>NC_069499.1:1037082930-1037382930 GCF_027579735.1 Bombina bombina
GCGATTGTGTCTCTCTAACCCTCTGTGTGTGATTGCCTCTCTCTCTCTTTCTCTCTAACTCTCTGTGTAATTGTGTCTCTCTCTTTCTCTCTCTCTAACCCTCTGTGTGTGATTGTGTCTCTCTCTTTCTCTCTCTAACCCTCTGTGTGTGATTGTGTCTCTCTCTTTCTCTCTATAACCCTCTGTGTGTGATTGTGTCTCTTTCTCTCTCTCTAACCCTCTGTGTGTGATTGTGTGTCTCTCTAACCCTCTGTGTATGATTGTGTTTCTCTCTCTTTCTCTCTAACTCTATGTGTAATTGTGTCTCTCTCTTTCTCTCTCTCTAACCCTCTGTGTATGATTGTGTTTCTCTCTCTTTCTCTCTAACCCTCTGTGTGTGATTGTGTCTCTCTCTTTCTCTCTCTCTCTAACCCTCTGTGTATGATTGTGTCTCTCTCTATTTCTCTCTCTCTCTAACCCTCTGTGTGTGATTGTGTCTCTCTTTCTCTCTCTAACCCTCTGTGTGTGATTGTGTCTCTCTCTAACCCTCTGTATGTGATTGTGTCTCTCTCTCTTTCTCTCTCTCTAACCCTCTGTGTGATTGTGTCTCTCTCTCTCTCTTTATTTCTCTCTCTCTAACCCTCTGTGTGTGATTGCGTCTCTCTCTCTCTCTTTCTCTCTAACCCTCTGTGTGTGATTGTGTCTCTCTCTCTTTCTCTCTCTAACCCTCTGTGTGTGATTGTGTCTCTCTCTCTCTTTCTCTCTCTAACCCTCTGTGTGTGATTGTGTCTCTCTCTCTCTTTCTATCTCTAACCCTCTGTGTGTGATTGTGTCTCTCTATTTCTCTCTCTCTCTAACCCTCTGTGTGTGATTGTGTCTCTTTCTCTCTCTCTCTCTAACCCTCTGTGTGTGACTGTGTCTCTCTCTCTTTCTAACCCTCTGCGTGTAATTGTGTCTCTCTCTTTCTCTCTCTATCTATCTATCCATCTCTCTCCTTATGTGTTGTTCTCCCCCATGGTCTCTTTCTCTCTCTGTCTCTCTTCCTCCCCCTCTGACTCTCTCATCCCTTATGTGTCTCTCTAACCCTCTGTGTGTGATTGTGTCTGTCTCTCTCTCCAACCCTCTGTGTGTGATTGTGTCTCTCTCTCTAACCCTCTGTGTGTGATTGTGTCTTTCTCTCTCTAACCCTCTGTGTGTGATTGTGTCTCTCTCTCTCTAACCCTCTGTGTGTGATTGTGTCTCTTTCTTTCTCTCTAACCCTCTGTGTATGATTGTGTCTCTCTCTCTCTCTCTCTAACCCTCTGTGTGTGATTGTGTGTCTCTTTCTCTAACCCTCTGTGTGTGATTGTGTCTCTCTCTCTTTCTCTCTCTAACCCTCTGTGTGTGATTGTGTCTCTCTCTCTCTAACCCTCTGTGTGTGATTGTGTGTCTCTCTCTCTTTCTATCTCTAACCCTCTGTGTGTGATTGTGTCTCTATATTTTTCTCTCTCTCTAACCCTCTGTGTGTGATTGTGTCTCTTTCTCTCTCTCTAACCCTCTGTGTGGGACTGTGTCTCTCTCTCTTTCTAACCCTCTGCGTGTAATTGTGTCTCTCTCTTTCTCTCTCTAACCCTCTGTGTGTGATTGTGTCTCTTTTTTCTCTCTCTGTCTCTCTCTCTAACCCTCTGTGTATGATTGTGTCTCTCTATCTCTTTCTCTCTCTCTAACCCTCTGTGTGTGATCGTGTCTCTCTCTCTAACCCTCTGTGTGTGATTGTGTCTCTCTCTCTCTTTCTCTCTCTCTAACCCTCTGTGTGTGATTGTGTCTCTCTATCTCTCTAACCCTCTGTGTGTGATTGTGTCTCTCTCTCTTTCTCTAACCCTCTGTGTGTGATTGTGTCTCTCTCTTTCTCTAACCCTCTGTGTGTGATTGTGTCTCTCTCTCTCTAACCCTCTGTGTATGATTGTGTCTCTCTCTCTCTCTAACCCTGTGTGTGATTGTGTCTCTCTAACCCTCTGTGTGTGATTGCCTCTCTCTCTCTCTCTCTTTCTCTCTAACTCTCTGTGTAATTGTGTCTCTCTCTTTCTCTCTCTCTAACCCTCTGTGTGTGATTGTGTCTCTCTCTTTCTCTCTCTAACCCTCTGTGTGTGATTGTGTCTCTCTCTTTCTCTCTATAACCCTCTGTGTGTGATTGTGTCTCTTTCTCTCTCTCTCTAACCCTCTGTGTGTGATTGTGTGTCTCTCTCTCTAACCCTCTGTGTATGATTGTGTTTCTCTCTCTTTCTCTCTAACCCTCTGTGTGTGATTGTGTCTCTCTCTTTCTCTCTCTCTCTAACCCTCTGTGTATGATTGTCTCTCTCTATTTCTCTCTCTCTCTAACCCTCTGTGTGTGATTGTGTCTCTCTTTCTCTCTCTAACCCTCTGTGTGTGATTGTGTCTCTCTCTAACCCTCTGTGATTGTGTCTCTCTCTCTTTCTCTCTCTCTAACCCTCTGTGTGATTGTGTCTCTCTCTCTCTTTATTTCTCTCTCTCTAACCCTCTGTGTGTGATTGCGTCTCTCTCTCTAACCCTCTGTGTCTGATTGTGTCTCTCTCTCTTTCTCTCTCTAACCCTCTGTGTGTGATTGTGTCTCTCTCTCTTTCTCTCTCTAACCCTCTGTGTGTGATTGTGTCTCTCTCTCTCTTTCTATCTCTAACCCTCTGTGTGTGATTGTGTCTCTCTATTTCTCTCTCTCTCTAACCCTCTGTGTGTGATTGTGTCTCTTTCTCTCTCTCTCTCTAACCCTCTGTGTGTGACTGTGTCTCTCTCTCTTTCTAACCCTCTGCGTGTAATTGTGTCTCTCTCTTTCTCTCTCTCTCTAACCCTCTGTGTGTGATTGTGTCTCTTTTTTCTCTCTCTCTCTCTAACCCTCTGTGTATGATTGTGTCTCTCTCTCTCTCTAACCCTCTGTGTATGATTGTGTCTCTCTCTCTCTTTCTCTCTCTCTAACCCTCTGTGTGTGATCGTGTCTCTCTCTCTAACCCTCTGTGTGTGATTGTGTGTCTCTCTCTCTCTCTCTAACCCTCTGTGTGTGATTGTGTCTCTCTATCTCTCTCTCTAACCCTCTGTGTGTGATTGTGTCTCTCTCTCTTTCTCTAACCCTCTGTGTGTGATTGTGTCTCTCTCTCTCTTTCTCTAACCCTCTGTGTGTGATTGTCTCTCTCTCTCTCTAACCCTCTGTGTATGATTGTGTGTGTCTCTCTCTCTCTCTCTCTCTAACCCTCTGTGTGTGATTATGTCTCTCTAACCCTCTGTGTGTGATTGCCTCTCTCTCTATCTTTCTCTCTAACTCTCTGTGTAATTGTGTCTCTCTCTCTAACCCTCTGTGTGTGATTGTGTCTCTCTCTTTCTCTCTCTAACCCTCTGTGTGTGATTGTGTCTCTCTCTCTCTCTCTCTCTAATCCTCTGTGTGTGATTGTGTGTCTCTCTCTCTAACCCTCTGTGTATGATTTTGTTTCTCTCTCTTTCTCTCTAACCCTCTGTGTATGATTGTGTCTCTCTCTTTCTCTCTCTCTCTAACCCTCTGTGTATGATTGTGTCTCTCTCTATTTCTCTCTCTCTCTAACCCTCTGTGTGTGATTGTGTCTCTCTTTCTCTCTCTAACCCTCTGTGTGTGATTGTGTCTCTCTCTAACCCTCTGTATGTGATTGTGTCTCTCTCTCTTTCTCTCTCTCTAACCCTCTGTGTGATTGTGTGTCTCTCTCTCTTTATTTCTCTCTCTCTAATCCTCTGTGTATGATTGCGTCTCTCTCTCTCTCTCTCTCTCTCTAACCCTCTGTGTGTGATTGTGTCTCTCTTTCTCTCTCTAACCCTCTGTGTGTGATTGTGTCTCTCTTTCTCTCTCTCTCTAACCCTCTGTGTGTGATTGCGTGTCTCTCTCTTTCTCTCTAACCCTCTGTGTGTGATTGTGTGTGTCTCTCTCTCTCTCTCTCTCTTTCTCTCTAACCCTCTGTGTCTCTCTCCCCCGTCTCTCTCTCCCTTTCCCCCCTGAGTGCTTGTCTGTGTTTCTGTCTACCTTTTATTTATTTAATTAATGAATTGGTAGTGCCATCTGATGGTGTGGCTTTATTTAAAGGGGTGGGGTCAAGCGCCCCACCATCTTTAAATTTCACCAGCCGCCACTGGATCAAGACATTTTTATATTTACTGAATAATGAAAGAATCTATAAGCATAATTTGCAGCATTAAAGTAAAAAGTATGTTTTAAACATATTTTAATGGGCATGGATTTCTAGATCTCATAATCAGAGCAAGCATTGTGTTATCTGGCAAGAGTTTCTGTTACAATCCTTTTAGACTAAAATCAGATGTTTACTAAGTTAACCAGTTTTCCAAGACACCATTTAAATGGACATGAAACCCATATGAAACCCATATGCAAATTTAAATAACTTTCCAATTTACATCTAATATCTAATTTTCTTCATTCTTTTGATATCATTTGTTGAAAATCATATCTAAATATGCGCAGTAGCTGCTGATTGGTGGCTGCACATAGATACCACATGTGATTGGCTCACCCATGTGTATTGCTATTTCTTCAACAAAGGATATCTAAAGAATGAAGGCATATCCTAGCCACTGCCTCACCAGCCTCTGACGTCACTGCACGTCACTGCTAGGTTCTATCGGCTGATTGGTTGCTGCATATATATGTACCGATTGTCATTGGCTCACCCATGTGTTTAGTTAAAAGCCAGTAGTGCATTGCTGCTGCTTCAACAAATGACACCAAAAGAATTAAACAAATTACATAATAGAAGTCAATTAGAAAGTTGTTTAAAATTGTATTCTGTATCTGAATCATGAAAGAAAAATGTTGGCTTTAATGACCCTTTAAGAAAACATTGATTTATTCTGGACAGAAACATGACCTTCATATACATCTTGTAATACCGTACTTTTTATCATGTCCCTCTAACAAGTTGCTGATTAGTCTTGATGTTTATCAAAAACTTGCACAATTGTTTTTTTTTTTTACCTTGTGTATGCAGTTATTTTATCTAAAAATAGATTTCGCTGTAGCAATATCATACCTGTCCATTCTGAAAAGTATTTTATAGCTCGCACTTAATTGCATATCTGGTGATATAACAGAAAATCTAATAGAACAGTGATGGCCAACGTACAGCCCATGCCCTCTGCACTATATTTTGGGACCCTGGAGAAAAAGCAAAACCAAGAATGTGCGCCATCATTTTTGGTCCCATGGAAAAGGGAAACTAAAAATTGTGCTTTGGAGAATTCCGGTGGTGGGCAAACAAACTCAAAACAACTCAATAGAGCCCTTTAGACTTCTATAATATACATTTAGACGTGGCCCCCATGTGTTAAATAGTTGGCCATCTCTGTCCTATAACATACAAATGATTTATTTCCTCATTTCATATACAGTATTTGAGTTGGATATTATTTTTAGCATTCACCCTAGTGAAAAAAAAATGACATGCTCTAATCCATTCTAGCATGTAATTTTAAAACTATTGACCTGGACTACTTTGTTTAACCCCCACATGGGGTTAAACACACATTAGAAATACGGCTTGTGACACACAGAGCATTTCCAGAGCGGAAAATGTTGATGATTCAATCCGCAACTAGTCACGAATCAGATGTGAAACTAGCGCTGCTGATTTCATCATCAGCGTTTACACATGGGACCAGCAGTGCTTTGCGAGTCCCATGCTGTATTTCTACTATGTGTTTAAACCCTTTGCAGGGTTAAACACACGGTAGTCTAGGCTCCATGGTCTACAAATTACATGCTCTAATGGATTAGAACATATATATATTTTTTACTATAACATGTCTTTTAAGGGACGGTAAACAAGCACAAGAAAAAAGAGTGGCTGGTGAATTGGTTTAGGTTGCAAGTCCTGGCGGGGGGGGGGGGGGGTAAATTTGTTATATCTAAAAGGGAAATGTAGGAGCTGTGAGGTGGTATACTGATGAAATGCTGCCTTTGAAAAACTAATATTTACTGTCCCTTCAATATTTTTAGTAGTAAATCCTTTATATAGTTTAACTAGTTTTAAAAGGTTTTAAATACTTCACAAAACATCACTAGGTGATGCATATTCTAAATTTGTTGCAGGTTTTAGAGGTGTGTGATCACAAAGAAAGATACTTGTGCAGTTATTTTTAATTTTATAATGTGATTTTAGTGATCTATAGTGTAATCTAGAAAACTGATTTGAAATACTGACTCACATTGTCTCAGTGTAATACGATGCACTAGGGGGCCAACGGGACCTAAAGTCAAATCATGATCACAGTGGAAGAGGCTTCTTGGCTATGTCAAATCCTATATTAATGATATCTTTTCATTCGTGGCCATTTAGTCATACACACGTTGGTTTTCCACAAAGCATAGCTCAAATTTTAACATTGTATCCACTTTCAAGTAACCTAGAGGAAGTGCGGAGTCCCGAAACATGTGTGGGAGTTCTTGCCAACATCACCACCAGATGACTGGAGTGCTTCCTCTGACATGGATACACAAAGAAGTGGTGAATATCCAAACGACACATATGGACTGAGCTGCAGGGTGGTTGACCATTACTGTTGACATTACGGATTAAAACTGCAACTAGCAAATAGCACTGAATTGCTATCTACTGCAGCTGTTGTTTGAAAGGTGCTATATAGCGAACTTTATATTTGATGCTGGGCAGTCCTATACACATTATGTCTCATAACCTTATGTAACATAAGTATGAACTGCTGGAAACTATGATGTGGTAAAACGTATACCGCTTGCACAATATGTTTGTTAGCCCCCTTATTTAATAAGTACATCATAATGAATTTGGCTGAAATAAAAATGGTGATATGATTGTTTATTTCACATGAACTGTGAACATCATCACGGTGAACATTACTATTACGATTGTGGAACATAAATATATGAACCTGATTTAACTTGCTTCACACAAACTGTGGACACTATTGTTGGCTATAAAAGAGAATATATGTGCATTGCACTGTATTAGCCTCAATACTTTTTTGACTCTCTGACTGGTGATGGCACAGCGCTCCCCCTTGGCAGTTATTTTTTGTAGTCTTTTTGGGGCTATCCGTGTTGGCTGTATGAGTGAGCGAATTATGGCCCCTAAATATTTATAGGGTATTTTTTCTACTATATATGACATACTGTTTTTATTCTATTATGATACATAAATTATTAAAAAATAAAAATATATATAATTTGAGTACTGGGAATAATATTGATTTTGGGTTAAATGTGGAGTTTAGCGTCCTAAATTATGTAACCATGTTATAAGAGCAGGGAATCCTGCTGTGGAGATTGGGACCATGTATAGGTTACCAGCCACAGTTGCGGCACCTGGGCAGGGAAGGAGAAGGGAATCCTGCTGTAGGGGGACCATAATGTATAGGTTCCCAGCGGTGGTTGCGCCGCTCAGGCAGGTAAGGGAATCCCGCCGTGGGGGGGACCATGTATAGGTTTGTAGCGGTGGTTGTGGCGCTCAGGCAGGTATTGGAACAGATCTCTGATGAAGCACATGTACACATGCGCGAAACGCGTCAGGCAATAGGGAGCACCTTACTGTCCACCACAGGCTCTGTTCCAATAAAACAATGGATTTACAACATTTTGGGACTCAGTGTTTAGTTTTTCCCTCACTTCATTGGAACAGATCGCTCTGTTCCAATACCTGCCCTGGGCGCTGCAAACGCCTCTGGGAACCTATACATGCCCTTGTACACATACCCTTAGAGAGATACAACTACACCTCACTGACGAGGCCCACAGAAGACCGAAACGATCATCTGGGATTGTTGTTTACCTTGTTCAGAGAAGAATTGCATGGTATTTTGGCGCTGGACTATCATTGGGCAGGGTCAGACTGATATGCTACAGGATATTTTTTCTCTGTGAAAAGGCATAGGCCTAGATTTGGAGTTTGGCGGTAGATGGGCTGTTAACGCTACGCGGGCTTTTTTCTGGCCGCACCATAAAATTAACTCTGGTATTGAGAGTCCAAAAAATGCTGCGTTAGGCTCCAAAAAAGGAGCGTAGAGCATTTCTACCGCAAATGCAACTCTCGATACCAGAGTTGCTTACGGACGCGGCCAGCCTCAAAAACGTGCTCGTGCACGATTCTCCCATAGGAAACAATGGGGCTGTTTGAGCTGAAAAAAAAACCTAACACCTGCAAAAAAGCAGCGTTCAGCTCCTAACGCAGCCCCATTGTTTCCTAATCTGACGACCGGAGCTCACCGCTACTATAATAAATGGATTAACCCCTAAAGCTAAGTCTAACCCTAACACTAACACCCCCCTAACTTAAATATAATTTACATCTAATGAAATTAATTAACTCTTATTAAATAAATTATTCCTATTTAAAGCTAAATACTTACCTGTAAAATAAATCCTAATATAGCTACAATATAAATTTTAATTATATTATAGCTATTTTAGGATTAATATTTATTTTACAGGCAACTTTGTAATTATTTTAACCAGGTACAATAGCTATTAAATAGTTAAGAACTATTTAATAGTTACCTAGTTAAAATAATAACAAAATTACCTGTAAAATAAATCCTAACCTAAGTTATAATTAAACCTAACACTACCCTATCAATAAATTAATTAAATAAAATACCTACAATTACCTACAATAAAACCTAACACTACACTATCAATAAATGAATTAAATACAATTTCTACAAATAACTACAATTACATAAACTAACTAAAGTACAAAAAATAAAAAAGAACTAAGTTACAAAAAATAAAAAAATATTTACAAACATAAGAAAAATATTACAACAATTTTAAACTAATTACACCTACTCTAAGCCCCCTAATAAAATAACAAAGACCCCCAAAATAAAAAAATGCCCTACCCTATTCTAAATTAATAAATTTAAAAGCTCTTTTACCTTACCAGCCCTGAACAGGGCCCTTTGCGGGGCATGCCCCAAGAAAATCAGCTCTTTTGACTGTAAAAAAAAACATACAATACCCCCCCCCCCAACATTACAACCCACCACCCACATACCCCTAATCTAACCCAAACCCCCCTTAAATAAACCTAACACTAAGCCCCTGAAGATCTTCCTACCTTGTCTTCACCTCACCGGGTATCACCGATCGGTCCTGGCTCCGATATCTTCATCCAACCCAAGCGGGGGCTAGACATCCACTGAAGAAGTCCAGAAGAGGGTCCAAAGTCTTCCTCCTATCCGGCAAGAAGAGGACATCCGGACCGGCAAACATCTTCATCCAAGCGGCATCTTCGATCTTCTTCCATCCGGTGCGGAGCGGGTCCATGTTGAAGCAGCCGACGCGGATCCATCCTCTTCTTCCGGCGTCTCCCGACGAATGACGGTTCCTTTAAGGGACGTCATCCAAGATGGCGTCCCTCGAACTCCGATTGGCTGATAGGATTCTATCAGCCAATCGGAATTAAGGTAGGAATATTCTGATTGGCTGATGGAATCAGCCAATCAGAATCAAGTTCAATCCGATTGGCTGATCCAATCAGCCAATCATATTGAGCTCGCATTCTATTGGCTGTTCCGATCAGATTTTACAGGTAAGTATTTAGCTTTAAATAGGAATAATTTATTTAATAAGAGTTAATTAATTTCGTTAGATGTAAATTATATTTAAGTTAGGGGGGTGTTAGGGTTAGACTTAGCTTTAGGGGTTAATCCATTTATTATAGTAGCGGTGAGCTCCGGTCGTCAGATTAGGGGTTAATGTTTGAAGTTAGGTGTCGGCGATGTTAGGGAGGGCAGATTAGGGGTTAATACTATTTATGATAGGGTTAGTGAGGCGGATTAGGGGTTAATAACTTTATTATAGTAGCGCTCAGGTCCGGTCGGCAGATTAGGGGTTAATAAGTGTAGGCAGGTGGAGGCGACGTTGAGGGGGGCAGATTAGGGGTTAATAAATATAATATAGGGGTCGGCGGTGTTAGGGGCAGCAGATTAGGGGTACATAAGGATAACGTAGGTGGCGGCGCTTTGCGGTCGGCAGATTAGGGGTTATTTATTGTAAGTAGCTGGCGGCGACGTTAAGGGGGGCAGGTTAGGGATTAATAAATATAATACAGGGGTCGGCGGTGTTAGGGGCAGCAGATTAGGGGTACATAAGTATAACGTAGGTGGCGGTCGGCAGATTAGGGGTTAAAAAAATGTAATCGAGTTGCGGCGATGTGGGGGGACCTCAGTTTAGGGGTACATAGGTAGTTTATGGGTGTTAGTGTACTTTAGGGTACAGTAGTTAAGAGCTTTATGAACCGGCGTTAGCCCAGAAAGCTCTTAACTCCTGCTTTTTTCCTGCGGCTGGAGTTTTGTCGTTAGAGCTCTAACGCTCACTTCAGAAACGACTCTAAATACCGGCGTTAGGAAGATCCCATTGAAAAGATAGGATACGCAATTGACGTAAGGGGATCTGCGGTATGGAAAAGTCGCAGCTGAAAAGTGAGCGTTAGACCCTATTTTGAGTGACTCCAAATACCGGCGGTAGCCTAAAACCAGCGTTAGGAGCCTCTAACGCTGGTTTTCACGGCTAATGCCGAACTCTAAATCTAGGCCATAGTGTGCTAAAAGACCGCGCACCCTGAGTTGCAATAGAAATGAACAGGCATGGAAGTTATTCTAGCTTTTGTTCTATCTCAGGAAAACTGTTCTCTCTCTTCTGATATTTATACATGCCCCCCTCACGTTGTACCTTTCTTAAAGGAACAGGAACATAATACTCATATGCTAAATCACTTGAAACTGATGCAGTATAACTGTAAAAAGCTGACAGTAAAAAATATCACCTGAGCATCTCTATGTAAAAAAGGAAGATATTTTACCTCACAATTTCCTCGGCTCAGCAGAGTAAGTTCTGTGTAAAAAGTTATACTCAGCTGCTGCCCAGCTGCAGGTAAAAAAATGAAGAAATGAACAGCAGCCAATCAACATCAGCAGTGCTGAGGTCATGAACTCTTTTACTGTGATCTCATGAGATTTGACTTAACTCTCATGAGATTGCATTGTAAACTTCCTTACACTGAATAGTGAAATAATATGAGTGTACACGAATGCTTGCTCCTTCCACTAATTTGTTGCTTAGAAGTCCTTTACAATGGAATGTGGCTACTGAGGAAATTGTGAGGTAAAAACAGAATTTATGCTTACCTGATAAATTACTTTCTCCAACGGTGTGTCCGGTCCACGGCGTCATCCATAACTTGTGGGAATATTCTCTTCCCCAACAGGAAATGGCAAAGAGCACAGCAAAAGCTGTCCATATAGTCCCTCCCAGGCTCCGCCCACCCCAGTCATTCGACCGACGGACAGGAGAAAAAAAGGAGAAACCATAGGGTGCCGTGGTGACTGTAGTTAAAGAAAGAAATTTATCAAACCTGATTAAAAAACCAGGGCGGGCCGTGGACCGGACACACCGTTGGAGAAAGTAATTTATCAGGTAAGCATTAATTCTGTTTTCTCCAACATTGGTGTGTCCGGTCCACGGCGTCATCCATAACTTGTGGGAACCAATACCAAAGCTTTAGGACACGGATGAAGGGAGGGAGCCAATCAGGTTACCTAAACAGAAGGCACCACGGCTTGCAAAACCTTTCTCCCAAAAATAGCCTCCGAAGAAGCAAAAGTATCAAATTTGTAGAATTTGGCAAAAGTGTGCAGGGAAGACCAAGTCGCTGCCTTACATATCTGATCAACAGAAGCCTCGTTCTTGAAGGCCCATGTGGAAGCCACAGCCCTAGTAGAGTGAGCTGTGATTCGTTCGGGAGGCTGCCGTCCAGCAGTCTCATAAGCCAATCGGATGATGCTTTTCAGCCAAAAGGAAAGAGAGGTAGCAGTAGCTTTTTGACCTCTCCTCTTGCCAGAATAAACGACAAACAGAGAAGACGTTTGTCTGAAATCCTTTGTTGCTTCTAAATAGAACTTTAAAGCACGTACTACATCTAAATTATGTAACAAACGGTCCTTCTTTGAAACTGGATTCGGACACAAAGAAGGCACAACAATTTCCTGGTTAATATTGTTGTTGGAAACAACCTTTGGAAGGAAACCAGGTTTAGTACGCAAAACAACCTTATCTGAATGGAACACCAGATAGGGCGGATTACACTGCAGAGCAGATAACTCGGAAACTCTTCTAGCAGAAGAAATAGCAACCAAAAACAGAAGTTTCCAAGATAACATTTTGATATCTATGGAATGTAGAGGTTCAAACGGAACCCCTTGAAGAACTGAAAGAACTAAATTCAGACTCCAGGGAGGAGTCAAAGGTCTGTAAACAGGCTTGATCCTGACCAAAGCCTGAACAAAAGCTTGAACATCTGGCACAGCTGCCAGTCGTTTGTGTAACAAGACAGATAAAGCTGATAATCCCTTATCCAAACCTTCTTGGAGAAAGGAAAGGATCCTAGGAATTTTAAACTTACTCCATGAGAATCCCTTGGATTCACACCAACAGATATATATTTTCCATATTTTATGGTAAATTTTTCTAGTTACAGGTTTTCTGGCTTGTACCAGAGTATCTATCACAGAATCCGAAAACCCACGCTTAGATAAAATCAAGCGTTCAATTTCCAAGCCGTCAGCTGGAGAGAAACTAGATTTGGATGTTCGAATGGACCCTGTACTAGAAGATCCTGTCTCAAAGGTAGCTTCCATGGTGGAGCCGATGACATATTCACCAGGTCTGCATACCAAGTCCTGCGTGGCCACGCAGGAGCTATCAAAATCACTGAGGCCCTCTCCTGTTTGATCCTGGCTACCAGCCTGGGAATGAGAGGAAACGGTGGAAACACATAGGCTAGGTTGAAGGTCCAAGGCGCTATTAATGCATCCACTAGAGTCGCCTTGGGAACCCTGGATCTGGACCCGTAGCAAGGAACCTTGAAGTTCTGACGAGACGCCATCAGATCCATGTCTGGAATGCCCCATAATTGGGTCAACTGGGCAAAAATCTCCGGGTGGAGTTCCCACTCCCCCGGATGGAATGTCTGACGACTCAGGTAATCCGCCTCCCAGTTTTCCACTCCTGGAATGTGGATCGCAGATAGGTGGCAGGAGTGATCCTCCGCCCATTTTATGATTTTGGTCACTTCTCTCATCGCCATGGAACTCCTTGTTCCCCCCTGATGATTGATGTAAGCAACAGTCGTCATGTTGTCTGATTGGAATCTTATGAATCTGGCCTTTGCTAGTTGAGGCCAAGCCCTGAGAGTATTGAATATCGCTCTCAGTTCCAGAATGTTTATCGGGAGAAGAGACTCTTCCCGAGACCATAGACCCTGAGCTTTCAGGGAGTCCCAGACCACGCCCCAGACCACTAGACTGGCGTCGGTCGTGACGATGACCCACTCTGGACTGCGGAAGCTCATTCCCTGGGACAGGTGATCCTGGGTTAGCCACCAACGGAGTGAGTCTCTGGTCTACTTGAATCACTGGAGACAAGTCTGTATAGTCCCCATTCCACTGTTTCAACATGCACAGTTGTAATGGTCTTAGATGAATTCGCTCAAAAGGAACTATGTCCATTGCTGCAACCATCAACCCTACTACTTCCATGCACTGAGCTATGGAAGGTTGTGGAACAGAGTGAAGAACTTGACAAGCGTTTAGAAGTTTTGACTTTCTGACATCTGTCAGGAAAATCTTCATTTCTAAAGAATCTATTATTGTCCCCAAGAAAGGAACTCTTGTCGACGGAGACAGGGAACTTTTTTCTATGTTCACCTTCCACCCGTGAGATCTGAGAAAGGCCAGAACGATGTCTGTGTGAGCCTTTGCCTTTGAAAGAGACGACGCTTGTATCAGAATGTCGTCCAAGTAAGGTGCCACTGCAATGCCCCTTGGTCTTAGAACCGCTAGAAGGGACCCGAGCACCTTTGTGAAAATCCTTGGAGCAGTGGCTAGCCCGAATGGGAGAGCCACAAACTGGTAATGTTTGTCCAGAAAGGCGAACCTTAGGAACTGATGATGATCTTTGTGGATAGGAATATGTAGATACGCATCCTTTAGATCCACGGTAGTCATAAATTGACCCTCCTGGATTGTAGGTAAAATCGTTCGAATAGTTTCCATTTTGAACGATGGCACTCTGAGAAATTTGTTTAGAATCTTTAAATCCAGAATTGGTCTGAAGGTTCCCTCTTTTTTGGGAACTACAAACAGATTTGAGTAAAACCCCAGTCCTTGTTCCACAGTTGGAACTGGGTGTATCACTCCCATTTTTAACCGGTCTTCTACACAATGTAAGAATGCCTGTCTCTTTATTTGGTTTGAAGATAAGTGAGACATGTGGAACCTTCCCCTTGGGGGTAGTTCCTTGAATTCCAGAAGATAACCCTGAGAAACTATTTCTAGTGCCCAGGGATCCTGAACATCTCTTGCCCAAGCCTGAGCGAAGAGAGAGAGTCTGCCCCCTACTAGATCCGGCCCCGGATCGGGGGCTACTCCTTCATGCTGTTTTGGTAGCAGCAGCAGGCTTCTTGGCCTGCTTACCCTTGTTCCAGCCTTGCATCGGTTTCCAAGCTGGTTTGGTTTGCGAAGCATTACCCTCTTGTCTAGAGGCTGCAGAGTTGGAGGCCGGTCCGTTCCTGAAATTGCGAAAGGAACGAAAATTAGACTTATTCTTGGCCTTGAAAGGCCTATCTTGTGGGAGGGCATGGCCCTTACCCCCAGTGATGTCTGAGATAATCTCTTTCAATTCTGGCCCAAAAAGGGTTTTACCCTTGAAAGGAATATTAAGCAATTTTGTCTTGGAAGATACATCCGCTGACCAAGACTTTAGCCAGAGCGCTCTGCGCGCCACAATTGCAAACCCTGAATTTTTCGCCGCTAATCTAGCTAACTGCAAAGCGGCATCTAAAATAAAGGAATTAGCTAACTTAAGTGCGTGAATTCTGTCCATAACCTCCTCATACGGAGTCTCTCTACTGAGCGACTTTTCTAGTTCCTCGAACCAGAACCACGCTGCTGTAGTGACAGGAATAATGCACGAAATAGGTTGCAGGAGGTAACCTTGCTGTACAAAAATCTTTTTAAGCAAACCCTCCAATTTCTTATCCATAGGATCTTTGAAAGCACAATTATCCTCGATAGGAATAGTAGTGCGCTTGGCTAGTGTATAAACTGCCCCCTCGACCTTAGGGACTGTCTGCCATAAGTCCTCTCTGGGGTCGATCATAGGAAATAATTTCTTAAATATAGGAGGGGGGACAAAAGGTATGCCGGGCTTCTCCCACTCCTTATTCACTATGTCCGCCACCCGCTTGGGTATAGGAAAAGCGTCGGGGTGCACCGGAACCTCTAGGAACTTATCCATCTTGCACAATTTTTCTGTAATGACCAGGTTGTCACAATCATCCAGAGTAGATAGCACCTCCTTAAGCAGTGCGCGGAGATGCTCTAATTTAAATGTCACAACATCAGGTTCTGCCTGTTGAGAAATTCTACCTGAATCAGAAATTTCCCCATCTGACAAAACCTCCCTCATGGCCACTTCAGATTGGTGTGAGGGTATGACAGAGCAATAATCATCAGCGCCCTCCTGCTCTACAGTGTTTAAAACAGAGCAATCGCGCTTTCTCTGAAATGCAGGTATCTTGGATAAAATATTTGCTATGGAGTTATCCATTACTGCCGTCAATTGTTGCATAGTAACAAGCATTGGCGCGCTTGAAGTACTAGGGGTCTCCTGCGTGGGCAAAACTGGTGTAGACACAGAAGGAGATGATGTAGAACTATGTCTACTCCCTTCATCTGATGAATCATCTTGGGCAACTTTACTATCTGTGGCAGTACTGTCCTTACTTTGTTTGGACGCTATGGCACAATTATCACACATATTTGAAGGGGGAGACACATTGGCTTCCATACATACAGAACATAGTCTATCTGAAGGCACAGACATGTTAAACAGGCTTAAACTTGTCAATAAAGTACAAAAAACGTTTTAAAACAAAACCGTTACTGTCTCTTTAAATTTTAAACAGGGCACACTTTTTTACTGAATATGTGAAAAACTATGAAGGAATTGTTCAATTTTAACCAAATTTTCACCACAGTGTCTTAAAGCATTCAAAGCATTGCACCCCAAATTTCAGACCTTTATTCTGTTTGAGACTAAGAAAATGGCTTACCGGTCCCCATGAGGGGAAAATGACAGCCTTCCAGCATTACACAATCTTGTTAGAAATATGGCTAGTCATACCTTAAGCAGAGAAGTCTGCTAACTGTTTCCCCCAACTGAAGTTATCTCATCTCAACAGTCCTATGTGGAAACAGCAAACGATTTTAGTTACTGCTGCTAAAATCATAATCCTCTCACAAACAGAACTCTTCATCCTTTTCTGTTTCAGAGTAAATAGTACATACCAGCACTATTTTAAAATAACAAACTCTTGATAGTAGAATAAAAAACTACAACTAATCACCACATACTCTTCACCATCTCCGTGGAGATGCTGCCTGTGCAACGGCAAAGAGAATGACTGGGGTGGGCGGAGCATAGGAGGGACTATATGGACAGCTTTTGCTGTGCTCTTTGCCATTTCCTGTTGGGGAAGAGAATATTCCCACAAGTTATGGATGACGCCGTGGACCGGACACACCAATGTTGGAGAAATATCTTTCTTTTTTACATAGAGATGTTCAGGTGATATTTTCTAGTCAGCTTTTTACAGCTATGGTGTATCACTTTCAAGTGTTTAAACCTTTGGGTATTATGGCCCTTTAAGTAATTCCCACGTACGGCCAATGAACGTGTACCAGGTTAAGTAGTTTATAGGTAGACCAAAAGGACGAACACAATATTTGATGTAGGACAGGTAATAGTGAGCAGCAGATAGCAGATGAAACATGGAATCTGAGCAGACTGTTTACCTGAAATTAATTTTTTAAATAAAATATAACATGTTTAAATAAAATATATCATAGTTAAATAAAATATAACATGGTTACATCACTTGGGACGTTAAACTCCACCATTAGCGAATTTTGTATTGTTGTAGGAGTGTTTAGACAATTCCTTATTCCGTGCACTGTGACTTCTTTAGGCTGTTTGGATTTATCTTTCTATATTGTTTAAGTGGTGCTGTCACTATTTTTAATGTACCTACATTAATGTCATATTGCCATCTAGCATACGCTGCTTCTCTACAAAGCATAGCTTGAATTTTAGCAAGGAAGGTATCCACTTTCACATAACCTATTAATTAAACCCAGTTCTTCCAGTTCCCGCCCAAACTCCCTTCACCGCCTGTCAGTGTCTCCCAGTCTCAAGTCGCTCCCTAGTTCATTGTGCTGACGTCATCTCAATGTTACCATGGCATCGCTGACATCATCGCTCCCCTCCCTTTAGCATAACGACCAGTGCTACTCTCCCAGCCATGCCAAGGAGGAGGGAGCGCAGGAAAGGGGCGGGGCTTTGAAGGAAGCGGAAGTGGTGGCTGGAACGGAAGTGAAACGGCAGTGAATCCGCTGCAGAGGGGGACAGTGAGGAAAATCCGATCTCGTCTGAATAAATAACGACAAGTCTCATTGCTGGTTTGCGATTACTCAGGTGCGCTTTAATGGGTATATGTCAATAAGATGGCCCAAAACCTTGGGTTTCTTGCTTCGACTTGGAGGCCGCCTGGGGGCTCGCCCCGCACAAGGGTGGGGATGGCGGTGCGCGGCCCCTGGTCAAGGCTCCTATGCAGCTATTGCGGTTGACAGGTGTTTCTATGGCTTAAGGTTGAAGTAGCAAGTGCTTCACCTAGTTCGCATTTTGACTATCTGCCATCAATCGACGGGCCTCTTTAACACTGTCAGGGTGCAGCCGTCGCACTGCCTGAGTCCACATCCGGCGACATTTTAATGACATCGCTTTTATGTTGTCTCATATCGATCGATACATTCGAGGCAATGATCCAATGTCACGGTTTCATACAACATATTTTACATTTAGTTGATAACACATATAGCTTAGTGTTCTTTAGTGAGCTGCAACGAGTTCCAGACCTCTAAGGTAGTAACTGGGTTAAATGTCATGTTGGGCCGTGAATATCATTGATTGCAATAAGCCGTTTAGGAATTACCATCCATATTTGCATAATTTGTGAAGCGTTATCAAACAGTAAAGTGTAATTTCTTCATGAATATTATATTGACATATATCATGATTTGACTAGCTTTTTTTTTATTTTAAATGTATGATTTTGTAGACCTTGTGCCCACACTTTACTGCTTTGTAATGTCTTGGTAATTACTAGATTTCTTTAATCATGATCCAATGTCTCCCATTCTCTCTATAGAGCCAGGGAATTATTTTATTCAAGGATATATGTTGGAAGTTATTTGTGATCACTGGCTCATGAAACCGTGTGTGCTTTCCCATTTCACATGATTGCTATACCTTTTTTGCATTGAGTATTTTCTCACTTTAAACTGTTTCCTCTATTTTCTTAAGAAATAAATAAAAAATTGCTATTCAGAAGAGTATTTGAATCATCCATTCGAGGTGGTAAGGACAAACACTGTGGGGGGACTTCAGCTTAGTCTATTGCAGTGTTTCTCAACTGCTGTCATCAAGTACCCCAAACAGGGCAGGTTTTCATTATAGCTGAACTAGTACACAGGTGAAATAATTAGCTGATGGCTGAGAGTAAATTAGTATCATGGTATTACTAACCAGCTGATTACTTCACATGTGCACTGGTTTATGTTTTAATGAAAACCTGGCCTATTGGGGATACTTGAGGACTGCAGTTGCGAAACACTGATCTATTTGCAGGGTTTTGCTCTAATAAAATTATTTTTCTTGTGATGTTTTGCTGTCATTTTATGGAATACACAGAGCAACATCATGGTCTTCACATTTTTGTTTTTATTCTAAGGTTTTATATAATCTAACAATAGATGATCATTTAGTAACATGTAGACATGGAGTCATCTGTAATATGTGTGCAATATTTGTTTTGAGTCCACTAAGTCTTTTGTAATTTATATGCATCCTATCCTCTGCAGCAGGAATAGGTTTAATTTTAACATTTGGACTTCTAGTGAGTTAAAGGGGATGTTAAATGTGGTATTAACCCCTTAGTGACCAGAGCACTTTTCCATTTTCTGTCCGTTTGGGACCAAGGCTATTTTTACATTTCTGCGGTGTTTGTGTTTAGCTGAAATTTTCCTCTTACTCATTTACTGTACCCACACATATTATATACCGTTTTTCTCGCCATTAAATGGACTTTCTAAAAATACCATTATTTTCATCATATCTTATCATTTACTATAAAAAAAATTATAAAATATGAGGAAAAATGGAAAAAAACACACTTTTTCTAACTTTGAACCCCAAAATCTGTTACATATCTACAACCACCAAAAAACACCCATGCTAAATTGTTTCTAAATTTTGTCCTGAGTTTAGAAATACCCAATGTTTACATCTTCTTTGCTTTTTTTGTAACTTATAGGGCCATAAATACAAGTAGCACTTTGCTATTTTCAAACCATTTTTTTTCAAAATTAACGCTAGTTACATTAGAACACTAATATCTTTCAGGAATCCCTGAATATCCATTGACATGTATATATTTTTTTTTTAGAAGACATCCCAAATTATTGATCTAGGCCCATTTTGGTATATTTCATGCCACCATTTCACCGCCAAATGCGATCAAATACAAAAAATTGTTCACTTTTTCACAAATTTTTTCACAAACTTTCAGTTTCTCACTGAAATTATTTACATACTGCTTGTGCAATTATGGCATAAATGGTTGTAAATTCTTCTCTGGGATCCCCTTTGTTCAGAAATAGCAGACATATATGGCTTTGGCATTGCTTTTTGGTAATTAGAAGGCCGCTAAATGTCACTGCGCACCACACGTGTATTATGCCCAGCAGTGAAGGGGTTAATTAGGGAGCATGTAAGGAGCTTTTTGGGGTAATTTTAGCTTTAGTGTAGTGTAGTAGACAACCCCAAGTATTGATCTAGGCCCATTTTGGTATATTTCATGCCACCATTTCACCGCCAAATGCGATCAAATTAAAAAAAACGTAAAATTTTTCACAATTTTAGGTTTCTCACTGAAATAATTTACAAACAGCTTGTGCAATTATGGCACAAATGGTTGTAAATGCTTCTCTGGGATCCCCTTTGTTCAGAAATAGCAGACATATATGACTTTGGAGTTGCTTTTTGGTAATTAGAATGCTGCTAAATGGTGCTGCGCATCACACGTGTATTATGGCTAGCAGTGAAGGGGTTAATTAGGTAGCTTGTAGGGAGCTTGCAGGGTTAATTTTAGCTTTAGTGTAAAGATCAGCCTCCCACCTGAAACATCAGACCCCCTGATCCCTCCCAAACATCTCTCTTCCCTCCCCTACCCCACAAATGTCCCCGCCATCTTAAGTACTGGCAGAAACTCTGCCAGTACTAAAATAAAAGGTATATTTGGGCTTTTTTGTGCATTTTTTGTTAGCATATTTACATATGCTTCTGTGTAGGGATCCCCCTTAGCCCCCAACTTCACTGATCCCCCACTAAACAGCTCTCTAACCCTCCCCCTCTGACTTAATGTGCGCCATCTTGGGTACTGGCAGCTGTCTGCCAGTACCCAGTTTAGTGAAAAAAAATGCTTTTTTTTAAATAAAATATGTCCCTTTTCTGTAGTGTAGCTTCCCCCCCCCCAAGACCAACCCCCCACCCCTTCCAGATCCCTTAGATGGTTTTGAAAAAAAGTTTATTTAATTTTTTTTTTACTTTTCTGTAGTGTAGCGGTTGCCACCCCCCGTGCACGCGGGCGCCCGTGCGCGCCCCCGACGGTCCCGATCCCGCCCCCCGTGACGTCACGCGCAACACCGATGGCCGCCCACCCGCCTCCCAATTCGGCTCCCACCCACCAACGATACCGGCCATCGATGTCCGGTGCAGAGAGGGCCACAGAGTGGCTCTCTCTGCATCGGATGGCCATGTATGGTTATTGCAGGATGCCTCCATATCGAGGCATCACTGCAATAACCGGAAAGCAGCTGGAAGCGAGCAGGATCGCTTCCAGCTGCTTTCCACACCGAGGACGTGCAGGGTACGTCCTCAGGCGTTAACTGCCTTTTTTTTGAGGACGTACCCTGCACGTCCTCGGTCATTAAGGGGTTAAACTAAAAAACTAAAATCTCATGCACCTCACTCTAATTATGGGTACTTTCATTTCTGAACCTAGATTACAGTGCAGGTATCTGTAGGTTGCTGTACATATTCAAACTCCCATCACTACTGGAATGCAGTGTAAACTAGATTACAATATGATAGAACTGGTTATTAGAGTGAGGCAGGAATAATTTGAATATATTTATGTAGTGTTTTAATTTATATCCTTTAGTCATCTTACAATGTATTACTTTATTTTAAAATAGAATGTTGTACTGAGAACAAATCTTTTTATTCTTGTGGTATGTTGCTGTCCCCAATAGTGGTGAGTTCTTCATATCAGCCAGTGAACAATCGGTCGTTAAAGGGACATGAAACACATTTTTTTTTCTTAAATGATTTCGAAAGAGCATGCAGTTTTAAACAACTTTCCAATTTACACCTATTGCTTCATTCTCTCGGTATTCTTTGTTGAAAAGCATATCTAAATAGGCTCAGTATCTGCTTATTGGCTGCACATAGATGCCTTGTGTGATTTGGCTCACCCATGTACATTGCTATTTCTTCAACAAAGTATACCTGAAGAATGAAGTAAATTTGAACGTTTAACATTGTTCTCTATTGGAATCTTGAGAGAAATATTTTACGTTTCATGTCCCTTTATTTTTCTTACCACATGCTAAGCACTCTTCTGCCTAATGTATAAGGAGTGGAAGCATGAAGTGACAGTGGCCAATGAGAATGGTAGTGTTCAGAAAGCTTTTGGAAGGGTTACAAAGTATTAATTGCAGTGATACAATTGTACATATGTTTTAGCTTCCAATTCAAAATAAACCGCTTTTAAAGGGATACTAAACACAATTTTGTTTATTTCTTGATTCAGATAGAGCACACAATTTTGAACAACTTTCTAATTTACACCAATTAATTTATCTTAATTCTCTTTCTATCTTTATTTGAAAAAGCAGAAATGTAAGGTTAGAAGCCTGTCCATTTTTGGTTCAGCACCTGGGTAGAGCTTGCTGATTGGTTTGCTACATTTAGCCACCAATCAGCAAGTGCTACCCAGGTGCTGAACCAAAAAA
This sequence comes from Bombina bombina, assembly GCF_027579735.1. NCBI lineage: Eukaryota > Metazoa > Chordata > Amphibia > Anura > Bombinatoridae > Bombina > Bombina bombina. Next base: position 1,037,105,158 of record NC_069499.1, read on the forward strand.
GGACTGGCTCTTAAAGGGACATGAAACCCAAATGTTTTCTTTCATGATTTAGAAAGAGCATGTATTTTTAAACAATCTTCTAATTTACTTCTATTTAATTTGCTTCATTCTCCTGATATCCTTTGCTGAAAAGCATATCTAGATAGGCTTAGTAGCTGCTGGTTGGTGGCTGCACATAGGTGCCTCGTGTGGTTGGCTCACCCATGTGCATTGCTATTTCTTCAACAAAGGATATCTAAAGAATTAAGCAAATTAGATAATATAAGTAAATTGGAATGTTGTTTAAAATTGTATTCTCTATGAATCATGAAAGAAAACTTTGGGGTTTAACATTCCTGCTTTATAAAATAAAGATTGCATGAGAACAAAGGAAAAAATAATAGGATAATTAGAAAGTTGCTTAAAATTGCATGGTGTATCTGAATCATGAAATAAATAATTTGGGTTTAGTATTCCTTAAACCCCTTGGTGACCAGACCATTTTTCAATTTTCTTTCTGTTAAGTACCAGGGCTATTTTTTACATTTCTGCTGTGTTTCTGTTTAGCTGTAATTTTCCTCTTACTCACTTAGTGTACCCACACATTATATACAGTTTCTCGTCTTTAAATAAACTTTCTAAATTTAAAATTATTTTCCTCACATCTTATAATTTACTATAAAAAATAAAATATGATGAAAAATGAAAAAAAAAACACTTTCCAACTTTGACCCCCAAAATCTGTTACCAAAAAACACCCATGATAGTTTCTAAATTTTGTCCTGAGTTTAGAAATAAGTAGCACTTTGCTATTTCAAAGCATTTTTTCTTCTTCTTCAAAATTAACGATAGTTACATTGTGACACTAATATCTGTCAGAAATCCCTAAATATTCCGTCACATGTATCCATGTAGCCTTTGATACTGTTGACCACCCTTGTTTGCTCCAAACCCTCCAATCCTTCAGCATTTGTGACACAGCCCTCTCGTGGTTCTCTTCCTACCTGTCAAACTGTACCTTTAGTGTAGCCTTCTCTGGGTCCTCCTCTGCCCAGTCACCACTTTGTCGGGGTACCGCAAGGCTCTGTCCTTGGTCCCCTTCTCAATCTACACGTCATTATTAGGTTCCCTAATAAAGTCCCACGGGTTCCAATATCATTTGTATGCCGACGACACCCAAATCTACTAGTCAGCCCCAGACCTATCTCCTTCCTTGTTAACCTGTGTCACTAACTGTCTTTCAAGCATCTCTTCCTGGATGTCCTCTCACTACCTTAAGCTAAATCTCTCCAAAACTGAGCTCCTTGTTTTCCCTCAGTATTCCAAAATTTCCTCCCCCAATCTCTTTCGACAACTGCATCATTACCCCTACCCTGCATGCCCGTCTTGGGGTCACACTTGACTCAGATCTTTCTTTTACTCCTCACATTCAATCCTTTGCTAAATCCTGCCACTTCCACCTTTTGATCTGCTGCACCTCTCTGCCAATCCCTTCACTGGCTTCCTCTTGCCTCCAGGATTAAACACAAAATTCTCACTCTTGCATACAAAGCCCTCAACTGCACTGCTCCCCCCCTATATCTCAGACCTTGTCTCCAGATACTCTCCCTCCCGTCCCCTTCGCTCTGATCAGGACCTCCTCCTCTCGTTACCTTCTCACACTCCCGCTTACAGGACTTCTCCAGATTGGCTTCCATCTTGTGGCACTCTCTGCCTTGCTCCACAAGACTCTCCCCTAGTTTTGAAATCTTCAAGCGCTCTCTAAAGACTCTACTGTTCAAGGGTGCATACAACATACACTAACCTTTCTTTATACCCTTTCCTCTCCTCCATTGCTATCCCCTTGAACCCCTGTAGCATGTAAGCCTAAGAGCCATGCTGTTTGGAGATCACCTTCTTTAGAGCTGACTAAAACGGGGCCCTCTACCCGTCTGATCCCTATCAATGTTTCCTTGTATTCCACCTATGTTTATAGCGCTGTGGAATCTGTTGGCACTCTACAAATAACCAATAATAATGTATATATATTTTTTTAGTAGACAACCCAACGTATTGATCTAGGCCCATTTTGGTATATTTCATGCCACCATTTCACTGTCAAATGCGATAAAATAAAAAAAATAGTTAACTTTTTTCACTGTAATAGTTTTTCACTGAAATTATTTACAAACGCCTTATGCAATTTTTGCACAAATATTTGTAGGGCTGCAACTAACGATTATTTTCATAATCGATTAATCGGCCGATTTATTTTTTGGATTAATCGACTAATCGGATAAAAAGAGAATCAATAATAGTTTTCTATGTTTTAAATAAAATCCACATAATGAGTGTTACAAATATAAACTTCAGACTAAAACTTTACATTAACACAACTCTTTCTTCAATTTTTATGCAGCAGAGCAGTTTTATAATTAAACAAAACCATAAACTCTTTGAAAAGAGGTAGAACTAGAAAGAGTTACACTATCACTGTTAATAACATTCTGTTACTCACTCTTTCAGAAACTTTGCATTGAAATGCAAAAATCTCAACATGTCCACATGCTTCTGGCTAAGGCTGGTTCTCTGTTTGCAGCTATATTTCCTGCAGCAGAGAAAAGGCTGTTGAGGTGTATAAGTAGGGTTTTGCCAATTTCACCAAAGTGGGATATTTATCTTTGTTAGCTCTTCACCAATGCTATGTGTTTTCTACCTTGGCAAGGGGCCTCTCAATAAAGTAACCCTTGACTTCATTCTAACATAAAAATATCTTGAATATCTATATGCAATGGTAAATAACCAGCTATAAGGTTAGGGGAAATATCTAGTCTGCTCTAAAAATAACGAATATATACTTATAAAGGTTGAATCTGGTACATATTATCACAATTTATTAAAAATATAAAAAAACAATAAAAAACAAAATCAGAAGTGCTAAGGACTGTATATCAATAACAGGACAAAGCCTTACACATTTATTTATACAGTACATATAATCAGCAATAGCAAGCAATCTGCTAATAATTGTGCAAACAGATAATAGTGCACATCAATTTAAATAACTACCATCAATCTAGGGGCAAGGTGTAAACAAGCTTGGCACTATATCATGAAAAGCATAGTTCCAAATCACCAGATTTAATATAAACAATCCTAATGATGGACTATTATATCTGGGTTGCACATAAGCCAGGGGTAGTTGTAAACGTATACTGTCCTGAAAAAGTGAAAAGTAGACGTCTGTAGACATCCTTTAGGCTAAGGACATAACCATAAAACACAAAAGCATATGCAGGAGTTCATTGGAGTGAAGCAGCTGGTGTTGTGCACAGACGAACTAATTGCAAACCAACTAATCGATTATGAGATTCGTTGACAACTATTTTCATAATCGATTATTACGATTAGTTGTTGCAGCTCTAAATATTTGTAAATGCTTCTCTGGGATGCAGAAATTGCTAACATTTATGGCTTTAGTATTACTTTTTGGTAATTAGGCCGCTAAATGCCGCTGCGCACCACACTCGTATTATGCCCAGCAGTGAAGGGGTTAATTAGGTAGCTTGTAGGATTAATTTTAGCTTTAGTGTAGAGATCATCCCCCCCACCCCCTGATTCTCTCCTTGACCCCCCTCAAACAGCTATCTTCCCTCCCCCACCTCACAATTGTCACCGCCATCTTAAGTATTAAAGTTTTTTTTAATATAATTTATTTATTCTGCAGTGTTGAATCCCCCCTCCCCTCAAACAGCTCTCTAACCCTCCCCTCTTTACCTATTTGCTGCCATCATACCCAGTTCAATTAAAAAAAAGTTTTAAATTTTCCAGATCCCTTTTTTTGAAGGGACACTGAACCCAAATTTTCTTTCGTGAATCAGAGCATGCAATTTTAAGCAACTTTCTAATTTACTCCTATGATGACATTTTCTTTGTTCTCTTGCTATCTTTATTTGAAAAGGGCACCTAAGCTATTTTTTTGGTTCAGACACTGGACAGCGCTTGTTTATTGGTGGGTGAATTTATCCACCAATCAGCAAGAACAACCCAGGTTGTTAACCAAAAATGGGCTGGCATCTAAACTTACTTTCTTGCATTTCAAATAAAGATTCCAAGAGAATGAAGAAAATTTGATAATAGGAGTAAATTAGAAACTTGCTTAAAATTGCATGCTCTATCTGAATCGCGAAAGAGAAAAAATGTGGGTTCAGTGTCCCTTTTAACATTTATTTTAACACCCGCTTGTGACTCCCACTTGTATGCACTTTCAATAAAACAGTCTTTGCAAAATATGTATTATGTACCAGTTTTTTTTAATATCTGAGAAAAACATATGAATATCCTATCTGACCGCTGTAGAATGTAGTATAAGTTTGCCGTTTTAAGTAGCGCTGACTAAGCTTCAGAGGGCATGTTCTGATTGGATAGTGTGCCATTGTTGCATGAATGTCCTTTGCAAACTTTATTTTACTCCTTATGGTGATTGGATACTACATGCATGCACTGCTCTAAAATACCTCACCAACAGTGCATTCATTTGTGCATTAATATCCTTTAACGAATTGGAGCCCTGCACGTATTTGAGCTTCTTGGACATCGCATTTCAAAACCGTGAACGTTGACATGGAGTTGGGCCTCCCTTTGTGGCTAAACAGCCACCACTCTTCTGAAAGGGTGTCCACAATATTTAGGAGTGTTTGTGTGAATTTTGCCTATTCGGCCAAAAGAGCGTTTGAGGTCAGGCACTGATGTTTGATGAGACCGTGTGTCACGCAGTCAGCGTTCAAATTCATCCCATAGGTGCTTAATGGGGATGATGGCTCTGTGCAGGCCACTCAAGTTACTCCACATGTGCACAGGGCACACTCATGCTCGAACAGGAAAAGGCCTTCTACAATCTTGTTTCCACAAATTTGGAAGCATCAGATTGTTTTAAATCTCTTTGTTTACTGGATCATTAAAGTAAAAATTAAAACTTACGAGCATGCAGTTTTTTTTAAAGGTACACTGAACCCAATTTTTTTTCTTTCTTTATTCAGATAGAGCATGCAATTTTAAGCAACTTTCTAATTTACTCCTATTATCAAATTTTCTTCATTCTCTTGGTATGTTTATTTGAAAAGCAAGAATGTAAGTTTAGATGCCGGCCCATTTTTAGTGAACAACATGGGTTGTCCTTGCTGATTGGACAGCCCCAATAAACAAGTGCTGTCCATGGTCTGAACCAAAGATTGGCTGGCTCCTTAGCTTAGATGCCTTCTTTTTCAAATAAAGATGGCAAGAGAGAACAAAGAAAATTTAATAGGAATAAATTAGAAAGTTGCTTAAAATTGTATGCTCTATCTGAATCATTAAAGAAAAAAAATGGGTTCAGTGTCCCTTTTAAGTCTTTCCTATTTACCTCTTATCAATTTGAGTCTTTTTTTTTTTTTTTTTTTTTTATATGCACACTTTTTTAAGGCATCTGCTTCTACTGAGCATGTATAAGAGTTAACAATGTATGTCTGTGATTTGCTGATGGCTGTAACATTAAAGGGACAGTAAACCTTAAAAATAATGTTATATAATTCTGCACATAGTGCAGAATTATATAACATTATTTAAGTGCTATAGCCATAAAAGCATTTTTTCCTTTTATATTTTGCTAAAATACGGCGCTTTTACAGACCCGCTCTCTGCTGAGCGGGTCTGTAATATTCAGTCAGCGCATCGGGCCAGCTGTATAGTCACAGCCCGGTCCGACCGCGCCATAAGACTAAGTGCAGCTCGCTCCTGTCACAGGAGCGAGCTGCACTTAGTCTTATGGCGCGGTCGGGCCGGGCTGTGACTATACAGCTGGCCCGATGCGCTGACTGAATATTACAGACCCGCTCAGCAGAGAGCGGGTCTGTAAAAGCGCCGTATTTTAGCAAAAAATAAAAGGAAAAAATGCTTTTATGGCTATAGCACTTAAATAATGTTATATAATTCTGCACTATGTGCAGAATTATATAACATTATTTTTAAGGTTTACTGTCCCTTTAAACATTGTAGCTGGCAAATTGAAATACATTTTTAAATTTGTCCAAAAAAAAATCCCTACTTAAAAATAAAAAAATCGGTAAGTGCCAATGCATTTTCTTGTTAAACACTTTTTAATTCTACAAATGTTAAAGGGACAGTCTACTCTAGAATTTTTATTGTTTAAAAAGACAGATAATCCCTTTATTACCCATTCCCCAATTTTGCATAACCAACACGATTATATTAATATACTTTATTTCCTCTGTGATAACCTTGTATCTAAGCCCCTGCGGACTGCCACCTTATTTCAGTTCTTTTGGCAGACTTTCATTTTAGCCAATCAGTGCCCTTTCATAAGTAACTCCACGGGCATGAGCACAATGTTATCTATATGGCACACATGAACTAAATGCCCTCTAGTTGTGAAAAACTCATGCATTCAGATAAGAGGCGGCATTCAAAGAGCAAAGCAAATTTGATGATAAAAGTGAATTGGAAAGTTGTTTAAAATTGCATGCCCTATATGACTCATGGACATTTAAATTTGACTAGACTGTCCCTTCTCTGGTCCTTTTTATGTGGTTACCCTTCACAAGAATTAGGGGGCCTAGCCCAAACCCTGGAAACCAGCCCCAGACCATTATCCCTCCAGCAAACTTTATAGTAAGCACTAAGCATTCCAGTAGGTAGCAGTCTCCTGGTATCCCCCACACCCAGATTATTTTTTCTTGCCATATAGTGAAGTGTAATTTATCACTCTAGTAAGCACATTTCCACTGCTCCAGTAGGGATATCTCTCTATCTATATCTACAACCCTGCGACTCTCGGCAGGGCCCTCTACCCATTTGATCCCTATAAATGCTACCGTGTATACTGCTTATGTTTATAGCACTGCAGAATCTGTTGGCACTCTACAAATAACCAGAACAGGAAGCGGAGGTACCCGGCATCTCAGGAATGATAGTCCCCAATAGATTCAACAGTTCCGGATAGAACAAGATTGCCAGAAGTGCAATCGTTCAGGCTCAAAGCTCCATAACTGTGGCAGAATCACGCCATAAATCCAAATGGCAAAAACAAAAAGCAGGAACTCACTGGTATGTTAAGAAAAAATAAAAATCCAAACCTGTTTGGTCCATTAAAAAAGGATGCAAATCCTAACAAACAAGGCACAAAAAATGACAGGAAGGCTAACGGGATACGTCTGACATGTTTCGCACCCACTACAGGTGCTTAATCATAGACATAGACATGCAATTTAAAGGTCTATTACTTCTATATAGAGCCCACATTAGTATAGTTTTAATTATCATAGAAGTCTGAAATATAAAACATTGATATAAACAAACTTTTATTCATGTTTCCGATTTTTAGCAAGCATTTTGTAGGCCATGGTCTGCAATATGCACTCTAGCCCTTTTTTAAAGTCCAGAGTTAAAAATAAAACCAAAACACACTTTGAGATTTGCAGTAAACGCCTATGAAGCAAATTCATGTTTGTATGCTTTTTTTTTTTAAACTATGCTTAGAGGGCAGTGAAACCCAAATCATTCTTTCTTTCATGTAATTGGCAAGAGTCCATGAGCTAGTGACATATGGGATATACAATCCTACCAGGAGGGGCAGATTTTCCCAAACCTCAAAATGCCTATAAATACACCCCTCACCACACCCACAATTCAGTTTTACAAACTTTGCTTCCTTTGGAGGTGGTGAAGTAAGTTTGTGCTAAGATTTCAACGTTGATATGCGCTTCTCAGGATTTTGAAGCCCGGTTCCTCTCAGAGTACAGTGAATGTCAGAGGGATGTGAAGGGAGTATCACCTATTGAATGCAATGGTTTTCCTCACGGGAGATCTTTTTCATAGGTTATCGGTCATAGAGATTCATCTACCTCCCTTTTCAGATCAACAATATACTCTCATATTCCATTACCTCTACTGATAACCGTTTCAGTACTGGTTTGGCTATCTGCTATATGTGGATGGGTGTCTTTTGGTAAGTATGTTTTTATTACTTAAGACACCTCAGCTATGGTTTGGCACTTTATGCATTAATATAAAGTTCTCAATATATGTATTGTACTTATATTTGCCATGAGTCAGGTTTATGTATTTCCTTTTTGCAGACTGTCAGTTTCATATTTGGGGGAAAAACATATTTAGGAAATATTTTTGTTTAGCCTTTTTTTTTTTTTCAAATTGAATGCTTTTTTCTTTTCAATATTTGCTTCAAAATGAGGCCCGTGAGTGCGCAAAATGCCGAAGTTTATTGCGTCATTTTTGGCGCGGGAATTTTTTTGGCGTGAAGGTACGTCCGATGACGCAAATTCGTCATTTCCGTCATCTTAGTTGATGCCGTGTGTCTTGCACAAGGTTGCGTCGTTAGTGACGCGAGTGTGTCATTTCCGGATGTTGTTAGTTCCAAAAAAAATTGTTACGTTGTTCGTCATACTTGGCGCAAAATAATTTCATTATTTAAAACCCCATTCCTATATGTCTCTTGCCTTTTTCTCTCAGAGGGCTATGCTGTTTGCATTTTTCCCATTCCTGAAACTGCCATATAAGGAAATTGATAATTTTGCTTTATATGTTGTTTTTTCTCTTACATTTTGCAAGATGTCTCAATCTGATCCTGTCTCAGTAGTATCTGTTGGAACCCTGCTGCCTGATAAGTTCTACCAAAGCTAAGTGCATTTGTTAACTTATGGAGATTATATCTCCAGCTGTGGTTTGTAATAGTTGTCATGATAAACTTTTACATGCTGATAATGTGTCCATCAGTAATAATGCATTGCCTGTTGCTGTTCCTTCAACGTCTAATGTACAAGATATACCTGTGAATTTAAAATAATTTATTGCTGATTCTATTCAGAAGGCTTTGTCTGCCATCCCGCCTTCTAATAAATGTAAAAGGTCTTTTAAAAATTTCCATAAGGTTGATGAAATTTCAAATGACCGACAACATACTGAATTATCCTCCTCTGATGAGGATCTATCTGATTCTGAAGATCCTTCCTCAGATATTCACACTGACAAATCTACTTATTTATTTAAAATGGAGTATATTCGTTCTTTGTTAAAGGAAGTGTTGATTACATTGGATATTGAGGAGACTAGTCCTCTTGATATTAAAACTAGTAAACATTTAAATTCTGTTTTTAAACCTCCTGTGGTTACTCCAGAGGTTTTTCCAGTTCCTGATGCTATTTCTGATATGATTTCTAAGGAATGGAATAGGGCTGGTACTTATTTTATTCCTTCTTCAAGGTTTAAAAAATGGTATCCTTTGCCAGCAATTACAATAGAGTTTTTGGAAAAGGTCCACAAAGTTGATGGGGCTATCTCAACTCTTGATAAACGTACTTCTTTTAAAGATCCTTTAGATAGGAAACTTGAATCTTATCTAAGGAAAGCCTTTCTATATTCAGGTCATCTTCTCAGGCCTGCAACTTCTTTGGCTGATGTTGCAGCTGCATCAACTTTTTGGTTGGAAAATTTAGTGCAATAAGAATTGGATTCTGATTTATCTAGCATTGTTAACTTGCTTCAACATGCTAATCATTTTATTTGTGATGCCATTTTTGATATCAAAATTGATGTTAGATCTATGTCTTTTGCTATTTTAGCTAGAAGAGCTTTGTGGCTTAAATCTTGGAATGCTGACTAAGTCCAGATTGCTATCTCTTTCTTTCCAAGGTAATAAGTTATTTGGTTCTCAGTTGGATTCAATAATTTCAACTGTCACTGGGTTGAAGGGAGTTTTTTTTGCCTCAGGATAAAAGACATAAGGGTAAATCTAAAGCTTCTAACTGTTTTCGTTCCTTTCAACAAAATAAGGAACAAAAACCTAATCCTTCCCCCAAGGAATCTGTTTCCAATTGGAATAAATCCAAGCCATTTAAGAAACCAAAGCCAGCCCCTAAGTCAGCATGAAGGTGCTGCCCTCATTCCTGCTCAGCTGGTAGGGGCAGATTAAGATTTTTCAAGGATGTTTGGATAAATTCTGTCCAAAATCAATGGATTCTGAGTATTGTCTCAGGGGTACCGAATAGGATTCAGAGTAAGACCTCCTGTGAGAAGATTATTTCTCTCACGCATCCCAGCAAATCCAGTAAAGGCTCAGGCTTTTCTGAAGTGTGCTTCAGACCTGGAGTTATCAGGGGTAATCATGCCAGTTTTTATTCAAATCTATTCATTGTCCCAAGAAAGAAATTTCATTCAGACCAGTTCTGGATCTGAAAATTTTGAATCGTTATGTAAGAGTACCAACTTTGTTCAGCAAGGACATTATATATCCACAATATACTTGCAGGATGCATATCTTCATATTCCTTTTCATCCAGATAATTATCGGTTTCTGAGATTCTCTTTTCTAGACAAGCATTACCAATTTGTTGCTCTTCCTTTTGGCCTGGTGATAGCTCCAAGAATCTTTTCAAAGGTTCTCGGTGCCCTACTCTCTGTAACCAGAGAGTGGGGTATTGCAGTGTTTCCTTATTTGGACGATATCTTGGTACTAGCTCAGTCTTTACGTTCTGCAGAATCTCACACGAATCGACTAGTGTTGTTTCTTCTAAAACATGGTTGGAGGATCAATTTACCAAAGAGTTCCTAGATTCCTCAGACAAGAGTCACCTTTTTAGGCTTCCAGATGTATTCAGTGTCCATGACTCTGTCTCTAACAGACGAGACGTTTAAAATTGGTTGCAGCCTGTCGGAACCTTCAGTCTCAGTCATTCCCTTCAGTAGCTATGTGCATGGAAGTTTTAGGTCTCATGGCTGCAGCATTGGACGCGATCCCCTTTGCTTGTTTTCACATGAGACCTCTTCAGCTTTGTATGCTGAACCAATGGTGCAGGGATTATACAAGGATATCACAATTAATATCCTTAAATCCCAATGTTCGACTATCTCTGACTTGGTGGTTAGATCACCATCGTATAGTTCTAGGGGCCTCTTTTGTTCGGCCAACCTGGACTGTGATCACAACAGATGCAAGTTTTTCAGATTGGGGATCTCTGACAGCACAAGGGGTTTGGAAATCTCAATAGGCGAGATTACCAATCAATATTTTGGAACTCCGTACGATTTTCAGGGCTCTTCAGATTTGGCCTTTGTTGAAGAGAGAACCGTTCATTTGTTTTCAGACAGACAATATCACAACTGTGGCATATGTCAATCATCAGGGTGGGACTCGCAGTCCCCAAGCTATGAAAGAAGTATCTCAGATACTTCCTTGGGCGGAATCCAGCTCCTGTCTAATTTCTGCTGTTCATATCCCAGGTATAGACAATTGGGAGGCGAATTATCTCAGCTGTCAGTCTTTACATCCGGGGGAGTGGTCCCTCCATCCAGATGTGTTTTCTCAAGTTGTTCAGATGTGGGGTCTTCCAGAAATAGATCTGATGGCTTCTCATCTAAACAAGAAACTTCCCAGGTACCCGTCCAGGGATTCTCAGGCGGAAGCAGTAGATGCACTGACACTTCCTTGGTGTTATCAACCTGCTTATATTTTCCCGCCTCTAGTTCTTCTTCCAAGAGTGATCTCCAAAATCATCATGGAACAATCGTTTGTATTGCTGGTGGCTCCAGCATGGCCTCACAGGTTTTGGTATGCGGATCTTGTTCGGATGTCCAGTTGCCAACCTTGGCCACTTCCATTAAGGCCGGACCTTCTGTCTCAAGGTCCGTATTTCCATCAGGATCTCAAATCATTAAATTTGAAGGTATGGAAATTTGAACGCCTAGTGCTTAGTCATAGAGGTTTCTCTGACTCAGTGATTAATACTATGTTACAAGCTCGTAAATCTGTTTCTAGAAAGATTTATTATCGAGTTTTGAAAATTTATATTTCATGGTGTTCTTCTCATAAATTCTCTTTGCATTCTTTCAAAATTCCTAGAATTTTACAGTTCCTTCAGGATGGTTTAGATAAGGGTTTGTCTGCAAGTTCCTTGAAGGGACAAATCTCTGCTCTTTCTATTTTATTTCACAGAAAGATTGCTAAACTTCCTGATATTCACTGTTTTGTACAGGCTTTGGTTCGTATCAAGCTCATCATTAAATCAATCTCTCCTCCTTGTAGTCTTAATTTGGTTTTGAAGGCTTTACAGGCTCCTCCTTTTGAGCCTATGAATTCTTTGGACATTAAACTACTTTCTTGGAAAGTGTTGTTCCTTTTGGCCATCTCTTCTGCTAGAAAAGTTTCTGAATTATCTGCTCGCTCTTGTGAATCTCCTTTTCTGATTTTTCATCAGGATAAGGCGTTTTTGCGGACTTCATTTAAATTTTTACCTAAGGTTGTGAATTCTAGCAACATTAATAGAGAAATTGTTGTCCCTTCCTTGTGTCCTAATCCTAAGAATTCTTTGGAGAGAGCCTTACATTCTTTGGATGTGGTGAGAGCTTTGAAATATTATATTGAAGCTACTAAAGATTTCAGGAAGACTTCTAGTCTATTTGTTATATTTTCTGGTTCTAGGAAAGGTCAGAAGGCTTCTGCTGTTTCCTTGGCTTCGTGGTTAAAGCTTTTGATTCATCAAGCTTATTTGGAGTCGTGTCAGGCCCCGCCTCAGAGAATTACAGCTCATTCTACTAGATCAGTCTCCACTTCCTGAGCTTTTAAGAATGAAGCTTCAGTTGATCAGATTTGCAAAGCAGCAACTTGGTCGTCTTTGCATACATTTACTAAATTCTACCGTTTTGATGTATTTGCTTCTTCGGAAGAAAAGTTCTTCAGGTAGCTGTTTCAGTTTGATTCTTCTGCTTAGGTTTTAAGTTTTTCTTTTCATTTATGAGAATAACTTATATTTTGGGTTGTGAATAAATTTTCAGCGGAAAATGGCTGTTTTTATTTTATCCCTCCCTCTCTAGTGACGCTTGCGTGGAGTTCCACATCTTGGGTATTGCTATCCCATACGTCACTAGCTCATGGACTCTTGCCAATTACAAGAAAGAAAACATAATTTATGTAAGAACTTACCTGATACATTAATTTCTTTCATATTGGCAAGAGTCCATGAGACCCACCCTTTTTATGGTGGTTATGATTTTTTTGTATAAAGCACAATTATTTCCAAATTCCTTGGTTGATGCTTTTTTCTCCTTTCTTTATCACCCCACTACTTGGTTGTTCGTTAAATTGAATTGTGGGTGTGGTGAGGGGTGTATTTATAGGCATTTTGAGGTTTGGGAAACTTTGCCCCTCCTGGTAGGATTGTATATCCCATACGTCACTAGCTCATGGACTCTTGCCAATATGAAAGAAATTAATTTATCAGGTAAGTTCTTACATAAATTATGTTTTCATGATTCCACTTGAAACAACTTTACATTTTTCTTCTATTATCTAATTTGTTTTATTCTTTTGGTATCCTTTTGTTAAACATACCTAGACTCAGTAGCTGCTAATTTGTTACTGCACATATGTCTCATGTTATTGGCTCCCCCATGTACATTGCTGTTTCTTCAACAAAGGATACACAGAAAATTAAGCAAATTAAATATAAGTACATTAGAAAGTTGTTTTATATTGAATTCTCTATCTGATACATGAGAGGGAAACTTTGGGTTTCATGTCCCTGTAATCAGTAGCCTCTAATCTGAATGCATTTTGACAGTTTTTCACCACTAGAGGGTGTTGGTTCATGTAAGTCATAGATAACATTGAGCTCACGCACGTGGGTTTACCTAGGAATAAGGAATCTTTGGCTAAAATGCAAGTCTGTCAAAAAATTAAATAAAGGGGCAGTCTGTAAAGGCTTAGATACAAGATAATCACAGAGGTAAAACGTGTATTAATATAACTGTGTTGGTTATGCAAAACTAGGGAATGGGTAATAAAGGGATTATCTATCTTTTAAAACAATACAAATTCTGCTGTAGACTGTCCCTTTAATGGGCACACCACCCATCATACACCTACTTTTTAAGTTGAATTAATAACCCATAACCTTCATCTTTAGTATATTTTCTATATTGCCTGAGAACTTTGCTATAACGTAGTTAGAATTTGTCCTTTGCTATAGGCTAAATTCAATATACACATACAGCACTTGCTCTAGGCTTCTGGATATTGTTGTTTACATTTTAGATTTATTTATAGACACAGTATTTTGAATTAAAGGTAAATGAAACCCATAATATTTCTCCAACATAGGTGTGTCCGGTCCACGGCGTCATCCTTACTTGTGGGATATTCTCCTCCCCAACAGGAAATGGCAAAGAGCCCAGCAAAGCTGGTCACATGATCCCTCCTAGGCTCCGCCTTCCCCAGTCATTCTCTTTGCCGTTGTACAGGCAACATCTCCACGGAGATGGCTTAGAGTTTTTTAGTGTTTAACTGTAGTTTTTATTATTCAATCAAGAGTTTGTTATTTTAAAATAGTGCTGGTATGTACTATTTACTCTGAAACAGAAAAGAGATGAAGATTTCTGTTTGTAAGAGGAAAATGATTTTAGCAACCGTTACTAAAATCGATGGCTGTTTCCACACAGGACTGTTGAGAGGAATTAACTTCAGTTGGGGGAAACAGTGAGCAGACTTTTGCTGCTTGAGGTATGACACATTCTAACAAGACGATGTAATGCTGGAAGCTGTCATTTTCCCTATGGGATCCGGTAAGCCATTTTTATTACATAAAGAAAAAAAGGGCTTCACAAGGGCTTTTAAGACTGTAGACATTTTCTGGGCTAAAACGATTTATATATAAGAATATTTTATACTCCATAGCCTTGAGGAATTATTTTAATCTTGGGAATTATGTAAAATAACCGGCAGGCACTGTATTGGACACCTTATTCTCTAGGGGCTTTCCCTAATCATAGGCAGAGTCTCATTTTCGCGCCTCTATTGCGCACTTGTTTTTGGGAAGCATGACATGCAGATGCATGTGTGAGGAGCTCTGATACATAGAAAAGACTTTCTGAAGGCGTCATTTGGTATCGTATTCCCCTTTGGGCTTGGTTGGGTCTCAGCAAAGCAGATACCAGGGACTGTAAAGGGGTTAAATATAAAAACGGCTCCGGTTCCGTTATTTTAAGGGTTAAAGCTTCCAAATTTGGTGTGCAATACTTTTAAGGCTTTAAGACACTGTGGTGAAATTTTGGTGAATTTTGAACAATTCCTTCATACTTTTTCACATTTGCAGTAATAAAGTGTGTTCAGTTTAAAATTTAAAGTGACAGTAACGGTTTATTTTAAAACGTTTTTTGTACTTTGTTATCAAGTTTATGCCTGTTTAACATGTCTGAACTACCAGACTGTGTTCTGTATGTGGGGAAGCCAAGGTTCCTTCTCATTTAAATAGATGTGATTTATGTGACACAAAATTTAGAGAAAATGATGCCCAAAATGATTCCTCAAGTGAGAGGAGTAAGCATGGTACTGCATCATCCCCTCCTTCGTCTACACCAGTCTTGCCCACACAGGAGGCCCCTAGTACATCTAGTGCGCCAATACTCCTTACTATGCAACAATTAACGGCTGTAATGGATAATTCTATCAAAAACATTTTAGCCAAAATGCCTACTTATCAGCGAAAGCGCGACTGCTCTGTTTTAGAAAATACTGAAGAGCATGAGGACGCTGATGATATTGGTTCTGAAGTGCCCCTACACCAGTCTGAGGGGGCCAGGGAGGTTTTGTCTGAGGGAGAAATTTCAGATTCAGGGAAAATTTCTCAACAAGCAGAACCTGATGTGATTACATTTAAATTTAAATTGGAACATCTCCGCGCTCTGCTTAAGGAGGTGTTATCTACTCTGGATGATTGTGAGAATTTGGTCATTCCAGAGAAATTATGTAAAATGGACAAGTTCTTAGAGGTCCCGGGGCCCCCCGAAGCTTTTCCTATACCCAAGCGGGTGGCGGACATTGTAGATAAAGAATGGGAAAGGCCCGGTATACCTTTCGTCCCTCCCCCCATATTTAAGAAATTGTTTCCTATGGTCGACCCCAGAAAGGACTTATGGCAGACAGTCCCCAAGGTCGAGGGGGCGGTTTCTACTCTAAACAAACGCACCACTATACCCATAGAAGATAGTTGTGCTTTCAAAGATCCTATGGATAAAAAATTAGAGGGTTTGCTTAAAAAGATGTTTGTTCAGCAAGGTTACCTTCTACAACCAATTTCATGCATTGTTCCTGTCACTACAGCAGCGTGTTTCTGGTTCGATGAACTAGAAAAGGCGCTCAATAATAATTCTTCTTATGAGGAGATTATGGACAGAATTCATGCTCTCAAATTGGCTAATTCTTTCACCCTAGACGCCACTTTGCAATTGGCTAGGTTAGCGGCGAAAAATTCTGGTTTTGCTATTGTGGCGCGCAGAGCGCTTTGGCTAAAATCTTGGTCAGCGGATGCGTCTTCCAAGAACAAATTGCTTAACATTCCTTTCAAGGGGAAAACGCTGTTTGGCCCTGACTTGAAAGAGATTATTTCTGATATCACTGGGGGCAAGGGCCACGCCCTTCCTCAGGATAGGTCTTTCAAGACCAAAAATAAACCAAATTTTCGTCCCTTTCGCAGAAACGGACCAGCCCCAAGTGCTACGTCCTCTAAGCAAGAGGGTAATACTTCTCAAGCCAAGCCAGCCTGGAGGCCAATGCAAGGCTGGAACAAAGGAAAGCAGGCCAAGAAACCTGCCACTGCTACCAAGACAGCATGAGATGTTGGCCCCCGATCCGGGACCGGATCTGGTGGGGGGCAGACTCTCTCTCTTCGCTCAGGCTTGGGCAAGAGATGTTCTGGATCCTTGGGCGCTAGAAATAGTCTCCCAAGGTTATCTTCTGGAATTCAAGGGGCTTCCCCCAAGGGGGAGGTTCCACAGGTCTCAATTGTCTTCAGACCACATAAAAAGACAGGCATTCTTACATTGTGTAGAAGACCTGTTAAAAATGGGAGTGATTCATCCTGTTCCATTAGGAGAACAAGGGATGGGGTTCTACTCCAATCTGTTCGTAGTTCCCAAAAAAGAGGGAACATTCAGACCAATCTTAGATCTCAAGATCCTAAACAAGTTTCTCAAGGTTCCATCGTTCAAAATGGAAACCATTCGAACAATTCTTCCTTCCATCCAGGAAGGTCAATTCATGACCACGGTGGATTTAAAGGATGCGTATCTACATATTCCTATCCACAAGGAACATCATCGGTTCCTAAGGTTAGCATTCCTGGACAAGCATTACCAGTTTGTGGCACTTCCGTTCGGATTAGCCACTGCTCCAAGAATTTTCACAAAGGTACTAGGGTCCCTTCTAGCGGTGCTAAGACCAAGGGGCATTGCAGTAGTACCTTACTTGGACGACATTCTGATTCAAGCGTCGTCCCTTCCACAAGCAAAGGCCCACACGGACATTGTCCTGGCCTTTCTCAGATCTCACGGGTGGAAAGTGAACGTAGAAAAAAGTTCTCCATCTCCGTCAACAAGGGTTCCCTTCTTGGGAACAATAATAGACTCCTTAGAAATGAGGATTTTTCTGACAGAGGCCAGAAAATCAAAACTTCTAAACTCTTGTCAAATACTTCATTCTGTTCCTCTTCCTTCCATAGTGCAGTGCATGGAAGTAATAGGTTTGATGGTAGCGGCAATGGACATAGTTCCTTTTGCGCGAATTCATCTAAGACCATTACAACTGTGCATGCTCAGTCAGTGGAATGGGGACTATACAGACTTGTCTCCAACGATACAAGTAGATCAGAGGACCAGAGATTCACTCAGTTGGTGGCTGTCCCTGGACAACCTGTCACAGGGGATGAGCTTCCGCAGACCAGAGTGGGTCATTGTCACGACCGACGCCAGTCTGGTGGGCTGGGGCGCGGTCTGGGGACCCCTGAAAGCGCAGGGTCTTTGGTCTCGGGAAGAATCTACTCTCCCGATAAATATTCTGGAACTGAGAGCGATTTTCAATGCTCTCAAGGCTTGGCCTCAGCTAGCAAAGACCAAGTTCATACGGTTTCAATCAGACAACATGACGACTGTTGCGTACATCAACCATCAGGGGGGAACAAGGAGTTCCCTGGCGATGGAAGAAGTGACCAAAATCATTCAATGGGCGGAGACTTTGCTACGGGTCCAGATCCAGGGATCCCAAGGCGACTCTAGTAGATGCACTAGTAGCACCTTGGACCTTCAAACTAGCTTATGCATTCCCGCCGTTTCCTCTCATCCCCAGGCTGGTAGCCAGGATCAATCAGGAGAGGGCATCGGTGATCTTGATAGCTCCTGCGTGGCCACGCAGGACTTGGTATGCAGACCTGGTGAATATGTCATCGGCTCCACCATGGAAGCTACCTTTGAGACGAGACCTTCTTGTTCAAGGTCCGTTCGAACATCCGAATCTGGTCTCACTCCAGCTGACTGCTTGGAGATTGAACGCTTGATCTTATCAAAGCGAGGGTTCTCAGATTCTGTCATTGATACTCTTGTTCAGGCCAGAAAGCCTGTAACTAGAAAAATCTATCACAAAATATGGAAAAAATATATCTATTGGTGTGAATCTAAAGGATTCCCTTGGGACAAGATAAAAATTCCTAAGATTCTATCCTTTCTTCAAGAAGGTTTGGAGAAAGGATTATCTGCAAGTTCTTTGAAAGGACAGATTTCTGCCTTGTCTGTGTTACTTCACAAAAAGCTGGCAGCTGTGCTAGATGTTCAAGCCTTTGTTCAGGCTCTGGTTAGAATCAAGCCTGTTTACAAACCTTTGACTCCTCCTTGGAGTCTCAATTTAGTTCTTTCAGTTCTTCAGGGGGTTCCGTTTGAACCCTTACATTCCGTTGATATTAAGTTATTATCTTGGAAAGTTTTGTTTTTGGTTGCAATTTCTTCTGCTAGAAGAGTTTCAGAATTATCTGCTCTGCAGTGTTCTCCTCCTTATCTGGTGTTCCATGCAGATAAGGTGGTTCTGCGTACTAAACCTGGTTTTCTTCCGAAAGTTGTTTCTAACAAAAACATTAACCAGGAGATAGTCGTACCTTCTTTGTGTCCGAATCCAGTTTCAAAGAAGGAACGTTTGTTGCACAATTTGGATGTAGTTCGTGCTCTAAAATTCTATTTAGATGCTACAAAGGATTTTAGACAAACATCTTCCTTGTTTGTTGTCTATTCTGGTAAAAGGAGAGGTCAAAAAGCAACTTCTACCTCTCTCTCTTTTTGGATTAAAAGCATCATCAGATTGGCTTACGAGACTGCCGGACGGCAGCCTCCTGAAAGAATCACAGCTCATTCCACTAGGGCTGTGGCTTCCACATGGGCCTTCAAGAACGAGGCTTCTGTTGATCAGATATGTAAGGCAGCGACTTGGTCTTCACTGCACACTTTTACTAAATTTTACAAGTTTGATACTTTTGCTTCTTCTGAGGCTATTTTTGGGAGAAAGGTTTTGCAAGCCGTGGTGCCTTCCATCTAGGTGACCTGATTTGCTCCCTCCCTTCATCCGTGTCCTAAAGCTTTGGTATTGGTTCCCACAAGTAAGGATGACGCCGTGGACCGAACACACCTATGTTGGAGAAAACAGAATTTATGTTTACCTGATAAATTACTTTCTCCAACGGTGTGTCCGGTCCACGGCCCGCCCTGGTTTTTTTTTAATCAGGTCTGATAATTTATTTTCTTTAACTACAGTCACCACGGTATCATATGGTTTCTCCTATGCAAATATTCCTCCTTTACGTCGGTCGAATGACTGGGGAAGGCGGAGCCTAGGAGGGATCATGTGACCAGCTTTGCTGGGCTCTTTGCCATTTCCTGTTGGGGAGGAGAATATCCCACAAGTAAGGATGACGCCGTGGACCGGACACACCGTTGGAGAAAGTAATTTATCAGGTAAACATAAATTCTGTTTTTTCATAATTCATATAAAGTATAATATATTTCAAATGTTTCAAATTTATTTTCATTATCAAATTTTTTCTTGGTAAATTTATGTTTAGAAATATGCATGTTTCTGGAGCACTTTATAGCAGCCGTTCTGTAAGCATGCTGTTAAAGGGACACTAAAGTAAAAAATTAAACTTGCCTGTTTCGGAGATCATGCAGTTTTTAAAATGTTTCCAAATTCCTTTTATCTTATTGTTCTTTTTATGTGCAGACTTTCTGAGGTACCGGCTCCTACTGAGTTCAGTGTATATACGCATGAGTGGGGTGGGAAAATAGAATTACATTTTTAAATTTGTTAGAAAATCTACTGCTTGTTTGAAATATAGAGTAAGCTTCCCTACATGCGTAACTCATTTATAAACTTCTCTCCCTCTTAGCCTTCATTATGGACAAGTCTGAACTGGTACAGAAGGCCAAACTTGCTGAACAAGCCGAACGCTATGATGACATGGCTGCTGCCATGAAGGCTGTGACAGAGCAAGGTGGGGAGCTGTCCAATGAAGAAAGGAACTTGCTCTCTGTTGCCTACAAAAACGTTGTCGGTGCTCGTCGTTCTTCCTGGCGCGTGATATCCAGCATTGAACAAAAAACTGAGGGCAATGACAAGAAGCAACAGATGGCGAGAGAGTATCGTGAAAAAATCGAGGTTGAATTGCAGGATATCTGTAAGGATGTTCTGGTA
Source organism: Bombina bombina (assembly GCF_027579735.1). Taxonomy (NCBI): domain Eukaryota; kingdom Metazoa; phylum Chordata; class Amphibia; order Anura; family Bombinatoridae; genus Bombina; species Bombina bombina. Next base: position 1,037,125,682 of record NC_069499.1, read on the forward strand.
AGATCTAGTATAGTCCTGTCCTTATCCATAGAAATAGTGCAAATACAATTGAAATCTTAGAATAACAATGCTATATAATAGCTAACATGGTTTGATAGATTTACATAATCCTTAAAGGGACATGAAATCCACTATTTTTTTAATTTTTCATGATTCAGATAGAGCACTTGATTTTAAGCAACTTTCCAATTTACATCTATTTTATTAGCTTTGTTCTTTTAGTATCCTTTGAGTGCGATACCTAGGTAGGCTCAGGAGCTGCTGATATGTGTCTTAACATATATGCCTCATGTTATTGGATCACCTGATGTGTTCAGCTAACTCCCAGTAGTGTATTGCTGCTCCTCCAACAAATGTCCGCCTCGGCTTGAAAATCACCCCCCCCCCCCCCCAAGAGAATGAATTTAATTAAATAATAGTAAAATGTAAAGGTGATTAATATTAGTATGATCTGAAAGATAATGTTTGGGTTTCATGTCCCTTTAAGATCCCGACAGAATATTGAAGAAGACAGCAGAAGTCTATCAGGTTAGAATTTGTGATTTTTATAAATACATTTTCTTTATCCTGAAACTGCTTGTAACTTAACAAGCACATTTTCTTCTTATAGAATTTATATGTGGCTATTGTCAGCGCCTTTAATTTTATATTGTATTTTATATGTAACCTATATATTTCCTCTACCAAATATTACATGGTCTTACAAAGTACCTGTTTTTATTGCTTCTGTGTCATGCAAGCTGTGAGTCGCTGCTCTATATTCAGGCAGTACTAGAGAGAGCCCACACCGGTGACTCATAGCTTGTCTAAAGGGTGTGAACAGTTCCTGCAAACAGATGAGATCTGCTTGTTGAGTAGGTTAACAGAAGGATCAGTTAACCGTTGTTAACAGACTTTATTGGATTGGAAACATTTGCCTTGGACATTAGATACCTGCAAAACTATAATTCTAATCTGATAAATGCAATATCGTATATGGTGGTGGTGGTGTTGTGTTTTTCCCCCTAGTAGAATGAGATCACAATCTGACTCTTGTATTAAGTTTTTTTTGTTTTTGAAATGTATAGTTTAGGACAGAGATCGACTACCTTCCCCAAGGTCATTAGGAGTGTTGGATATGTCTGCCTGAACACTGGCAACTTAGTATTAGGGTATATGGGCATATTAAGATTATTTAATTTTGGGGTGCTATTAAAGGGACATGAACCTAACATTTTTCTTTCGTGATTCAGATAGAGCATTCAGTTTTTAAACCAACTTTCCTGTTTGTTTATCTAATTTGCTTCTTTTTCTTGGTATCCTTTTATTGAAAAGCATACCCAGGTAGGCTCAGGAGCAGCAATCCACAACTGTGAGCTAGCTCTTGATTGTGGTCTGCAAGTACGTGCCTTCTTGTCATTGGCTCACTTTATGTGTTCATCTGTCTCCCAGTAGTGCATTTCTACTCCTTCAACAAAGGATACCAAGAAAGTAAAGCCAACTTGAAAAAAGAAGTAAATGCTTAAGAAGTTAAACATTTTGGGTTTCATGTCCCTTTAAATACAATGTTCGGAAATACGGCAGTTTTATTGACTACCCTAAATTTTAAGACCATATTAAAGGGACAGTGTACATCAATATTCAGATAACTACATGTAATAGACACTACTATAAAGAAGAAAATGCACAGAAACTCATAAAACCTTTTAAAAACTTAGAAGCTCACAGTTTAGCACTGTTGATGAAGTTAGGCTGGGACACCCAGTAAAAGGGGCTGGGAAAACAAAAGGAGCAGACACTCCCTGCATATGAAACAGATAACATAAACAGGAGCCAGCAGGAGTCTGTTAACGCACGTATGTTGGTTTTAAAAAACAAAAAAAAACCACAAAACCTAAACATTGTTACAAAAACACTCCCAGATGGGCAGTATAAATGGATCTACAAAACATGTATGCAAAGAAAAATATAATGTAAAATGTCCCTTTTTAATCTAAAATTAGCCAATAATTGTTCATTTATAAGATGGCGAGAGTCCACGAGACATAAGTGGGATTATATTCCGTTCCACTAGGAGAAGGGGGAAATCACCTAAATATATCAGAGCTTTCATTTTTCCATTCTCTCAAAGCCTCTTAGTCAATTTTTAGCATCCCAAGATTAAGTGAGGTGAGGTAATGTCTTTGAGAGGGGTTCTCTAACTAATCTGAGAGGGGAAGACTGGAGTTTTCAGCCAAGTAGTGATTATATTCTCCCATTGTGGAGATTTCACCAGCCTCCTAGGTGAAATGTGGGCTTTCCTGCAAATCTGTGTTGCTCCTTGTTAAATCCTTACCAAAATCTTGACACCGTGCTTCCACTACCTCGGATCGGCCATTATTATTTTTCACAAATTTTGTGCACTCAGTAGTTACCGGTCACATGAAAGCAGCTCTCTTTCTTTATACTCCATAGCGTTAAAAATGGGGGTTTAACGTTAAATTGCTGCTCATACTTACCTAATCACTGCTGGAACCTTAGGGGTAAACATTTGACGCAAATTTAGCATACAGAGACAAGCTCTCAGGACTGTTGGGCGAGTAATCCATTCAGACTCATCAAAACATGCGCAAAACAGTATATTTTAACCCCTCAATTATTGTATGGTATAGATTTAATAAACATAATTTTAAAACTGCTTAAATGCACTTAAGTGACAATACACATTGATTGTAACCAGGTTTTACATTGTACAAGTCACCACATATCTGGGCCTAGTCTGCCGCTCATAAATTATACCACGATCTCTCCACATGGTTGGAATAGTGATTTAGAACAAAAAACAATAGTTGAGTGGCGCTAATGAAAGCTGAGGATATATGATAGTGCTCTAATAAATAGAAGGGAATATATCCTATCTAATCTCTGCAAAGTATGAATGAGTACAGTGACTTAATTAAAAGGTATATTTAACCCTAAACGTAAAAATACAATTCAACAATACATTTAAAATAGACAAAAATTAACAAATATAATGTTGTGGCCAACCTTTATATTGTATATAAAATATAGCAGTACCCAATTTATAATGGTGTGGGTATACCGGATACCCAAAAATCAGTTTAGAGATCTCATTTAAAAACATAACATATGCTACACAAAAGTGCTACGAACAGTGTATATTAATTCGTAGTACTAAAAAAAAAAAAAAAAGTGAACTTGGATTAAATTAGTAATAATAGATACACTATCTCAAAATATATATCGGATACAATTATATCAGTGCAAGTAACAAATGGCAATATTCAGCATATAATGTATATGGGCAGCATGCCGCTAAGTAGAAAATTCATCAGGTTTCAAGAAAATGCAGATTAAAATGTCACAATGTTTCCAAATCTCCTTGTAACTCCTGTGTGGTTTACCAATGTATCAAACAAAGAAAAACATATGGTGATTTAGAGTGAATTAGTGATTCAAAAAAATGGTGTCTCTATATGTTTCCATAGAGATTTAATTAAAATGTCTCTGTGTATACAAATATAAATAGAATAATTATCTCTTATTTTCACTTCAGTGATGTGATGTTTAAGAACACATTGATCGTCCACAATGTGTAGAGGATAGCTTAAAGGAAGGTAGTTTTATACCATATAGAATAAGTACCAAGTGAAAGTTCTGTTTTTAGGAACAGTTAAAGTGTCCCATGATATCATAGACTGATAGTGCCTGACCGGTCAGGTGTTTTGATGGTAAGTATTGTCGGATCTCTGTCCAGGCTTGTCAGTTTGTGTTCTGCTGTGTGGCAGACTTACCTAGCTGTGTTCCTCGCTAACGGCATTCTCCATGTGTGGCGGGATTCTCGCAGCTTGGTCATCTGACTCTTGTATTGCCTATAAGAGGATCACTTCCACGGCTTCTCCTTTGTGGGGTATTTTAACCTCTGTTGACACCGGATCAAAGTCTCTTTTTTTCTTTTAGTACAGATAGTGTCCACAAATCAACCTCTACGTGTTTTGGCACTGAGATGCCTTTATCAAGATGATTTGTGGGAAGTAGTTTCATCCTTTTTTTTTTATTTTTTTTTTATTTTAATTTTTATTGAGGTGTATAATGCAAAATAACAGCTCAGAAATTCAAAAATCAACCAGAACCGTTCAAAAAGAAAAATACAATCTCTGGTACTTAACAATTTGCTTTGATAATAGCTTACTTATAATATATCGCAAATAAACTTCTTGTTTTCCCAAATATTTTCAGATTCTAATACAAAGTCGTCCCTTGAACTATCTGTACCATCTATAGCGGATATCATATGGGAAGAGGGAGGGGAGAGAAAAAAATAAATTATTTTTTTCACCTTTTAGTTTCATCCTTTTTATACATCTGCAATCAACCGTATGTGTAGATGATTCTTAAAGTTATATTCACTTCAGTTTAAAAAGTCTCCAATTTTTTTTTTTTTTTTTAGGAGATATTGGTATCATATGATTCTAATTAGCTGGCAGTTTTATACAATTTGAATCCCTGTATATTATAAGTAAATATCATTGTATGCAATATTCTTGCAAATAAGGAATTTATCAGACATATGCAAAGATACTTTGTAATTGTATAAAACTGCCAGCTAAGTAGATTCATATTATGTTACCAATATCTCCTAAAAAAAAAACAACAAAAAAACAATTGAAGACTTTTTAAACTGAAGTGAATATAACTTTAAGAATCATCTACACATATAGGTAGCACGGGTGATTGCAGATGTGTAAGAAGGATGAAACTACTTCCCACAAATCATCTTGATCAAGGCATCTCAGTGCCGAAACGTGTAGAGGTTGATTTGTGGGCACTATCTGTACTAAAAGAAAAAAGAGACTTTGATCCGGTGTCAACGGAGGTTAAAATACCCCACAAAGGAGAAGCCGTGGAAGTGATCCTCTGATAGGCAATACAAGAGTCAGATGACCAAGCTGTGAGATCGAGGCAGTGAAGACGCTGTGAGTATCCCGCCACACACGGAGAACGCCGTTAGTGAGGAACACAGCTAGGTAAGTCTGCCACACAGCAGAATACGAACTGACAAGCCTGGACAGAGATCAGACAATACTTACCATCAAAACACCTGACCGGTCAGGGACTATCAGTCTATGATATCATGGGACACTTTCTTAACTGTTCCTAAAAACAGAACTTTCACTTGGTACTTATTCTATATGGTATAAAAATTAAACTACCTTCCATTAAGCTATCCTCTACACATTGTGTACGATCAATGTGTTCTTAGATCTCTCTTATTTTCACTTCAGTGATGTGATGTCTATTGTTCTATTAATATTTGTATACACAGACATTTTAATGAAATCTCTATGGGAACATATAGAGACACCATTTTTTTAAAATCACTAATTCACTCTAAATCACCATATGTTTTTCTTTGTTTGATACATTGGGAAACCACACAGGAGTTACAAGGAGATTTGGAAACATTGTGACATTTTAATCCTGCATTTTCTTGAAACCTGATGAATTTTCTACTTAGCGGCATGCTGCCCATATACATTATATGTTGAATATTGATATTTGTTACTTGCACTGATATAATTGTATCCAATATATATTTTGAGATATTGTATCTCTATTACTAATTTAATTCAAGTTTATTTTCTCTTGTTAAGTGTATCCAGTCCACGGATCATCCATTACTTATGGGATATTAACTCCTCCCCAACAGGAAGTGCAAGAGGATTCACCCAGCAGAGCTGCTATATAGCTCCTCCCCTAACTGCCATTACCAGTCATTCTCTTGCACCCAACGAATAGATAGGATGTGTGAGAGGACTGTGGTGATTATACTTAGTTTCATACCTTCAATCAAAAGTTTATTTTATAATAGCACCGGAGTGTGTTATTCCTTCTCTGGTAGAATTTGAAGAAGAATCTACCTGAGTTTTTCTATGATTTTAGCCGGAGTAGTTAAGATCATATTGCTGTTTCTCGGCCATCTGAGGAGAGGTAAACTTCAGATCAGGGGACAGCGGGCAGATTAATCTGCAAAGAGTTATGTAGCAGCTTATTATTTTCTGACAATGGAATTGATGAGAAAATTCTGCCATACCGATATAATGTAAACTCAGCCTTAAATGCAGTAGCAGCAACTGGTATCAGGCTGTCATGTATGTATATTTTACACTTCAGTATTCTGGGGAATGGCACTTCACTGGAATTATACTGTATGCATAAAACTTTAGCCTAATTTGCAGGGACTAGCAACAGGCTTTTTAATAACACTCAATTTATTAATGTTAAACGTTTTTTGCTGGCATGTAAAATCGTTTCATTTTCTGAGGTACTGGGTGAAAAAATGTTTTGGGCACTATTTTTTTCCACTTGGCAGTCGTTTTATTTAATTTATGACAGTTTACTGATCTCTCTCACTGTTATGTGTGAGGGGGAGGGACCTTTTTTGGTGCTTTTGCTACGCATCAAAAAATTCAGTCAGAAGTTTATTGTCTTCCCTGCATGATCCGGTTCATCTCTACAGAACTCAGGGGTCTTCAAAACTTGTTTTGAGGGAGGTAGTTGACTGTGATAAAAAAAAAAAAGTTTATTTCTGTATTTTTTTTTTTTTTTTTTTCTGCTATCAGGGTTAGTTATCCTTTGCTAATGGGAGCAATCCTTTGCTAAAATTGTGTTTTTTACAAAGATTTGATGCTATAACTTTTCAGTTTATTAATTTTCAACTGTCATAACTTTTTCTGTGCTTCTTATAGGCACAGTACGTTTTCATATTATAGTAAATTACTTGAAAAGTATTTCCAAGTTGCTAGTTTATTTGCTAGTGTGTTAAACATGTCTGATTCAGAGGAAGATATCTGTGCTATATGTGCTAAAGCCAAAGTGGAGCCCAATAGAAATTTATGTACTAACTGTATTGATGCTACTTTAAATAAAAGTCAATCTGTACAAATTGAACATATTTCACCAAACAACGAGGGGAGAGTTATGCCGACTAACTCGCCTCACGTGTCAGTACCTGCATCTCCCGCTCGGGAGGTGCGTGATATTGTAGCGCCGAGTACATCTGGGCGGCCATTACAAATCACATTACAGGATATGGCTACTGTTATGACTGAAGTTTTGGCTAAATTACCAGAACTAAGAGGTAAGCGTGATCACTCTGGGGTGAGAACAGAGTGCGCTGATAATATTAGGGCCATGTCAGACACTGCGTCACAATTTGCAGAACATGAGGACGGAGAGCTTCATTCTGCGGGTGACGGTTCTGATCCAAACAAACTGGATTCAGATATTTCAAATTTTAAATTTAAGCTGGAAAACCTCTGTGTATTACTAGGGGAGGTGTTAGCGGCTCTGAATGATTGTAACACAGTTGCAATACCAGAGAAAATGTGTAGGTTGGATAAATATTTTGCGGTACCGGCGAGTACTGACGTTTTTCCTATACCTAAGAGACTTACTGAAATTGTTACTAAGGAGTGGGATAGACCCGGTGTGCCGTTCTCACCCCCTCCGATATTTAGAAAGATGTTTCCAATAGACGCCACCACACGGGACTTATGGCAAACGGTCCCTAAGGTGGAGGGAGCAGTTTCTACTTTAGCTAAGCGTACCACTATCCCGGTGGAGGATAGCTGTGCCTTTTCAGATCCAATGGATAAAAAGTTAGAGGGTTACCTTAAGAAAATGTTTGTTCAACAAGGTTTTATATTGCAACCTCTTGCATGCATTGCGCCTGTCACGGCTGCAGCAGCATTTTGGTTTGAGTCTCTGGAAGAGACACTTGAATCAGCTCCATTAGATGAGATTACACACAAGCTTAAAGCCCTTAAGTTAGCTAACTCATTTATTTCAGATGCCGTAGTACATTTAACTAAACTTACGGCTAAGAATTCCGGATTCGCCATTCAGGCACGCAGAGCACTGTGGCTAAAATCCTGGTCAGCTGACGTTACTTCTAAATCTAAATTGCTTAATATACCTTTCAAAGGGCAGACCTTATTCGGGCCCGGGTTGAAAGAAATTATCGCTGACATTACAGGAGGTAAAGGCCATGCCCTGCCTCAAGACAGAGCCAAACCTAAGGCTAGACAGTCTAATTTTCGTTCCTTTCGTAATTTCAAAGCAGGAGCAGCATCAACTTCCTCTGCACCAAAACAGGAAGGAGCTGTTGCTCGCTACAGACAAGGCTGGAGACCTAACCAGTCCTGGAACAAGGGCAAGCAGGCCAGGAAACCTGCTGCTGCCCCTAAGACAGCATGAATCGAGGGCCCCCGATCCGGGAACAGATCTAGTGGGGGGCAGACTTTCTCTCTTCGCCCAGGCTTGGGCAAGAGATGTCCAGGATCCCTGGGCGTTAGAGATCATATCTCAGGGATACCTTCTAGACTTCAAATTCTCTCCCCCAAGAGGGAGATTTCATCTGTCAAGGTTGTCAACAAACCAAATAAAGAAAGAGGCGTTTCTACGCTGCGTACAAGATCTTTTATTAATGGGAGTGATCCATCCGGTTCCGCGGTCGGAACAAGGACAAGGGTTTTACTCAAATCTGTTTGTGGTTCCCAAAAAAGAGGGAACTTTCAGGCCAATCTTGGATTTAAAGATCCTAAACAAATTCCTAAGAGTTCCATCGTTCAAAATGGAAACTATTCGGACAATTTTACCCATGATCCAAAAGGGTCAGTACATGACCACAGTGGATTTAAAGGATGCTTACCTTCACATACCGATTCACAAAGATCATTACCGGTATCTAAGGTTTGCCTTTCTAGACAGGCATTACCAGTTTGTAGCTCTTCCATTCGGATTGGCTACGGCTCCGAGAATCTTCACAAAGGTTCTGTGTGCTCTTCTGGCGGTACTAAGACCGCGAGGAATTGCGGTAGCTCCGTACCTAGACGACATTCTGATACAAGCTTCAAGCTTTCAAACTGCCAAGTCTCATACAGAGTTAGTACTGGCATTTCTAAGGTCGCATGGATGGAAGGTGAACGAAAAGAAGAGTTCTCTTTTTCCACTCACAAGAGTTCCCTTCTTGGGGACTCTTATAGATTCTGTAGAAATGAAGATTTACCTGACAGAAGACAGGTTAACAAAGCTTCAAAATGCATGCCGTGTCCTTCATTCCATTCAACACCCGTCAGTAGCTCAATGCATGGAGGTGATCGGCTTAATGGTAGCAGCAATGGACATAGTACCCTTTGCACGTCTACATCTCAGACCGCTGCAATTGTGCATGCTAAGTCAGTGGAATGGGGATTACTCAGACTTGTCCCCTACTCTGAATCTGGATCAAGAGACCAGAAATTCTCTTCTATGGTGGCTTTCTCGGCCACATCTGTCCAGGGGGATGCCATTCAGCAGGCCGGACTGGACAATTGTAACAACAGACGCCAGCCTACTAGGTTGGGGCGCTGTCTGGAATTCTCTGAAGGCTCAGGGACAATGGAATCAGGAGGAGAGTCTCCTACCAATAAACATTCTGGAATTGAGAGCAGTTCTCAATGCCCTTCTGGCTTGGCCCCAGTTAACAACTCGGGGGTTCATCAGGTTTCAGTCGGACAACATCACGACTGTAGCTTACATCAACCATCAGGGAGGGACAAGAAGCTCCCTAGCAATGATGGAAGTATCAAAGATAATTCGCTGGGCACAGTCTCACTCTTGCCACCTGTCAGCAATCCACATCCCGGGAGTGGAGAACTGGGAGGCGGATTTCTTAAGTCGTCAGACTTTTCATCCGGGGGAGTGGGAACTTCATCCGGAGGTCTTTGCCCAAATACTTCGACGTTGGGGCAAACCAGAGATAGATCTCATGGCGTCTCGACAGAACGCCAAGCTTCCTCGTTACGGGTCCAGATCCAGGGATCCGGGAGCGGTTCTGATAGATGCTTTGACAGCACCTTGGACCTTCGGGATGGCTTATGTGTTTCCACCCTTCCCGATGCTTCCTCGATTGATTGCCAGAATCAAACAGGAGAGAGCATCAGTGATTCTAATAACGCCTGCATGGCCACGCAGGACTTGGTATGCAGATCTAGTGGACATGTCATCCTGTCCACCTTGGTCGCTACCTCTGAAACAGGACCTTCTGATCCAGGGTCCCTTCAAACATCAAAATCTAATTTCTCTGAAGCTGACTGCTTGGAAATTGAACCCTTGATTTTATCAAAACGTGGTTTTTCTGAGTCAGTTATTGATACCTTAATACAGGCTAGGAAGCCTGTTACCAGAAAGATTTACCATAAGATATGGCGCAAATACTTATATTGGTGCGAATCCAAGAGTTACTCATGGAGTAAGGTTAGGATTCCGAGGATATTGTCTTTTCTACAAGAAGGTTTAGAAAAGGGTTTATCCGCTAGTTCCTTAAAGGGACAGAATTCAGCTCTGTCCATTCTTTTACACAAACGTCTGTCAGAAGTTCCGGACGTTCAAGCTTTTTGTCAGGCTTTAGCTAGGATCAAGCCTGTGTTTAAAACTGTTGCTCCACCATGGAGTTTGAACTTAGTTCTTAATGTTTTACAGGGGGTTCCGTTTGAACCCCTTCATTCCATTGATATCAAGTTGTTATCTTGGAAAGTTCTGTTTTTAATGGCGATTTCCTCGGCTCGAAGAGTCTCTGAGTTATCTGCCTTACATTGTGATTCTCCTTATCTGATTTTTCATTCAGACAAGGTAGTTCTGCGTACTAAACCTGGGTTCCTACCTAAGGTGGTCACTAACAGGAATATCAATCAAGAGATTGTGGTTCCATCTTTGTGTCCTAATCCTTCTTCGAAAAAGGAACGTCTGCTACACAATCTAGATGTAGTCCGTGCCCTGAAATTTTATCTACAGGCAACTAAGGATTTTCGACAAACGTCTTCCCTGTTTGTCGTTTATTCTGGTCAGAGGAGACGTCAAAAAGCTTCGGCTACCTCTCTCTCCTTTTGGCTTCGTAGCATAATACGGTTAGCCTATGAGACTGCTGGACAGCAGCCTCCTGAAAGAATTACAGCACATTCTACTAGAGCTGTGGCTTCCACTTGGGCCTTTAAGAATGAGGCTTCTGTTGAACAGATTTGCAAGGCTGCAACTTGGTCTTCTCTTCATACTTTTTACAAATTTTACAAATTTGACACTTTTGCTTCTTCGGAGGCTGTTTTTGGGAGAAAGGTTCTTCAGGCAGTGGTTCCTTCCGTATAAAGAGCCTGCCTGTCCCTCCCGTCATCCGTGTACTTTAGCTTTGGTTTTGGTATCCCATAAGTAATGGATGATCCGTGGACTGGATACACTTAACAAGAGAAAACATAATTTATGCTTACCTGATAAATTTATTTCTCTTGTAGTGTATCCAGTCCACGGCCCGCCCTGTCACTTTAAGGCAGGTAATTTTTCCATTAAACTACAGTCACCACTGTACCCTATGGTTTTCCTTTCTCTGCATGTTTTCGGTCGAATGACTGGTAATGGCAGTTAGGGGAGGAGCTATATAGCAGCTCTGCTGGGTGAATCCTCTTGCACTTCCTGTTGGGGAGGAGTTAATATCCCATAAGTAATGGATGATCCGTGGACTGGATACACTACAAGAGAAATAAATTTATCAGGTAAGCATAAATTATGTTTTTTATGTACTACAAATTAATATACACTGTTCATAGCACTTTTGTGTAGCATATGTTATGTTTTTAAATGAGATCTCTAAACCGGATTTTTGGGTATCCGGTATACCCATACTGACCATTATAAATTGGGTGCTGCTATATTTTGTATACGCTATAAAGGTTGTGGCCACAACATTATATTATATTTTTCTTTTTTGTCTATTTTAAATGTATTGTTGAATGGTATTTTTATGTTTTAGGGTTAAATAAACCTTTTTAATTAATTCACTGTACTCATTCATACTTTCAAGGTTTTACATTGTGCTATTTCTACTTTTTCCCCATCTGGGGTTAACTGTGTGCCATCATACTGTTAGTATTCCTATCTATCACTGGTACATCTCAGGTCTCTGTACAATAAACTGACCCCCTGGAAGGGTGATCCACAGATAACTTAACCCCTTCTCAGTTATGCTGTTTTGTATGGATACTCTGGTGTGTGTTCCTGCTCATCTGTGCATCCCATGTGCTAAGTCTGTCCAATTCTAAACAGGGTCCTGCAGCAATGCTCTTATTGGGGAGTGTTTAAGAGTTTACAGCCCATCAGGCCCACCCCCTGGAAGTTCTTCAGACCTGTTCTCTAAATTTTAAAAAATATACTCTCTCGGCTGTTACTGAGTTGATAGTTGTCGTCGTGTATACAACAGTTAAACGGATAGTAAACCCACATTTATTCTTTCATTATTCAGGCAGAGTGTGCGATTTTAAGCATCTTTCTAATTTACTCCTATTATCGATTTTTCTTCATTTTCTTTGTATCTTTATTTGAAAAAGTAGGAATATAAGCTAAGGAGCCAGCCCGTTTTGGGTTTCAGCACCCTGGCTAGCACTTGTGATTGGTGGCTACATTTAGCCACCAAAAAGCAAGTGCAACCCAGGTTCTGAACCAAAAATAGGCTGGCTCTTAAGCGTACATTCCTGCTTTTCAAATAAATATACCAAGAGAACGAAGAAAAATTGTAAATAGGAATACATTTAGAAGGTTGCTTAAAATTGCATGCTCTTATCTGAATCATGAAAGGGAAAAAAAATTGGGTTTACTATCCCTTTAAACACAGACGCATGTAAGGGGAAAGGTGATCCATCACTGGCCTCTAGCTCAGTAGGGACATCCCTCAGGAGCATTCAGTCTAAATACCACATAGAGAAGAGGGTACATTGGATTCTAAAATTTCCTCTTCTGAAATATTCTTAAAACTCAGGACTCCACTACTGAATAAGCAGCAGAGGATGTATCCTTTTAATTTCCTGCTTGAGCGTATACATGTTCTATTAACAGAAGTGATGTACACTCCTGCGACAATCAGTAAAAATTAATTCTTTAAGACCGCTCCCATACAGCTGTGTTTATTTCCAGTACCTGGATTAGTTTCTGATTTCTCCTACATTGGTGTATCCGGTCCACGGCTTCATCCTTACTTGTGGGATATTCTCATTCCCTACAGGAAGTGACAAAGAGAGCACACAGCAGAGCTGTCCATATAGCTCCCCCTCTGGCTCCGCCCCCCAGTCATTCTCTTTGCCGCTCTGAACAAGTAGCATCTCCACGGGGGGTGGTAAAGAGTATGTGGTGTTAGTTGTAGATTTTTATTTCTTCTATCAAGAGTTTGTTATTTTAAAATAGTGCCGGTTTGTACTATTTACTCTACAACAGAAAGCGAAGAAGATTTCTGTTAAAAGAGGAGTATGATTTTAGCACCAGTAACTAAAATCCATTGCTGTTCCCACGCAGGACTGTTGAAACCAGAGAACATCAGTTGGGGGGGAACAGTTTGCAGGCTTAACTGCATCAGGTATGATCAGTCATATTTCTAACAAGACCATGTAATGCTAGAAGACTGTCAGAAATTCCCTCTGGGATAGGTAAGCCATTTTTTCTTAGACTCTGTATAAAATGATGGCTTATATTTAGGGCTCTATGCTGGTTCACACTATTGTGGGCTTTAAAATCGATTGCTTTTTAGCATGTTTTTCTCTATAAATAAGGTGTTTTTTCAGATTTTAAAACACTTTTGGGGTTTAATTTCGGCCTGGCACTTATTTGGACACCTAAATTTAGTCAGAAAGGCCCCTCCACTCTGGAATGAAGAGGGAGGAGGCCTCATTTTCAGGCCTAAATTGTGCAGTTGTTTTTGCCTAGGCAATCCATGCAGCTTCATGTGGGGCATCACAAAAGACTCCAGAGAGGCTTATTTCCTACTAAAATAATCCCTAAGGAAGGTAAATGGCTACAGGAGAAGCTGTGGCTAGTACTGTAGTGTGTTAACTGGTTAATAACTGTTATTAGCTCCTGTTTGGGCATTAAGGGGTTAATTGGTCTGAAAATTTGTGTGCAATCTTTTCAAAGCATTAAGGCTCTGTGGTGAAAATTTCATTAATATCGGATGTTTCTTTCATGGTTTTTTGATTCAATAATAATGTGTGCACTTTTATTATATAAAGAGACAGTATCGTTTTTGTCAAAAATATTTTTTATTGCATTGTAGTTCTGTTTAAGTCTGTCAAACATGTCTGAATCTTCAGATAGCCTATGTTCTGTATGTCCAAAGGCCAAGGTGGTTCCCCCATTAAATTTGTGTGAAGTGTGCCATAGCGTCCAAACAGCTTAAGGACAGTACAATCACACTTAAAAATATAGCCCAAGATGATTCTTTAGCTGAAGGTAGTGAAGATAGCTTGCTTTCGTCTCCTTCTGTGTCAACACCAGCTATGCCCGCGCAGGCGATGCCCAGTATATCTAGCGCACCAATTGCGATTACTATGCAACAATTAGCATTTTTTATCCAAACTGCCAGCTTTTCCTAGGAAGCGTGATTGCTCAGTTTTAAACACAGACAATGAGCAAGCAGACGCAGAGGATAATTTATCTGTAGTGCCCTCACATCAATCTGTCTTGGCGGTGAGGGAGGGCCTGTCTGAGGGAGAAATTTCTGACAGGAAAAGTTTCTCAGCAGGCAGAGCCTGATACTATAACATTTAAATTTAAGCTAGAACACCTCCGCGCCCTACTTAAGGAGGTTCTAGCTGCACTTGATGATTGTGATCCTTTGGGGATCCCAGAAAAATTGTGTAAAATGGACATGTTCCTAGAGGTCCCAGTACAAACTGATGCGTTTCAGATACCTAAGATGGCGGATATAGTGTCTAAGGAGTGGGAGAAGCCAGGTGTACCTTTTGTTCCCCCTCCTATATTTTAGAAAATGTTCCCAATTGTTGACCCTAGAAGGGACGCGTGGCAGACGGTCCCCAAGGTAGAGGGGGCAGTTTCAACGCTAACTAAGCGCACGACTATACCATTAGAAGACAGTTGCGCTTTCAAAAAATTAGAAGGTTTACTTAAGGGAATATTTGTTCTACAAGTTTCCTTCTTCGACCAATTTCCTGCATTATTCCTGTAACTACTGCAGCGGCTTTTAGTTTGAGGAACTGGAAAACTCGCTCCAGAAGGAGACTGCTTATGTCGAAGTCATGGATAGAATTCACGCCCTAAAGCTGGCTAATTCTTTCATCACAGATGCCGCTTTGCAAGTAGCTAAACTAGCGGCGAAAAATTCTAGTTTTGCCATCGTGGCGCGCAGAGCGCTTTGGCTAAAATCATGGTCGGCTTATGTGTCGTCCAAAACAAAATTGCTTAATATTCCTTTCAAGGGTAAGACCCTATTCGGGCCAGAGTTGAAAGAGATTATTTCAGATATCACTGGGAAAGGGCCATGCCCTTCCACAAGGTAGAGCCTTCAAGGCTAAAAAACAAGGCCAATTTTCGTTCCTTTCGCAACTTCAGGAACGGACCTGCTTCAACCTCTACAGCTACTAAGCAAGAGGGTAAAGCTTACCAGCCCAAGCCAACATGGAAACCTTTGCAGGGCTGGAACAAGGGTAAACAGGCCAAGAAGCCTGCTGCTGCTGCCAAGACAGCATGAAAGGGTAGCCCCCGATCCGGGACCGGATCTAGTAGGGGGCAGACTTTCTCTCTTTGCTCAGGCTTGGGCAAGAGATGTTCCGGACCCCTTGGCACTAGAAATTGTCTCTCGGGTACCTTCTAGAGTTCAAAGACCTTTCCCCAAGGGGAAGGTTCCACATGGCTCACTTATCTTTAGACAGATAAGGAGACAGGCATTCTTACTTTGCGTACAGGACCTTTTTAAAAATGGGAGTGATACACCCAGTTCCGACAGCAGAGCGAGGACTGGGTTTTTACTCAAACCTGTTTGTAGTTCCCAAAAAAAGAAGGAATTTTCAGGCCAATTCTGGACTTAAAATTTTTTTAAAAAAAATTAAAAATGGAACCATTCGGACAATTTTAAGAATGTTCCAGGAGGGTCAATATATGACTACCGTGGACTTAAAGGATGCGTATCTGCATGTTCCGATCCACAAAGATCACCTTCAGTTCCTGAGGTTCGCCTCTCTGGACAAGCATTATCAGTTCGTGGCTCTTCCTTTCGGATTGGCCACTGCTCCCAGAATTTTCACAAGGGTGCTAGGGTCCCTTCTAGCGTTGCTAAGGCCAAGGGCATTGCAGTAGCACCTTACCTAGACGACATGTTAATACAAGCGTCGTCCTTTCACAAGTGAAGACTCATTCAGACATTGTCCTAGCCTTTCTAAGGTCTCACGGGTGGAAGGTGAACATAGAAAAAAGTTCTCTGTCCCCGTTCACAAGGGTTCCCTTCCTGGGAACAATAATAGACTCAGTAGAAATGAAGATCTTTCTGACAGAGGTCAGGAAGTTAAAACTTCTGAACACTTGTCGAGTTCTTCAATCCATTCCTCAACCCTCCATAGCTCAATGCATGGAGGTAATAGGACTCATGGTCGCAGCAATGGACGTGGTTCCATTTGCTCGAAATCATTTAAGACCATTGCAACTGTGCATGCTCAAACAGTGGAATTGGGATTATGCAGATTTGTCTCCCCAGATTCAAATGGACCAGAAAACCAGAGACTCACTCCTCTGGTGGTTGTCTCTGGATCACCTGTCTCAGGGAATGAGTTTCCGCAGACCGGAGTGGGTCATTGTCACGACCGACGCCAGCCTCCTAGGCTGGGGCGCAGTCTGGGAGTCCCTGAAGGCTCAGGGTCTATGGTCTTGGGAAGAATCTCTTCTCCCGATAAACATTTTGGAATTGAGAGCGATATTCAATGCGCTCCAGGCATGGCCTCAACTAGCGGAGACCAAATTCATCAGATTTCAGTCGGACAACATAACTGTAGCTTACATCAATCATCAGGGGGGAACAAAGAGTTCCCTGGCGATGAGGGAGGTATCCAAATTCATCAAATGGGCAGAGGATCATTCCTGCCATCTATCAGCAATTCACATCCCAGGAGTGGACAACTGGGAAGCGAATTATCTGAGTCGTCAGACTTTCCATCCGGGGGAGTGGGAACTCCACCCGGAGGTTTTTGCCCAGTTAGCTCAACTAGGGGGCATTCCAGATCTGGATCTGATGGCGTCACGTCAGAACTCCAAAGTTCCACGTTACGGGTCCAGATCCAGGGATCCCAAGGCGACATTGGTAGATGCCTTAGTAGCGCCTTGGTCGTTCAATCTAGCTTATGTCTTTCCACCGTTTCCCCTTCTCCCCCGGCTAGTAATCGAACAGGAGAAGGCTTCGGTAATTCTGATAGCTCCTGCGTGACAAGCAGGACTTGGTATGCAGACATGGTGAATATGTCATTGGTTCCGCCATGGAAGCTATCTTTGAGGATAGGACCTTCTAATTCAAGGTCCATTCGAACAGGGTTTTCGGATTCAGTATAGATACCCTGATCTAGGTTAGAAAGCCTGTCACCAGGAAAATTTACCATAAGATATGGCGGAAATAGCTTTGTTGGTGCGAATCCAAGGGTTACTCATGGAATAAGATTAGGATTCCAAGGATATTGTCTTTTCTCCAAGAAGGATTGGAGAAAGGTTTTTCAGCTAAGCTAGTTCCTTTTAAAAGGACAGATATCTGCTCTGTCTATCCTGTTACACAAGCGTCTGGCAGAAGTACCAGATGTTCAAGCGTTTGCACAGGCTTTAGTCAGAATCAAGCCTATCTATAGACCTGTGGCTCCTCCATGGAGTCTCAATTTAGTTCTTTCAGTTCTTCAAGGGGTTCCGTTTGAACCTTTACATTCCATAGATATTAAGTTATTATCTTGGAAAGTTTTGTTTTTGGTAGCTATATCTTCTGCTCGAAGAGTTTCTGAGTTGTCTGCTTTGCAGTGTAATTCACCCTATCTGGTGTTCCATACAGATAAGGTTGTTTTGCGTACCAAACCTGGTTTCCTTCCAAAAGTGGTTTCCAATAAGAATATTAACCAGGAAATAGTTGTTCCTTCTCTGTGTCCTAACCCAGTTTCTAAGAAGGAACGGCTGTTACACAATCTTGATGTGGTTCGTGCTTTAAAATTCTATTTAAAAGCAACTAAGATTTCAGACAAACATTGTCCTTGTTTGTTGTCTATTCTGGTAAGAGGAGAGGTCAGAAAGCGACTGCTACCTCTCTTTCCTTCTGGCTGAAAAGCATCATCCGATTGGCATATGAGACTGCTGGACAGCAGCCTCCTGAACGAATTACAGCTCATTCCACTAGAGCTGTGGCTTCCACATGGGCTTTCAAGAATGAAGCTTCTATTGAACAGATTTGTAAGGCAG
Source organism: Bombina bombina (assembly GCF_027579735.1). Classification (NCBI taxonomy): domain Eukaryota; kingdom Metazoa; phylum Chordata; class Amphibia; order Anura; family Bombinatoridae; genus Bombina; species Bombina bombina. Next base: position 1,037,143,949 of record NC_069499.1, read on the forward strand.
CGACTTGGTCTTCACTGCATACATTTGCCAAATTTTACAAATTCGATACTTTTGCTTCTTCGGAGGCTATTTTTGGGGGAGAGGTTTTACATGCAGTGGTGCCTTCCGTTTAAGTTACCTGTCTTGTTCCCTCCCTTCATCCGTGCCCTAAAGCTTTGGTATTGGTATCCCACAAGTAAAGGATGAATCAGTGGACTCGATACATCTTACAAGAGAAAACAGAATTTATGCTTACCTGATAAATTACTTTCTCTTGTGATGTATCGAGTCCACGGCCCGCCCTAGCTATTAAGTCAGGTAGTTTTTTTGTTTAAACTACAGTCACCACTGCACCCTATGGTTTCTCCTTTTTCTTCCTAACCTTCGGTCGAATGACTGGGGGGTGGAGCTAGAGGGGGAGCTATATGGAGAGCTCTGCTGTATGCTCTCTTTGCCACTTCCTGTTGGGAAGGAGAATATCCCACAAGTAAAGGATGAATCCGTGGACTCGATGCATCACAAGAGAAAGTAATTTAGCAGGTAAGCATAAATTCTGTTTTGTTTTCTCCAACATTGGTGTGTCCGGTCCACGGCGTCATCCTTACTTGTGGGATATCTCTTCCCCAACAGGAAATGGCAAAGAGTCCCAGCAAAGCTGGCCATATAGTCCCTCCTAGGCTCCGCCCACCCCAGTCATTCTCTTTGCCGTTGCACAGGCAACATCTCCACGGAGATGGTTAAGAGTTTTTTGGTGTTTAAATGTAGTTTTTATTCTTCTATCAAGTGTTTGTTATTTTAAAATAGTGCTGTTATGTACTATTTACTCTGAAACAGAAAAGGATGAAGATTTCTGTTTGTGAGAGGAAGATGATTTTAGCAGACAGTAACTAAAATCGATTGCTGTTTCCACATAGGACTGTTGAGATGAAGTAACTTCAGTTGGGGGAAACCGTTAGCAGACTTTTCTGCTTAAGGTATGACTAGCCATATTTCTAACAAGACCATGTAATGCTGGAAGGCTGTCATTTCCCCTCATGGGGACCGGTAAGCCATTTTCTTAGTCAAACAAACAGAATAAAGGGCTTAATATGGGCTAAAAAACTGGTAGACATTTTTATGGGCTAAATCGATTGCTTTATTTGGGCATTCTATTCATATTTATGCTGACAATTCGCATTTATAAACTTGGGGAACGTTTATTAAACGGCAGGCACTATGTTGGACACCTTTTCCAGTCAGGGGGCCTTCCTAGTTGTAGACTGAGCCTCATTTTCGCGCCATTACTGCGCAGTTGTTTTTTGAGAGCAGGGCATGCAGATGCATGTGTGAGGATCTGAAATTTGCTGGAAAAGCTTCTAGAAGGCGTCAATTGGTATCGTATTCCCCTCTGGGCTTGGTTGGGTCTCAGCAAAGGCTATAGCTGGGACTGTATAGGGGTTAAATTTGTAAACGGCTCCAGTTCCGTTATTTTAAGGGTTAAAGCTCTGAAATTTGGTGTGCAATACTCTTAATGCTTTAAGACACTGTGGTGAAATTTTGGTAATTTTTGAACAATTCCTTCATACTTTTTCACATATTCAGTAATAAAGTGTTTTCTGTTTAAAATTTAAAGAGACAGTAACGGTTTTGTTTTAAAACGTTTTTTGTGCTTTGTTGACAAGTTTAAGCCTGTTTAACATGTCTGTGCCTTCAGATAAGCTATGTTCTATATGGATGAGAGGTTTTGCAAGCTGTGGTGCCTTCCGTTTAGGTAACCTGATTTGCTCCCTCCCTTCATCCGTGTCCTAAAGCTTTGGTATTGGTTCCCACAAGTAAGGATGACGCCGTGGACCGGACACACCAATGTTGGAGAAAACAGAATTTATGCTTACCTGATAAATTACTTTCTCCAACGGTGTGTCCGGTCCACGGCCCGCCCTGGTTTTTTAATCAGGTCTGATGAATTATTTTCTCTAACTATAGTCACCACGGTACCATATGGTTTCTCCTATATATATTTCCTCCTGTCGGTCGAATGACTGGGGTGGGCGGAGCCTAGGAGGGACTATATGGCCAGCTTTGCTGGGACTCTTTGCCATTTCCTGTTGGGGAAGAGATATCCCACAAGTAAGGATGACGCCGTGGACCGGACACACCGTTGGAGAAAGTAATTTATCAGGTAAGCATAAATTCTGTTTTTTTAAAATTATAATGTTCCCGTTTTATAGTAAGTCTGTGTAATTTTGCACTTACAATTACTTATTTTATAATTATCATCCCTAGTTTTAAATTATAGGCTACCCATGCTACATATCTATTTATAAATGTATATTTTATATTGTCTTCCATTGATCCTCGGCAGGCAGTATGGGTGTTTAAATAATGGAATGTATATGTTTTTATACCTTAGAGAGCATCCTACTTGCTTTTATAATTAGCAATTTATTTTTACTTTATAGGCTAACCCTGCTACTTCTCTTTTTAACATTTATTTTTCATAAAGTCTTTCACCAATACTCTGCAGGCAATTTGGATCTTGAAATACGAGAAATTTTACTTATCGTACTTACAAAAACACTCTCTTCTCTTTAAGGCTAACCCTGTTGCATACCTGTATGTATAACAGTCAACCTCAATTTCATGCAGATATTTTCCGTTTGTTATTTCCACCTTTGCATGTAAGGTATTTTTATCTGTGCAAAATCCTTTTCAAGCACCCTCCAGCTTTTTCAAAGCTAAACCTTCACCAGGCAAAGCCTTACATGCAAAGGGGGTACATAATAAACGCTAAATCTCTGCATACACCTTTCAAAACTTTTGGCAAGTGATAAATGTCATAGTTTACATACATATACACACACTTACATCTACATATTCATTATATACGACAATGGTATAATCCTAGATTTTGTGTGAAATGTGAATTTTCAGCCTACAGAAAGTTTCAAGTAATTTTATATTTAAAAAACTAACATCAAGTAACATTAAAAAGATAACTGTGTACAGAGTTTTATATATATATATATATATATATATTATAACATATATATACATACATACATACAGCCCTCGTTTTACAACTGTTCAATTTACACCGTTTCAGAATAACAACCTTTTTTTCCAGTCATGTGACTGCTATTGAAAAGTATTGAGAAGCAGTGCATTTATTAAAATAGCCAGTAGATGGAGCTGCCCGCTTGTGTTGCAGCAAAGCCAAGCAAGCTGAAATTAATCAGTTTAACCAGACCTGAGCTATCGAGCAGATTTCAAAAGAACAAGATCTTCTTGTCTATAAATCAGTCCAGATTGGAATGCATAGAAAGAACTGTTTGCAGAAAAATGCAAGTGAAGTGTGTGTTGTGTGATTATTTTATTATGTTTTTAATGCTGTTTAGCTAATGTTTTTGTTCATTTAACTTAGTTTAATTATATATTCTGTGTTGTGTGATTATTTTATTAGGTTTATAATGCTATTTAGCATTTAAAGTCTTCATTTCAAAGCTTTAAAAATAATGTATTAGATGTTACTTATGACAATTTTGAGAGGGGCCTGGAACTTATCTCCCTCACTTCTCATTTACTTACATTATAAACAGGGTTTCAATTTACAACCATTCCTTCTGGAACCTAACCCCGGTGTAAACTGAGGGCTACATGTATGTATGTATGTATGTATGTATGTATCAAAAATGTAAATCACTCATTTTAGGGGACAAAATGAAATAAAAATGCTAAGGTACTGTTAGAAATATTTAATATTGCACAAGGAATATTTTATTTTTGTCCTGTATAGTGTTGACTGGTCCTTTAAAAGACAACTAAACACTATACTGAGATCAGCTGTACAGCATGCAATCCACATACCTGTGTAAGATATATATACCATGCAATTCCAGATAAAGAGAACAACTATACAACCTACAGTCACATACAAGAACAATCAACTACAGTTTAAAGAGAAGATGGACTATGTGTAAAAATAATATAGAAAGTTGGTTTGACATACTTTGATTGTAGCCCCATGAGGGCTGTGTTTTAGCCCCTTACAACCCAGAATATATTTCTTCTATAAAGGTAAGACTAGTCCACGGATTCATCCTTTACTTGTGGGATATTATCCTTCACTACAGGAAGTGGCAAAGAGCACCACAGCAGAGCTGTCTATATAGCTCCTCCTTAGCTCCACCCCCCAGTCATTCTCTTTGCCTACTCTAAGTACTAGGAAGGGTAAAGTGAAAGAGGTGATAAAATATTAGTTTTTAATTTCTTCAATTAAGAGTTTATTTTTAAATGGTACCGGTTTGTACTATTTACTCTCAGGCAGCAGATAGATGAATACTGCTGCCTGGAGGATGATGATTTTAGCATTTGTAACTAAGGTCCATTGCTGTTCCCACAGAGGCTGAGGAGTACAGGAAACTTCAGTGTGAGGAACGGTTTCATGCTATGCAGCAGTGAGGTATGTTCAGTCATATTTTTTCTGGAGAGACTGTGTATTTCAGAAAAGCTGACATTATACCCAGGAGGGTAAGGGTAAGCAGTAATCCTAGAGCTAAAAGAGGGCATTACTTAGCTTGCTTATGGGGCCAATTACATATATGGTTGACACTGAATGTAAAATGTTTGTGAGCAAACGTTTTTTGGTTGGGAGTGCTTAACGTTTTTGTGGGCAATACACGTTTTTGGCAACTTTATTAGGACACACATGGCTTAATTTTCGGGTCTTGGAACCCACATGGCTAGTTATAACAGCTCTGGTGCGGTTCTGTAAGGTTCAGGAAACATCAAGTGAAATGGGCGGGGCCTATTTTCGCGCCTCAGATGCGCAGTTTGTCAGCAAGCTCTAACTCATGAGGGCCCTGGTGTATGTTTTGGGACAAATTGAAGCTTTTACCCCACACTTTCGATCCCTGAGGGCAGGTAGGGCCTCAGCAGGGCTGTGGCAAGGTGCTGAGGGGTCTTTTTCCGGATCTAGGCCTATTTTCGATCCAGTTTGGACATTAAGGGGTTAATTGTTAAAAAAAAAAATTGTGGTGCAATCTTAACTACTTATAGTGGGTCTACATACAAAATGTTGAAAAATTTGGTGCATGTTTAGGCTGTTTTGCAGAACGTGCATGCTTTTTTTCTCTTAAAGGCGCAGTACCGTTTTTTAAGATTGTTATTTTTTTTCACTAAATTAAAGTGTTTTCATGCTTGTTTGTAGTCATTACTAGCCTGTTCAACATGTCTGACATTGAGGAAAGTCAATGTTCAATATGTTTAGAAGCCATTGTGGAACCTCCACTTAGAATGTGTCCCTCATGCACTGAAAGGTCAATAAATTGTAAAGACCATATTTTAGCTACTAAAAGTATGTCGCAGGATCATTCTCAGTCAGAAGAGAATCGGGTTATGCCATCTAATTCTCCCCAAGTGTCACAACCGTTAACGCCCGCTCAAACGACGCCAAGTACTTCTAGTGCGTCTAATTCTTTCACCCTGCAAGATATGGCCGCAGTTATGAATACTACCCTCACTGAGGTTTTGTCTAAGCTGCCGGGGTTGCAGGGGAAGCGCAGTAGGTCTGGTGTGAGAACAAACGCTGAGCCCTCTGATTCTTTATTAGCTATATCCGATGTACCCTCACAATGTTCTGAAGTGAGGGATTTGCTGGCTGAGGGAGAGATTTCTGAAAATATGTTCCCTCAGACAGATTCAGATATGACGGCTTTTAAATTTAAACTAGAACACCTCCGCTTATTGCTCAGGGAGGTTTTAGCGACTCTGAAAGACTATGACCCTATTGTAGTTCCAGAGAAATTGTGTAAAATGGACAAATTCCTAGAGGTTCCTCCCTACACTGTTTTTCCGGTCCCTAAGAGGATTTCGGAAATTGTTACTAAGGAGTGGGATAGACCAGGTATTCCGTTCGCTCCCCCTCCTACTTTTAAGAAAATATTTCCCATATCAGATGCCGTGCGGGACTCGTGGCAAACGGTCCCTAGGGTGAAGGGAGCTATTTCTACCCTGGCTAAGCGTACAACTATACCTATTGAGGACAGTTGTGCTTTCAAAGATCCTATGGATAAAAAATTAGAGGGTCTCCTGAATAAAATATTTGTTCATCAAGGTTTTCTTCTCCTGAGTCCACAAACGACGGTTTAAATATCCCTCATTACCCCAGTCATTCTTTGCCTTTCATCACGATAGGAAGTGGCAGAGAAGAGTCAGAAGATTCGGAGAGTCATGAAAAAAGGGTATCTGCCCTTCGAGATAGGACTTGAGTTTTAAGTAGTCATGCCAACCTCTCAGTGAGAGTATTAATGAAAGTTAGTCTGGAGATGCAGGCAAAGTGTTTCTGCAAAACCATCCAGACTACTGCTAACAGCTCCTAAGCAATCAGTGTTGACGAATTTCACTGCCTGCTTTTTCTCACTCAAGTCCATGTCAAGAGCTCTGCTATAAGACTGTAACACTTGAGAGGCTGTGTTCTGTTCCACAGCATGGATCCTGGAGGTAAGATTGTTTTCAATTGTTTACACATAAAACGCTATAACAGGGTCACAGTGTGGCTCCTTTATACCTTGATAGGATCCAGGGTTAATATCCTCTGAGGGGGGGTTATTGAACAAAACAAAAAGAAAAAACGATGGCACTACGGGTGATGTGTCCTAATGTTACTATATCTGTGGTCCCTAATTGTACATGGGGAAAACAGCTAAAATGAGTAGAGCAAGGAGGAACGAGGTGCTGTACATATAGGAGAAACGGACAAAAACGCATTTACTCAACTGCTGAGCAGTTGAAAAGTATGTACATAAATAGCACTCAACATCACCATAACATATAGAGGACCTGAGTGAGAAGAAAAAAACAATTGGAAAACATCCAACCGAAGGATGTAGGATTAAAATATAACTTTTATTAAATCCAATAAAATTACAGTGTGGTAAACTGGAGTAATAAGCAAGTGTTGGTAATGTTCCAGAGGGAAAGAACTCTGGAATGGAAATTGTGTACCCTGTGGTTGTCAAGAGTAATACCTATCCTGCAATATTGTTGCTGGACCCCCAGATATGGGCTGGGTATAATAAGTGACTGAACGATAATTCTGAGTAAGGGGGGGGCAATTGGACAGAAGGGAGAGTAAAAGAGGGAATATCCAGCAAAATGGAGTGATAAAAAACTATCCTATATTAATATCTGGCTCCCAGTGTTACCGATAATATTGGCTGTAGGGGTTATTGTAATTAGAAATAATGTTTCCTTCTACAGATAGGATTCACCTTTGCATGTGTGAGCAATTCGTTCTGGCAAATTGGATCCACTCTGACACTAGTGTCATTCCCATGGATTAGATACTAATATAACCATTATAAATGTCCCTTTAAGCAGTAATGAATAACCTATTGTTTAACTCCCACTAACTGGGGGAGTGGTAGAAAAATGTAGCGGGTTCTTAAAGAAATTTTCCCTCTGCACCGGGGTTATTGAACAGTTGGTGTTAATCAGTTTATTTAAATGCTGCTTTGTGTGGTTTTATTTTCTTGGCTCATAGACTGTTTGTTTGTTTTTGACCGGTTTCACTTGGTTTTCACTTCGTTTTTGAAAGTGTTGCACAGCTCCTATTAACTTGCTGTACTTTTCATAGCATGTGGTCTGTTTCTTTCCTCCATTCCGGCTGAGACTTTAACCTGAGGAGAGTGTTTCCTCTGTTAACTGTCTAGGTCTAGGAGGTGGTGAGTGCCCCAGCCATTGGGAGTATATATATAAAAAAAATAAAAAAATATTTGTGTCCTTCTGTGTGTATAACCTGAGCTATGGAGGACACTGACATGTTGGAAGGTACTTCTTCTGTACTAAATCATACCTATTTATTTTGTGAGGAGTGCATGGTTTTCCGCCCACTCAATTATGTTCCACATGCCTTTAACACCGTTATAAAGTCTAAGAAGGGACACAAGCCTGCTAAGGCTATTGGTCCCATTGAGCCGTCTACCTCTCAGGACTCTGCGTCTTGTTAGATTACTACCCTTGCTATATTATGCAGTTCCCCGTAGCACATCTAATCCTCAATCCAGCCTTCTTTTTGCGGAATTTGCTGCGCAGTTACAAACGGCGGTGTCTGCGGCCCTCAGTGCATTTCCTCGCTCTAACAAACGCAAAAGAAAGGTTAAACATAGCTCTCCTGACCCAGAGTCATCTAAATATCGGATTTAGCTATTATGTCCCAGTTATCCGATGATGAGTTAACCTCTGTAGCTTCAGAGGGTGAACTTTCTGGGTCGGAGTCCTTAGGGTCTAAGCCTCCTGCTGCGAAGGAACCGTCCTTTAGATTTAAAATTGAGCACTTGCATTTTTTATTAATAGAGGTTCTGTCTACGTTAGAGGTTCCAGAGGCCGCGCTTCTTGAAGAACCTATGATACCTAAATTAGACAGAATTTATGAAGACAGGAAAGTTCCTTTTGACTTTTCCTGTGCCGGTTAAAATGGCGAAAATTATTAACAACGAATGGGAAAGAATTGGATCTTCCTTTTACCCCTCGTCTACTTTTAAAAGGTTGTTCCCGGTCCCGGACTCTCAACTGGATTTGTGGGGCTCCATTCCTAAGGGGGATTGTGCTATCTCTACGCTTGCTAAACGTACTACTATACCTCTTGAGGATAGTTCTTTGTTCAGAAACCCGATGGACAAGAAAATGGAAACTTTTCTGAGAAAGATGTTTCAACATACAGGATTACTGGTGCGACTCTTTGTCGGAACTGATTGAGGTGGAGTCTCCCCTCGAGGATATTCAAGACAGAATTAAAGCTCTGAGAATTGCTAATTCTTTTATCTGTGATGCAAACATGCAAATTATTCGCCTAAATGCAAAGGCCTCTGGCTTTGTGGTCCTAGCCCGCTGGACGCTCTGGTTGAAGTCTTGGTCTGCGGATATGACTTCTAAGGCCAGACTCCTTTCTCTTCCCATCAAGGGAAAGCTTTTATTGGGTCCTGGCCTGGACTCCATTATTTCTATGTTTACCGGAGGCAAGGGTGCCTTCCTACCCCAGGATAAGAACAAATCTAATGGGCGACAATCTTCTAATTTTCGTTCTGACAAATCCCAACAACAACAATCCATCTCTAAGCCCAAGCAAATTCAAGAACTCCTGGAATAAATCCAAGCAGAATAAGAAGCCTGCCGAAAACAAATCGGCATGAAGACACAGCCCCCGATCCGGGATCGGAGCTTGTAAGGGGCAGACTTTCTTTTTTCAGATGCTTGGTTCAGGGACATACAGGATACGTGGGTCCTGGAGCTCGTACTCAGGGTTACAAGATGGGCTTCAAATCTCATCCGCCCAGGGGCAGATTCCTACTCTCAAACCTGTCTACCAGACCAGAAAAGGAGGATGCCTTTCTAGGGTGCGTTCGGGACCTATCCTCCTTAGGAGTTGTTGTCCCAGTGCCTTTTCGAAGAAAGAGGTTTGGGGTTTATTCAAACCTTTTCATGGTCCCAAAGCAGGAGGAAACTTTACGCCCAATTCTGGACCTAAAGTGCTTTAAACAAATTTCTCGGTGTCCCTTCCTTCAAGATGGAGACGATAAGGTCCATCCTTCCTTTAGTTCAGGAAGGCCAGTTTATGACCACTATAGATCTGAAGGACGCTTAACCTTCATGTTCCAATCCACAGGGAACACTTTCAGTTCCTGAGGTTTGGATTCCTGGACCAGCACTTCCAGGTCATTGCCCTTCCGTTTGGCCTAGCTACTGCTCCAAGAATCCTTACAAAGGTTCTGAGGGGCTCTTCTAGCCATTGCCAGAACTCAGGGTATTACAGTAGCCACATACTTGGACGATATTCTGGTGCAAGCACCATCTTTTCATCTTACGGAAGAATACTCTGAGTCCCTTCTCAGTCTTCTTCGATCACATGGATGGCAGATAAACTTGGAAAAGAGTTCTCTTATCCCAAGTACCGGGGGGAATTCCTGGGTACTATAATAGAAATATCCTCATGGATATGGAGTCTAACAGACTAGAGACATTGCAAGCTAACTTCGGCATGTCCCGCTGTGTGGCTCAGTGTATGCAGTTGATTGGTCTCATGGTGTCCTGCATGGACATCATTCCTTTTGCCAGGTTGTCTCAGACCTTTACAACTGTGCATGCTGAGACAGTGGAATGGCGATCATTCTAATCTGTTTTAACAGATTTGTATTAGAAAGCCGTTCGAGAGAATCGATCTCTTGGTAGCTCTGTCCAGATCATCTGTCTCGAGGGACGTGTTTCTTAAAGGACCAGTCAATACATTAGATTTGCATAAGCAACAAATGCATGATAAGAAGACAATGCAATAGCACTTAATCTGAACTTCAAATGAGTAGTAGATTTTTTTAAAAATAAATTGCAAAGTTATGTCTATTTCCACTCCCCCTGTATCATGTGACAGCCATCAGGCAATCACAAATGCATATACGTATATGCTGTGAATTCTTGCACATGCTCAGTAGGAGCTGGTGACTCAAAAAGTGTAAATATAAAAAGACTGTGCACATTTTGTTAATGGAAGTAAATTGGAAAGTTGTTTAAAATTGCATGCTGTATCTGAATCATGAAGTTTAATTTTGACTTGAGTATCCCTTTAAGACCATCCTGGGAGATTGTAACTACGAACACAAGCCTATCCGGATGGGGAGCTGTTTGGGTTGCCAGGAAGGCTTTGGACTCCCGATTAAATTTTGGAACTACATGCAATCTTCAATGCCTTGAAGGCTTGGCCATTTCTAGGTTTGTCCCAGTTTATCAGATTCCAATCAGACAATATATCCTCAGTGGCTTACATCAAACATCAGAGGGGAATGAGAAGTTCCTTGGCAATGAAGGAAGTATCTTAGATTCTGGAGTGGGCAGTAGCCCACAGCTGTTCGCTGTCAGCGATCCACATTCCGACAATCCTTCCACCCAGGGGAATGGTCTCTCCATCCTAAGGTGTTTGCAGAGATATGCTGCAAGTGGGGGACATCCCGTCTCAATACCAAGCTACCCTGGTGCGGGTCGAGCGATCCCCAAGTGGATCTAATAGATGCACTAGCAGTGCCCTGGAGGTTCAAACTCGTATATCTTTTTCCTCCATTACCGCTTCTTCCTTGAGTGGTGGCCTGCATCAAGCAATAATCCTGATTGCTCCATAGTGGCTGCGAAAGATGTGGTTCGCGGATCTAGTGGGGATGTCCTCATCTCCTCCGTGGAAGTTACCTTGTCGCAGAGACCTGCTGTTACAAGGTCCATTTGTTTATCAAAATCTAGATTTTCTGAGTCTGACTGTGTGGAGATTGAACACTTAGTCTTGGCAAGGTGAGGTTTCTCAGAGTGTCATTGATACTCCTTTATTCATGCTCGTAAACCAGTTACTTGGCGTATTTACCACAAAGGGTGGAGGATCTACTTATTCTGGTGTGAAGAGTGTGGTTTTTCCTGGCACAGAGTTAAGGTTGCCAGGATCTTTTCTTTTCTCCAGGATTGGCTGGAGAAGGGCCTGCTAGTTCCCTGAGGGGACAGATTTTGGCCCTGACTGTTTTATTGCACAATTGACTGGCTGAGCTTCCAGACGAGCATTCCTTTAAGGCTCTGATTAGGATCAGACCTGTGTTTAGATCTAGGGCTCCTCATTGGGGCCTAAATCTTGTTCTTCGTGTTTTGCAACAGGCTCCGTTTGAGCCTTTACATTCCATTAAATTATCTTGGAAAGTTCTCTTTTTATTGGCTATTGCCGCTGCACACAGAGTTTCTGAGATCTCTACTTTGCAATGTGATTTCCCTTATCTGATTTTTCATGCCGATAAGGTAGTCTTACATACTAAATTAGGTTTCTCTTAAGTGTATCCAGTCCACGGATCATCCATTACTTGTGGGATATTCTCCTTCCCAACAGGAAGTTGCAAGAGGATCACCCACAGCAGAGCTGCTATATAGCTCCTCCCCTAACTGTCATATCCAGTCATTCTCTTGCAAGCCTCAACCAAGATGGAGGTCGTAAGAGGAGTGTGGTGTTTTATACTTAGTTTATTCTTCAATCAAAAGTTTGTTATTTTTAAATGGATCCGGAGTGTACTGTTTATCTCAGGCAGAATTAAGAAGAAGAATCTGCCTGCGTTTTCTATGATCTTAGTAGAAGTAACTAAGATCCATGGCTGTTCTCACATATTCTGAGGAGTGAGGTAACTTCAGAGGGAATGGCGTGCAGGTTTTCCTGCAATAAGGTATGTGCAGTTAATATTTTTCTAGGGATGGAATTTGCTAGAAAATGCTGCTGATACTGAACTAATGTAAGTAAAGCCTTAAATGCAGTGATAGTGACTGGTATCAGGCTTATTAATAGAGATACATACTCTTATAAAAATGTTATATAAAACGTTTGCTGGCATGTTTAATCGTTTTTATATGTATTTGGTGATGAAACTTATTGGGGCCTAGTTTTTTTCCACATGGCTGGCTTGAATTTTGCCTAGTAACAGTTTCCTTAGGCTTTCCACTGTTGCAATATGAGTGGGAAGGGCCTATTTTAGTGCTTTTCTGTGCAGATAAAATTACTGACACAGACATCCAGCTTCTTCCTGCATGATCCAGGACATCTCTGGAGGGCTCAAAAGGCTTCAAAGTCGTTTTTGAGGGAGGTAAAAAGCCACAGTAGAGCTGTGGCAGTTGTGACTGTTTGAAAAAAAAACAAAAAAAACACAAACAAAAAAAAAAACGTTTTTGTCTTTTATTATTCAGTTTTGGGTATTAAGGGGTTAATCATCCATTTGCAAGTGGGTGCAATGCTCTGCTAACTTGTTACATACACTGTAAAAATTTCGTTAGTGTAACTGCCTTTTTTCACTGTTATTTCAAATTTTGACAAAATTTGTGTTTCTAAAAGGTGCAGTAACGTTTTTTATATTGCTTGTAAACTTGTTTTAAAGTGTTTTCCAAGCTTGCTAGTCTCATTGCTAGTCTGTTTAAACATGTCTGACACAGAGGAACCTACTTGTTCATTATGTTTGAAAGCCATGGTGGAGCCCCATAGGAGAATGTGTACTAAATGTATTGATTTCACCTTAAACAGTAAAGATCAGTCTTTAACTATAAAAGAAATATCACCAGAAGATTCTGACGAGGGGGAAGTTATGCCGGCTAACTCTCCCCACGTGTCAGACCCTTCGCCTCCCGCTCAGGGGATGCACGCTAATATGGCGCCAATTACATCAGGGACGCCCATAGCGATTACCTTGCAGGACATGGCTGCAATCATGAATAATACCCTGTCAGAGGTATTATCCAGGTTGCCTGAATTAAGAGGCAAGCGCGATTGCTCTGGGGTTAGGAGAAATACAGAGCGCGCAGATGCTGTAAGGGCCATGTCTGATACTGCGTCACAATATGCAGATCGTGAGGACGGAGAGCTTCAGTCTGTGGGTGACATCTCTGATTCGGGGAAACCTGATTCAGAGATTTCTAATTTTAAATTTAAGCTTGAGAACCTCCGTGTGTTGCTTGGGGAGGTATTAGCTGCTCTGAATGACTGTAACACAGTTGCAGTACCAGAGAAATTGTGTAGGCTGGATAAATACTATGCGGTACCGGTGTGTACTGATGTTTTTCCTATACCTAAAAGGCTTACAGAAATTATTAGCAAGGAGTGGGATAGACCGGGTGTGCCTTTTTCCCCACTTCCTATATTTAGAAAAATGTTTCCAATAGACGCCACCACACGAGACTTATGGCAGACGGTCCCTAAGGTGGAGGGAGCAGTTTCTACTTTAGCAAAGCATACTACTATCCCGGTTGAGGACAGTTGTGCTTTTTCAGATCCAATGGATAAAAAATTGGAGGGTTACCTTAAGAAAATGTTTATTCAACAAGGTTTTATTTTACAGCCCCTTGCATGCATTGCGCCTGTCACGGCCGCGGCGGCATTCTGGTTTGAGGCCATCCATACAGCTCCATTGACTGAAATTATTGACAAGCTTAGAACACTTAAGCTAGCTAACTCATTTGTTTCTGATGCCATTGTTCATTTGACTAAACTAACGGCTAAGAATTCTGGATTCGCCATCCAAGCGCGTAGGGCGCTATGGCTTAAATCCTGGTCAGCTGACGTGACTTCGAAGTCTAAATTACTCAACATTCCTTTCAAGGGGCAGACCTTATTCGGGCCTGGTTTGAAGGAAATTATTGCTGACCTTACTGGAGGTAAGGGTCACAACCCTTCCTCAGGACAGGGCCAAAGCAAAGGCCAAACAGTCTAATTTTCGTGCCTTTCAAAATTTCAAGGCAGGTGCAGCATCAACTTCCTCTGCTTCAAAACAAGAGGGAACTTTTGCTCAATCTAAGCAGGCCTGGAAACCTAACCAGTCCTGGAACAAAGGCAAGCAGACCAGAAAGCCTGCTGCTGCCTCTAAGACAGCATGAAGGCAGACTTTCTCTCTTCGCCCAGGCGTGGGCAAGAGATGTTCAGGATCCCTGGGCGTTGGAGATCATATCTCAGGGATATCTTCTGGACTTCAAAGCTTCCCCTCCACAAGGGAGATTTCATCTTTCAAGGCTATCTGCAAATCAGATAAAGAGGCATTCGTACGCTGTGTGCAAGACCTCCTAGTTATGGGAGTGATCCATCCAGTTCCGCGGACGGAACAAGGACAGGGTTTTTATTCGAATCTGTTTGTGGTTCCCAAAAAAGAGGGAACCTTCAGACCAATTTTGGGTCTAAAGATCTTAAACAAATTCCTCAGAGTTCCATCTTTCAAAATGGAAACTATTCGGACCATCCTACCCATGATCCAAGAAGGTCAGTACATGACCACAGTGGACTTAAAGGATGCCTACCTTCACATACCGATTCACAAAGATCATCATCGGTTTCTAAGGTTTGCCTTTCTAGACAGGCATTACCAATTTGTAGCTCTTCCCTTCGGGTTGGCTACAGCCCCGAGAATCTTTACAAACGTTCTGGGCTCACTTCTGGCGGTTCTAAGACTGCGAGGCATAGCGGTGGCTCCGTATCTAGACGACATCCTGATACAGGCGTCAAGCTTTCAAGTTGCCAAGTCTCATACAGAGAGAGTTCTGGCATTCCTGAGGTCGCATGGGTGGAAAGTGAACGAGGAAAAGAGTTCTCTATCCCCACTCACAAGAGTCTCCTTCTTAGGGACTCTTATAGATTCTGTAGAAATGAAAATTTACCTGACTGAGTCCAGGTTATCAAAACTTCTAAATGCTTGCCGTGTTCTTCACTCCATTCCGCGCCCTTCGGTAGCTCAGTGTATGGAGGTAATCGGCTTAATGGTAGCGGCAATGGACATAGTGCCATTTGCGCGCCTTCATCTCAGACCGCTGCAATTATGCATGCTGAGTCAGTGGAATGGGGATTACACAGATTTGTCCCCTCTGCTAAATCTGGATCAAGAGACCAGATATTCTCTTCTCTGGTGGTTGTCTCGGGTACACCTGTCCAAGGGTATGACCTTTCGCAGGCCAGATTGGACAATTGTAACAACAGATGCCAGCCTTCTAGGTTGGGGTGCGGTCTGGAATTCCCTGAAGGCACGGGGATCGTGGACTCAGGAGGAGAAACTCCTTCCAATAAATATTCTGGAGTTAAGAGCGATATTCAATGCTCTTCTGGCTTGGCCTCAGTTAGCAACACTGAGGTTCATTAGATTTCAGTCGTACAACATCACGACTGTGGCTTACATCAACCATCAAGGTGGAACCAGGAGTTCCCTAGCGATGTTAGAAGTCTCAAAAATAATTCGCTGGGCAGAGTAACACTCTTGCCACCTGTCAGCAATCCATATCCCAGGCGTGGAGAACTGGGAGGCAGATTTTCTATGTCGTCAGACTTTCCATCCGGGGGAGTGGGAACTCAATCCGGAGGTGTTTGCTCAGTTGATTCATCGTTGGGGCAAACCAGAGTTGGATCTCATGGCGTCTCGCCAGAACGCCAAGCTTCCTTGTTACGGATCCAGGTCCAGGGACCCAGAGGCGACTCTGATAGATGCTCTAGCAGCGCCTTGGTTCTTCAACCTGGCTTATGTGTTTCCACCGTTTCCTCTGCTCCCTCGACTGATTGCCAAAATCAAACAGGAGAGAGCATCGGTGGCCACGCAGGACTTGGTATGCAGACCTAGTGGACATGTCATCCTTTCCACCATGGACTCTGCCTCTAAGACAGGACCTTCTGATACAAGGTCCTTTCAATCATCCAAATCTAATTTCTCTGAGACTGACTGCATGGAGATTGAATGCTTGATTCTATCAAAGCGTGGCTTCTCAGAGTCAGTCATTGATACTTTAATACAGGCACAAAAGCCTGTTACCAGGAAAATCTACCACAAGATATGGAGTAAATATCTTTATTGGTGTGAATCCAAGAATTACTCATGGAGTAAGGTTAGGATTCCTAGAATATTGTCTTTTCTCCAACATAGGTGTGTCCGGTCCACGGCGTCATCCTTACTTGTGGGATATTCTCCTCCCCAACAGGAAATGGCAAAGAGCCCAGCAAAGCTGGTCACATGATCCCTCCTAGGCTCCGCCTTCCCCAGTCATTCTCTTTGCCGTTGTACAGGCAACATCTCCACGGAGATGGCTTAGAGTTTTTTAGTGTTTAACTGTAGTTTTTATTATTCAATCAAGAGTTTGTTATTTTAAAATAGTGCTGGTATGTACTATTTACTCTGAAACAGAAAAGAGATGAAGATTTCTGTTTGTAAGAGGAAAATGATTTTAGCAACCGTTACTAAAATCGATGGCTGTTTCCACACAGGACTGTTGAGAGGAATTAACTTCAGTTGGGGGAAACAGTGAGCAGACTTTTGCTGCTTGAGGTATGACACATTCTAACAAGACGATGTAATGCTGGAAGCTGTCATTTTCCCTATGGGATCCGGTAAGCCATTTTTATTACATAAAGAAAAAAAGGGCTTCACAAGGGCTTTTAAGACTGTAGACATTTTCTGGGCTAAAACGATTTATATATAAGCATATTTTATACTCCATAGCCTTGAGGAATTATTTTAATCTTGGGAATTATGTAAAATAACCGGCAGGCACTGTATTGGACACCTTATTCTCTAGGGGCTTTCCCTAATCATAGGCAGAGTCTCATTTTCGCGCCTCTATTGCGCACTTGTTTTTGGGAAGCATGACATGCAGATGCATGTGTGAGGAGCTCTGATACATAGAAAAGACTTTCTGAAGGCGTCATTTGGTATCGTATTCCCCTTTGGGCTTGGTTGGGTCTCAGCAAAGCAGATACCAGGGACTGTAAAGGGGTTAAATATAAAAACGGCTCCGGTTCCGTTATTTTAAGGGTTAAAGCTTCCAAATTTGGTGTGCAATACTTTTAAGGCTTTAAGACACTGTGGTGAAATTTTGAACAATTCCTTCATACTTTTTCACATTTGCAGTAATAAAGTGTGTTCAGTTTAAAATTTAAAGTGACAGTAACGGTTTATTTTAAAACGTTTTTTGTACTTTGTTATCAAGTTTATGCCTGTTTAACATGTCTGAACTACCAGATAGACTGTGTTCTGTATGTGGGGAAGCCAAGGTTCCTTCTCATTTAAATAGATGTGATTTATGTGACACAAAATTTAGAGAAAATGATGCCCAAGATGATTCCTCAAGTGAGGGGAGTAAGCATGGTACTGCATCATCCCCTCCTTCGTCTACACCAGTCTTGCCCACACAGGAGGCCCCTAGTACATCTAGTGCGCCAATACTCCTTACTATGCAACAATTAACGGCTGTAATGGATAATTCTATCAAAAACATTTTAGCCAAAATGCCTACTTATCAGCGAAAGCGCGACTGCTCTGTTTTAGAAAATACTGAAGAGCATGAGGAGACGCTGATGATATTGGTTCTGAAGTGCCCCTACACCAGTCTGAGGGGGCCAGGGAGGTTTTGTCTGAGGGAGAAATTTCAGATTCAGGGAAAATTTCTCAACAAGCAGAACCTGATGTGATTACATTTAAATTTAAATTGGAACATCTCCGCGCTCTGCTTAAGGAGGTGTTATCTACTCTGGATGATTGTGAGAATTTGGTCATTCCAGAGAAATTATGTAAAATGGACAAGTTCTTAGAGGTCCCGGGGCCCCCCGAAGCTTTTCCTATACCCAAGCGGGTGGCGGACATTGTAGATAAAGAATGGGAAAGGCCCGGTATACCTTTCGTCCCTCCCCCCATATTTAAGAAATTGTTTCCTATGGTCGACCCCAGAAAGGACTTATGGCAGACAGTCCCCAAGGTCGAGGGGGCGGTTTCTACTCTAAACAAACGCACCACTATACCCATAGAAGATAGTTGTGCTTTCAAAGATCCTATGGATAAAAAATTAGAGGGTTTGCTTAAAAAGATGTTTGTTCAGCAAGGTTACCTTCTACAACCAATTTCATGCATTGTTCCTGTCACTACAGCAGCGTGTTTCTGGTTCGATGAACTAGAAAAGGCGCTCAATAATAATTCTTCTTATGAGGAGATTATGGACAGAATTCATGCTCTCAAATTGGCTAATTCTTTCACCCTAGACGCCACTTTGCAATTGGCTAGGTTAGCGGCGAAAAATTCTGGTTTTGCTATTGTGGCGCGCAGAGCGCTTTGGCTAAAATCTTGGTCAGCGGATGCGTCTTCCAAGAACAAATTGCTTAACATTCCTTTCAAGGGGAAAACGCTGTTTGGCCCTGACTTGAAAGAGATTATTTCTGATATCACTGGGGGCAAGGGCCACGCCCTTCCTCAGGATAGGTCTTTCAAGACCAAAAATAAACCTAATTTTCGTCCCTTTCGCAGAAACGGACCAGCCCCAAGTGCTACGTCCTCTAAGCAAGAGGGTAATACTTCTCAAGCCAAGCCAGCCTGGAGGCCAATGCAAGGCTGGAACAAAGGAAAGCAGGCCAAGAAACCTGCCACTGCTACCAAGACAGCATGAGATGTTGGCCCCCGATCCGGGACCGGATCTGGTGGGGGGCAGACTCTCTCTCTTCGCTCAGGCTTGGGCAAGAGATGTTCTGGATCCTTGGGCGCTAGAAATAGTCTCCCAAGGTTATCTTCTAGAATTCAAGGGGCTTCCCCCAAGGGGGAGGTTCCACAGGTCTCAATTGTCTTCAGACCACATAAAAAGACAGGCATTCTTACATTGTGTAGAAGACCTGTTAAAAATGGGAGTGATTCATCCTGTTCCATTAGGAGAACAAGGGATGGGGTTCTACTCCAATCTGTTCGTAGTTCCCAAAAAAGAGGGAACATTCAGACCAATCTTAGATCTCAAGATCCTAAACAAGTTTCTCAAGGTTCCATCGTTCAAAATGGAAACCATTCGAACAATTCTTCCTTCCATCCAGGAAGGTCAATTCATGACCACGGTGGATTTAAAGGATGCGTATCTACATATTCCTATCCACAAGGAACATCATCGGTTCCTAAGGTTCGCATTCCTGGACAAGCATTACCAGTTTGTGGCACTTCCGTTCGGATTAGCCACTGCTCCAAGAATTTTCACAAAGGTACTAGGGTCCCTTCTAGCGGTGCTAAGACCAAGGGGCATTGCAGTAGTACCTTACTTGGACGACATTCTGATTCAAGCGTCGTCCCTTCCACAAGCAAAGGCCCACACGGACATTGTCCTGGCCTTTCTCAGATCTCACGGGTGGAAAGTGAACGTAGAAAAAAGTTCTCTATCTCCGTCAACAAGGGTTCCCTTCTTGGGAACAATAATAGACTCCTTAGAAATGAGGATTTCTCCAACATAGGTGTGTCCGGTCCACGGCGTCATCCTTACTTGTGGGATATTCTCTTCCCCAACAGGAAATGGCAAAGAGCCCAGCAAAGCTGGTCACATGATCCCTCCTAGGCTCCGCCTACCCCAGTCATTCTCTTTGCCGTTGTACAGGCAACATCTCCACGGAGATGGCTTAGAGTTTTTTAGTGTTTAACTGTAGTTTTTATTATTCAATCAAGAGTTTGTTATTTTAAAATAGTGCTGGTATGTACTATTTACTCAGAAACAGAAAAGAGATGAAGATTTCTGTTTGTATGAGGAAAATGATTTTAGCACCGTAACTAAAATCCATGGCTGTTCCACACAGGACTGTTGAGAGCAATTAACTTCAGTTGGGGGAACAGTGTGCAGTCTCTTACTGCTTGAGGTATGACACATTCTAACAAGACGATGTAATGCTGGAAGCTGTCATTTTCCCTATGGGATCCGGTAAGCCATGTTTATTAAGATAGTAAATAAGGGCTTCACAAGGGCTTATTAAGACTGTAGACTTTTTCTGGGCTAAATCGATTCATTATTAACACTTATTTAGCCTTGAGGAATCATTTATTCTGGGTATTTTGATATGATTATATCGGCAGGCACTGTTTTAGACACCTTATTCTTTAGGGACTTTCCCTAATCATAGTCAGAGCCTCATTTTCGCGCCGGTATGGCGCACTTGTTTTTGAGGACAGCATGGCATGCAGCTGCATGTGTGTGGAGCTCTGATACATAGAAAAGTCTTTCTGAAGGCATCATTTGGTATCGTATTCCCCTTTGGGCTTGGTTGGGTCTCAGCAAAGCAGATTCCAGGGACTGTAAAGGGGTTAAATATAAAAACGGCTCCGGTTCCGTTATTTTAAGGGTTAAAGCTTCCAAATTTGGTGTGCAATACTTTTAAGGCTTTAAGACAATGTGGTGAAATTTTGGTGAATTTTGAACAATTCCTTCATACTTTTTCGCAATTGCAATAATAAAGTGTGTTTAGTTTAAAATTTAAAGTGACAGTAACGGTTTTATTTTAAAACGTTTTTTGTGCTTTGTTATCAAGTTTATGCCTGTTTAACATGTCTGAACTACCAGATAGATTGTGTTCTGACTGTGGGGAAACCAAGGTTCCTTCTCATTTAACTATATGTATTTTATGTCATAAAAAAATTTAGTAAAAATGATGCCCAAGATGATTCCTCAAGTGAGGGGAGTAAGCATGGTACTGCATCATCCCCTCCTTCGTCTACACCAGTCTTGCCCATACAGGAGGCCCCTAGTACATCTAGTGCGCCAATACTCCTTACTATGCAACATTTAACGGCTGTAATGGATAATTCTATCAAAAACATTTTAGCCAATATGCCCACTTATCAGCGAAAGCGCGACTGCTCTGTTTTAGAAAATTCTGTAGAGCATGAGAACGCTGATGATATGGTTTCTGAAGGGCCCCTACACCAATCTGAGGGGGCCAGGGAGGTTTTGTCTGAGGGAGAAATTTCAGATTCAGGAAACATTTCTCAACAAGCTGAACCTGATGTGATTACTTTTAAATTTAAGTTGGAACATCTCCGCGCTCTGCTTAAGGAGGTGTTATCCAATTTGGATGATTGTGATTATCTGGTCATTCCAGAACCACTATGTAAAATGGAAAAGTTCTTAGTGGCCCCGGGGCCCCCCGAAGCTTTTCCTATATCCAAGCGGGTGGCGTACATTGTTAGTAAAGAATGGGACAGGCCCGGTATACCTTTAGTACCTCCCCCCATATTTATAAAATTGTTTTCCTATAGTCGACCCCAGAAAGGACTGATGGCAGACAGTCCCCAAGGTCGAGGGGGCGGTTTCTACTCTACACAAGCGCGCCACTATACCCATAGAAGATAGTTGTGCTTTCCAAGATCCTATGGATAAAAAATTAGAAGGTCTGCTAAAGATGTTTGTTCAGCAAGGTTCCCTTCTACAACCAATTGCATGCATTGTCCCTGTCACTGCAGCCGCGTGTTTCTAGTTTGATGAGCTAGGAAAGGCGATTATTAGTAATTCTTCTTCTTATGAGGAGATTATGGACAGAATTCGTGCTCTTAAATTGGCTAATTCTTTCACCCTAGACGCCACCTTGCAATTGGCTAGGTTAGCGGCGAAAAAATTCTGGGTTTGCTATTGTGGCGCAGAGCGCTTGGTTAAAATCTTGGGCAGCGGATGCGTCTTCCAAGAACAAATTGCTTGACATTCTTTTCAAGGGGAAAACACTCTTTGGCCCTGACTTGAAAGAGATTATCTCTGATATCACTGGGGGCAAGGGCCACGCCCTTCCTCAGGATAGGTCTTTTCAAGACCAAAAATAAACCTAAGTTTCGTCCCTTTCGCAGAAACGGATCAGCCCCAAGGGCTACGTCCTCTAAGCAGGAAGGTAATACTTCTCAAGCCAATCCAGCCTGGAGACCTATGCAAGGCTGGAGCAAAGGAAAGCAGGCCAGGAAACCTGCCACTGCTACCAAGACAGCATGAAATGCGGGCCCCCGATCCGGGACCGGATCTGGTGGGGGGCAGACTCTCTCTCTTCGCTCAGGCTTGGGAAAGAGATGTTCTGGATCCTTGGGCGCTAGAAATAGTCTCCCAAGGTTATTCTCTGGAGTTCAAGGGGCTTCCTCCAAGGGGGAGGTTCCACAGGTCTCAGTTGTCTTCAGACCACATAAGAAGACAGGCATTCTTACATTGGGTAGAAGACCTGCTAAAAATGGGAGTGATTCATCCTGTTCCATTAGGAGAACAAGGGATGGGGTTCTACTCCAATCTGTTCATAGTTCCCAAAAAAGAGGGAACGTTCAGACCAATCTTAGATCTCAAGATCTTGAACAAGTTTCTCAAGGTTCCATCGTTCAAGATGGAAACCATTCGAAAACTTCTTCCTTCCATCCAGGAAGGTCAATTCATGACCAAGGTGGATTTCAAGGATGCGTAT
This sequence comes from Bombina bombina, assembly GCF_027579735.1. Classification (NCBI taxonomy): domain Eukaryota; kingdom Metazoa; phylum Chordata; class Amphibia; order Anura; family Bombinatoridae; genus Bombina; species Bombina bombina. Next base: position 1,037,166,633 of record NC_069499.1, read on the forward strand.
CTACATATTCCTATCCACAAGGAACATCATCGGTTCCTAAGGTTTGCATTCCTGGACAAGCATTTCCAGTTCGTGGCATTTTCTTTCGGATTAGCCACTGCTCCTAGGATTTTCTCATAGGTACTAGGGTCCCTTCTGGCGGTGCTAAGACCAAGGGGCATTGCTGTAGTACCTTACTTGGACGACATTCTGATTCGAGCGTCGTCCCTTCCTCAAGTAAAGGCTCACACGGACATTGTCCTGGCCTTTCTCAGATCTCACGGATGGAAAGTGAACGTGGAAAAGAGTTCTCTATCTCCGTCAACGAGGGTTCCCTTCTTGGGAACTATAATAGACTCCTTAGAAATGAGGATTTTTCTGACAGAAGCCAGTAAAACAAAACTTCTAGACTCTTGTCGGATACTTCATTCCGTTCCTCTTCCTTCCATAGCGCAGTGCATGGAAGTGATAGGTTTGATGGTAGCGGCAATGGACATAGTTCCTTTTGTGCGCATTCATCTAAGACCATTACAACTGTTCATGCTCAGTCAGTGGAATGGGGACTATTCAGACTTGTCTCCGAAGATACAAGTAAATCAGAGGACCAGAGACTCATTCCGTTGGTGGCTGTCCCTGGACAACCTGTCACAAGGGATGACCTTCCGCAGACCAGAGTGGGTCATTGTCACGACCGACGCCAGTCTGATGGGCTGGGGCGCGGTCTGGGGATCCCTGAAAGCTCAGGGTCTTTGGTCTCGGGTAGAATCTCTTCTACCGATAAATATTCTGGAACTGAGAGCGATATTCAATGCTCTCAAAGCTTGGCCTCAGCTAGCGAGGGCCAAGTTCATACATCAACCATCAGGGGGGAACAAGGAGTTCCCTAGCGATGGAAGAAGTGACCAAAATCATTCTATGGGCGGAGTCTCACTCCTGCCACCTGTCTGCTATCCACATCCCAGGAGTGGAAAATTGGGAAGCGGATTTTCTGAGTCGTCAGACATTGCATCCGGGGGAGTGGGAACTCCATCCGGAAATCTTTGCCCAAGTCACTCAACCGTGGGGCATTCCAGACATGGATCTGATGGCCTCTCGTCAGAACTTCAGAGTTCCTTACTACGGGTACAGATCCAGGGATCCCAAGGCGGCTCTAGTGGATGCACTAGTAGCACCTTGGACCTTCAAACTAGCTTATGTGTTCCCGCCGTTTCCTCTCATCCCCAGGCTGGTAGCCAGGATCAATCAGGAGAGGGCGTCGGTGATTTTGATAGCTCCTGCGTGGCCACGCAGGACTTGGTATGCAGATCTGGTGAATATGTCATCGGCTCCACCATGGAAGCTACCTTTGACAGACCTTCTTGTTCTAGGTCCGTTCGACCCACTCCAGCTGACTGCTTGGAGATTGAACGCTTGATCTTATCAAAGCGAGGGTTCTCAGATTCTGTTATTAATACTCTTGTTCAGGCCTGAAAGCCTGTAACCAGAAAAATTACCACATAATTTGGTATATCTGTTGGTGTGAATCTGCAGGATTCCCTTGGGACAAGGTTAAGATTCCTAAGAGTCTATCCTTCCTTCGAGAAGGATTGAAAAAAGGATTATCTGCAAGTTCCTTGATGGGACAGATTTCTGCCTTGTCTGTGTTACTTCACAAAAAAGCTGGCAGCTGTGCCGGATGTTCTAGCCTTTGTTCAGGCTCTGGTTAGAATCAAGCCTGTTTACAAAATTTTGACTCCTCCTGGGAGTCTCAACCTAGTTCTTTCAGTTCTTCAGGGGGTTCCGTTTGAACCCTTACATTCCGTTGATATTAAGTTATTATCTTGGAAAGTTTTGTTTTTGGTTGCAATTTCTTCTGCTAGAAGAGTTTCAGAATTATCTGCTCTGCAGTGTTCTTCTCCTTATCTGGTGTTCCATGCAGATAAGGTGGTTTTGCGTACTAAACCTGGTTTTCTTCCAAAAGTTGTTTCTAACAAAAACATTAACCAGGAGATAGTTGTGCCTTCTTTGTGTCCTAATCCAGTTTCAAAGAAGGAACGTTTGTTGCACAACTTGGATGTAGTTCGTGCTCTCAAAGTTTACTTAGCAGCTACTAAGGATTTCAGACAAACTTTGTCTTTGTTTGTTGTTTATTCTGGTAAACGGAGAGGTCAAAAAGCAACTTCTACCTCTCTCTCCTTCTGGATTAAAAGCATTATCCGATTGGCTTATGAGACTGCCGGACGGCAGCCTCCTGAAAGAATCACAGCTCACTCCACTAGGGCTGTGGCTTCCACATGGGCCTTCAAGAACGAGGCTTCTGTTGATCAGATATGTAAGGCAGCGACTTGGTCTTCACTGCACACTTTTTCTAAATTTTACAAATTTGATACTTTTGCTTCTTCTGAGGCTATTTTTGGGAGAAAGGTTTTGCAAGCCGTGGTGCCTTCCATTTAGGTGACCTGATTTGCTCCCTCCCTTCATCCGTGTCCTAAAGCTTTGGTATTGGTTCCCACAAGTAAGGATGACGCCGTGGACCGGACACACCTATGTTGGAGAAAACAGAATTTATGTTTACCTGATAAATTACTTTCTCCAACGGTGTGTCCGGTCCACGGCCCGCCCTGGTTTTTTTAATCAGGTCTGATAATTTATTTTCTTTAACTACAGTCACCACGGTAACATATGGTTTCTCCTATGCAAATATTCCTCCTTAACGTCGGTCGAATGACTGGGGTAGGCGGAGCCTAGGAGGGATCATGTGACCAGCTTTGCTGGGCTCTTTGCCATTTCCTGTTGGGGAAGAGAATATCCCACAAGTAAGGATGACGCCGTGGACCGGACACACCGTTGGAGAAAGTAATTTATCAGGTAAACATAAATTCTGTTTTTTCTGACAGAGGCCAGAAAATCAAAACTTCTAAACTCTTGTCAAATACTTCATTCTGTTCCTCTTCCTTCCATAGTGCAGTGCATGGAAGTAATAGGTTTGATGGTAGCGGCAATGGACATAGTTCCTTTTGCGCGAATTCATCTAAGACCATTACAACTGTGCATGCTCAGTCAGTGGAATGGGGATTATACAGACTTGTCTCCGACGATACAAGTAGATCAGAGGACCAGAGATTCACTCAGTTGGTGGCTGTCCCTGGACAACCTGTCACAGGGGATGAGCTTCCGCAGACCAGAGTGGGTCATTGTCACGACCGACGCCAATCTGGTGGGCTGGGGCGCGGTCTGGGGACCCCTGAAAGCGCAGGGTCTTTGGTCTCGGGAAGAATCTACTCTCCCGATAAATATTCTGGAACTGAGAGCGATTTTCAATGCTCTCAAGGCTTGGCCTCAGCTAGCAAAGACCAAGTTCATACGGTTTCAATCAGACAACATGACGACTGTTGCGTACATCAACCATCAGGGGGGAACAAGGAGTTCCCTGGCGATGGAAGAAGTGACCAAAATCATTCAATGGGCGGAGACTCACTCCTGCCACTTGTCTGCAATCCACATTCCAGGAGTGGAAAACTGGGAAGCGGATTTTCTGAGTCGTCAGACATTTCATCCGGGGGAGTGGGAACTCCATCCGGAAATGTTTGCCCAAATCACTCAACTGTGGGGCATTCCAGACATGGATCTGATGGCCTCTCGTCAGAACTTCAAGGTTCCTTGCTACGGGTCCAGATCCAGGGATCCCAAGGCGACTCTAGTAGATGCACTAGTAGCACCTTGGACCTTCAAACTAGCTTATGCATTCCCGCCGTTTCCTCTCATCCCCAGGCTGGTAGCCAGGATCAATCAGGAGAGGGCATCGGGGATCTTGATAGCTCCTGCGTGGCCACGCAGGACTTGGTATGCAGACCTGGTGAATATGTCATCGGCTCCACCATGGAAGCTACCTTTGAGACGAGACCTTCTTGTTCAAGGTCCGTTCGAACATCCGAATCTGGTCTCACTCCAGCTGACTGCTTGGAGATTGAACGCTTGATCCTATCAAAGCGAGGGTTCTCAGATTCTGTCATTGATACTCTTGTTCAGGCCAGAAAGCCTGTAACTAGAAAAATCTATCACAAAATATGGAAAAAATATATCTATTGGTGTGAATCTAAAGGATTCCCTTGGGACAAGATAAAAATTCCTAAGATTCTATCCTTTCTTTAAGAAGGTTTGGAGAAAGGATTATCTGCAAGTTCTTTGAAAGGACAGATTTCTGCCTTGTCTGTGTTACTTCACAAAAAGCTGGCAGCTGTGCCAGATGTTCAAGCCTTTGTTCAGGCTCTGGTTAGAATCAAGCCTGTTTACAAACCTTTGACTCCTCCTTGGAGTCTCAATTTAATTCTTTCAGTTCTTCAGGGGGTTCCGTTTGAACCCTTACATTCCGTTGATATTAAGTTATTATCTTGGAAAGTTTTGTTTTTGGTTGCAATTTCTTCTGCTAGAAGAGTTTCAGAATTATCTGCTCTGCAGTGTTCTCCTCCTTATCTGGTGTTCCATGCAGATAAGGTGGTTCTGCGTACTAAACCTGGTTTTCTTCCGAAAGTTGTTTCTAACAAAAACATTAACCAGGAGATAGTCGTACCTTCTTTGTGTCCGAATCCAGTTTCAAAGAAGGAACGTTTGTTGCACAATTTGGATGTAGTTTGTGCTCTAAAATTCTATTTAGATGCTACAAAGGATTTTAGACAAACATCTTCCTTGTTTGTTGTTTATTCTGGTAAAAGGAGAGGTCAAAAAGCAACTTCTACCTCTCTCTTTTTGGATTAAAAGCATCATCAGATTGGCTTACGAGACTGCCGGACGGCAGCCTCCTGAAAGAATCACAGCTCATTCCACTAGGGCTGTGGCTTCCACATGGGCCTTCAAGAACGAGGCTTCTGTTGATCAGATATGTAAGGCAGCGACTTGGTCTTCACTGCACACTTTTACTAAATTTTACAAGTTTGATACTTTTGCTTCTTCTGAGGCTATTTTTGGGAGAGAGGTTTTGCAAGCCGTGGTGCCTTCCATCTAGGTGACCTGATTTGCTCCCTCCCTTCATCCGTGTCCTAAAGCTTTGGTATTGGTTCCCACAAGTAAGGATGACGCCGTGGACCGGACACACCTATGTTGGAGAAAACAGAATTTATGTTTACCTGATAAATTACTTTCTCCAACGGTGTGTCCGGTCCACGGCCCGCCCTGGTTTTTTTAATCAGGTCTGATAATTTATTTTCTTTAACTACAGTCACCACGGTATCATATGGTTTCTCCTATGCAAATATTCCTCCTTTACGTCGGTCGAATGACTGGGGAAGGCGGAGCCTAGGAGGGATCATGTGACCAGCTTTGCTGGGCTCTTTGCCATTTCCTGTTGGGGAGGAGAATATCCCACAAGTAAGGATGACGCCGTGGACCGGACACACCGTTGGAGAAAGTAATTTATCAGGTAAACATAAATTCTGTTTTCTCCAAGAGGGCTTGGACAAAGGATTATCAGCTAGTTCCTTAAAGGGACAGATTTCTGCTCTGTCTATTCTTTTGCACAAGCGTCTGGCAGAGGTTCCAGACGTCCAGACATTTTGCCAGGCTTTGGTTAGAATTAAGCCTGTGTTTAAACCTGTTGCTCCCCCGTGGAGCTTAAACTTGGTTCTTAAAGTTCTTCAGGGAGTTCCGTTTGAACCCCTTCATTCCATTGATATTAAACGTTTATCTTGGAAAGTTCTGTTTTTGATGGCTATTTCCTCGGCTCGGAGAGTCTCTGAGCTATCTGCCTTACAATGTGATTCTCCTTATCTGATTTTTCATGCAGATAAGGTAGTTCTGCGTACCAAACCTGGGTTTTTACCTAAGGTGGTTTCTAACAAGAATATCAATCAAGAGATTGTTGTTCCATCGTTGTGCCCTAATCCTTCTTCAAAGAAGGAACGTCTTTTACATAATCTGGACGTAGTCCGTGCCTTGAAGTTTTACTTACAAGCTACTAAGGATTTTCGTCAAACATCTTTCCTTTTTGTTGTTTACTCTGGACAGAGGAGAGGTCAAAAAGCTTCGGCAACCTCTCTTTCCTTTTGGCTTCGGAGCGTAATACGCCTAGCCTATGAGACTGCTGGACAGCAGCCCCCTGAAAGGATTACAGCTCATTCTACTAGAGCTTTGGCTTCCACCTGGGCCTTCAAAAATGAGGCCTCTGTTGAACAGATTTGCAAGGCTGCGACTTGGTCTTCGCTTCACACTTTTTCAAAGTTTTACAAATTTGATACTTTGCTTCTTCGGAGGCTGTGTTTGGGAGAAAGGTTCTTCAGGCAGTGGTTCCTTCCGCTTAATCCTGCCTTGTCCCTCCCATCATCCGTGTACTTTAGCTTTGGTATTGGTATCCCACAAGTAATGGATGATCCGTGGACTGGATACACTTAACAAGAGAAAACATAATTTATGCTTACCTGATAAATTTATTTCTCTTGTAGTGTATCCAGTCCACGGCCCGCCCTGTCCTTTTAAGGCAGGTCTAAATTTTAATTAAACTACAGTCACCACTGCACCCTATGGTTTCTCCTTTCTCTGTTTGTTTTCGGTCGAATGACTGGATATGACAGTTAGGGGAGGAGCTATATAGCAGCTCTGCTGTGGGTGATCCTCTTGCAACTTCCTGTTGGGAAGGAGAATATCCCACAAGTAATGGATGATCCGTGGACTGGATACACTACAAGAGAAATAAATTTATCAGGTAAGCATACATTTAGGTTTTTCTTCCTAAGCTTGTGTCACAACGCAACATCAATCAAGAGATTGTGGTTCCTTCCTTGTGTCCTAATCCTTCATCGAAGGAACGTTTTAATTCACTTTTTTGATGTGGTTTGCACCTTGAAGTTCTATCTTCAGGCTACTAGGGAGTTTAGACAATCTAACTCTGTGTTGTCTTTTCGGGGAAGCGTAATGGGCAGAAGGCTACTTCGGCTTCTCTCTCTTTTTTTTTTTTTTTTTTTTTTTTTTTTTTTTTTTTAATATAAATTTTTATTTATTCCCACTACTGGGTACATGAATAAATTCTTCCCTACAACAAGTTTTTGCCACGCAGGGCATACATACTAAAATACATTCTCCCAGAACAATCTGAGATAGGAGAATAAGGAGAGGAGAAGAAAAATAAGAATGCAAAAAAAAAAAAAAATCAGCAGTGGGGTAGATTCTTCTTCCTAATTACCTAAACTGTCTATATTACCTTAGCTGTTCTACTAAGTACTCCTGAACTTCAATGTTGTGCTGCATGCCATTTTTATTTGTTGCCAGAGTTATATATGGTAGCCTATTGTAAAGCCAGGTATTCTGCTTTTAGTTTCTTGATTGCTTGACTGTGGTTATTAGTGTGATTCTAGAAGCATTTGTTTTTTCAGTCTCTTCAGATTTCCTTAAGAAGTATTGCGTCGTCCGTTATTTTGGTCTGTCCCATACTTTGAGTGATTTTCTTGTTTTACATATAGTCGGCACTGCTCAGCACTTTGATCCCTCTGTATCAACTTCTCTATCTTATTTATTTTATTCTTCTGGCACCATTTATACCCTAATGTTTCTCCTGCTTTTCCTTGTTGCCTCGGCAGAATGACTGGGGTAATGAGGAAGTGGGAGGGATATTTAAGCCTTTGGTAGGGGTATCTCCTGCTGGCCAGGTGTTGTATTTCCCAACAGTTAGGAGAGTCCACGGCTTCATTCCTATCTGGAAGGAAAGGGTTTTATCTGGTAAGCATAAATTATGTTTTTGTAGATGAGCGACTTACATAGCACATCTGGGAGTGTTTTTGTAAAAATTGTATAATTTTGCTTTTTTTTTTAATAACCTTGTACTGGATTTCAGACTCTTAACCAAGCCCCAAAGTTTTAGATGTATACTAATGTCAACAGGTTCCTGTGGCTCCAGTTGGTATAATCTGTCTCTTCATATGCAGGGGAGGGTAAGCAGTTTCTGCTCTTCGTTTTCCCTGCTCCTTTCACTGGTTGTCACAGCCTAACCTCATCAACAGCGCTAAACTTGGAGCGTCTAAGTAAATTTTAAAAAAAGTTTTATACTGTAGATCCGTATCAGTGCATGTTCTTATTTATAGTGTCTATTACATGAAAATTGGTGTATACTGTCCCTTTTTTGTTTTTTTTTCTAGATAAACTGCTGTTTTGTGCTTTGTTTTGATTATTCCCCCCCCCTTACATTTATTTTACATATATGAAAAGTTTGAGTACACTCGACAGTGGACCTTGAGAAAACCTTTGAATACAGAGCCACAAATAGAGCCAAACCCCTTACAGACAATATATTTACAGTGATTGTAATAGAATTGTTACATGCCAAACTTTCAAATCATTAAGAGGGCGATTTATCAAGCTGAGGCAGACAGGGGCGCACATACGCGCCCTTGTCCGCCGCCGCTCGCCTCTGGCGGGCTGAATTCCCCTGGCGGGATTCAGCATGGCACACGAACGCTATTTTGCGCTTGTGTGCAATTCCGTCCCCTGACTGCGCACAACCAATCATGCGCATACTAGAACGCAGATAATTTCGTCACTTTAGATGTAGTCTGATAACCGCTGCTTGTTAAATACGGCGTGCAGGTTCTCTTGTGAGAACCTGAAGCCGTAGTGGGTCGAAAGGCTTGGGAAGCCTTTGATAAATCAACCCCTAAGTCTGAATGCTCCATTATATTTAATTTCTCCTGTTAAGTGTGGTCAGTCCACGGGTCATCATTACTTCTGGGATATTAACTCCTCCCCAACAGGAAGTGCAAGAGGATTCACCCAGCAGAGCTGCTATATAGCTCCTCCCCTCTACGTCACCTCCAGTCATTCTCTTGCACCCAACGAATAGATAGGATGTGTGAGAGGACTGTGGTGATTATACTTAGTTTCATACCTTCAATCAAAAGTTTGTTATTTTATAATAGCACCGGAGTGTTATTCCTTCTCTGGTAGAATTTGAAGAAGAATCTACCTGAGTTTTTTCTATGATTTTAGCCGGCGTAGTTAAGATCATATTGCTGTTTCTCGGCCATCTGAGGAGAGGTAAACTTCAGATCAGGGGACAGCGGGCAGGTTAATCTGCAAAGAGGTATGTAGCAACTTATTATTTTCTGACAATGGAATTGATGAGAAAATTCTGCCATACCGATATAATGTAAACTCAGCCTTAAATGCAGTAGCAGCAACTGGTATCAGGCTGTCATGTATGTATATTTTACACTTCAGTATTCTGGGGAATGGCACTTCACTGGAATTATACTGTATGCATAAGACTTTAGCCTAATTGCAGGGACTAGCAACAGGCTTTTTAATAACACTTAATTTATTTAATGTTAAACGTTTTTTGCTGGCATGTAAAATCGTTTAATTTTCTGAGGTACTGGGTGAAAAAATGTTTTGGGCACTATTTTTTTCCACTTGGCAGTCGTTTTATTTAATTTATGACAGTTTACTGATCTCTCTCACTGTTGTGTGTGAGGGGGAGGGGCCTTTTTTTGGCGCTTTTGCTACGCATCAAAAAATTCAGTCAGAAGTTCATTGTCTTCCCTGCATGATCCGGTTCATCTCTACAGAACTCAGGGGTCTTCAAAACTTGTTTTGAGGGAGGTAATCACTCACAGCAGAGCTGTGAGATTGTAGTTGACTGTGATAAAAAACGTTTATTTCTGTATTTTTTTTCTGCTATCAGGGTTAGTTATCCTTTACTAATGGGAGCAATCCTTTGCTAAAATTGTGTTTTTACAAAGATTTGATGCTATAACTTTTCAGTTTATTAATTTTCAACTGTCATAACTTTTTCTGTGCTTCTTATAGGCACAGTACGTTTTCATATTATAGTAAATTACTTGAAAAGTATTTCCAAGTTGCTAGTTTATTTGCTAGTGTGTTAAACATGTCTGATTCAGAGGAAGATATCTGTGCTATATGTGCTAAAGCCAAAGTGGAGCCCAATAGAAATTTATGTACTAACTGTATTGATGCTACTTTAAATAAAAGTCAATCTGTACAAATTGAACATATTTCACCAAACAACGAGGGGAGAGTTATGTCGACTAACTCGCCTCACGTGTCAGTACCTGCATCTCCCGCTCGGGAGGTGCGTGATATTGTAGCGCCGAGTACATCTGGGCGGCCATTACAAATCACATTACAGGATATGGCTACTGTTATGACTGAAGTTTTGGCTAAATTACCAGAACTAAGAGGTAAGCGTGATCACTCTGGGGTGAGAACAGAGTGCGCTGATAATATTAGGGCCATGTCAGACACTGTGTCACAATTTGCAGAACATGAGGACGGAGAGCTTCATTCTGCGGGTGACGGTTCTGATCCAAACAAACTGGATTCAGACATTTCAAATTTTAAATTTAAGCTGGAAAACCTCCGTGTATTACTAGGGGAGGTGTTAGCGGCTCTGAATGATTGTAACACAGTTGCAATACCAGAGAAAATGTGTAGGTTGGATACATATTTTGCGGTACCGTCGAGTACTGACGTTTTTCCTATACCTAAGAGATTTACTGAAATTGTTACTAAGGAGTGGGATAGACCCGGTGTGCCGTTCTCACCCCCTCCGATATTTAGAAAGATGTTTCCAATAGACGCCACCACACGGGACTTATGGCAAACGGTCCCTAAGGTGGAGGGAGCAGTTTCTACTTTAGCTAAGCGTACCACTATCCCGGTGGAGGATAGCTGTGCCTTTTCAGATCCAATGGATAAAAAGTTAGAGGGTTACCTTAAGAAAATGTTTGTTCAACAAGGTTTTATATTGCAACCTCTTGCATGCATTGCGCCTGTCACGGCTGCAGCAGCATTTTGGTTTGAGTCTCTGGAAGAGACACTTGAATCAGCTCCATTAGATGAGATTACACACAAGCTTAAAGCCCTTAAGTTAGCTAACTCATTTATTTCGGATGCCGTAGTACATTTAACTAAACTTACGGCTAAGAATTCCGGATTCGCCATTCAGGCGCGCAGAGCACTGTGGCTAAAATCCTGGTCAGCTGACGTTACTTCTAAATCTAAATTGCTTAATATACCTTTCAAAGGGCAGACCTTATTCGGGCCCGGGTTGAAAGAAATTATCGCTGACATTACAGGAGGTAAAGGCCATGCCCTGCCTCAAGACAGAGCCAAACCTAAGGCTAGACAGTCTAATTTTCGTTCCTTTCGTAATTTCAAAGCAGGAGCAGCATCAACTTCCTCTGCACCAAAACAGGAAGGAACTAGGGCTGCAACTAACGATTATTTTCATAATAGATTAATCGGCCGATTATTTTTTCGATTAATCAACTAATCGGATAAAAAGAGAATCAATAATAGTTTTCTGTTTTAAATAAAATTCACATAATGAGTGTTACAAATATAAACTTCAGACTAAAACTTTACATTAACACAACTGTTTCTTCAATTTTTAAGCAGCAGAGCGCAGTTTTATAATTAAACAAAACAAAACCACAAACTGTTTGAAAAGAGGTAGAACTAGAAAGAGTTAGACTATCACTGTTAATAACATTCTGTTATTCACTCTTTCAGAAACTTTGCATTGAAATGCAAAAATCTCAACATGTCCACGTGCTTCTGGCTAAGGCTGGTTCTCTGTTTGCAGCTATATTTCCTGCAGCAGAGAAAAGGCTGTTGAGGTGTATAAGTAGGGTTTTGCTAATTTCACCAAAGTGGGATATTTATCTTTGTTAGCTCTTCACCAATGCTAAGGGTTTTCTACCTTGACAAGGGCCTCTCAAAGTAACCCTTGACTTCACTCTACCATAAAAATATCTTGAATATCTATATGCAATGGTAAATAACCAGCTATAAGGTTAGGGGAAATATCTAGTCCGCTCTAAAAATAACGGATATATACTTATAAAGGTTGAATCTGGTACATATCACAATTTATTAAAAATATAGAAAAACAATAAAAAACAAAATCAAAAGCGCTAAGGACTGTATATCAATAACAGGACAAAGCCTTACACATTTATTTATACAGTACATATAATCGGCAATAGCAAGCAATACGCTAATAATTGTGCAAACAGATAATAGTGCACATCAATTTAAATAACTCCCATCAATCTAGGGGCAAGGTGTAAACAACAAGCTTGGCACTATATCATGAAAAGCAGTTCCAAATCACCTGATTTAATATAAACAATCCAAATGATGACTATTATATCTGGGTTGCACATAAGCCAGGGGTAGTTGTAAATGTATACTGTCCTGAAAAAGTGAAAAGTAGACGTCTGTAGACGTCCTTTAGGCTAAGGACATAAAACACAATACCATGTGCAGGAGTTCATTGGAGTGAAGCAGCTGGTGTTGTGCACAGACCAACTAATTGCAAACCAACTAATCGATTAATCGATTATGAGATTCGTTGACAACTATTTTCATAATCGATTATTATCGATTATGACGATTAGTTGTTGCAGCTCTAGAAGGAACTGTTGCTCGCTACAGACAAGGCTGGAGACCTAACCAGTCCTGGAACAAGGGCAAGCAGGCCAGGAAACCTGCTGCTGCCCCTAAGACAGCATGAATTGAGGGCCCCCGATCCGGGAACGGATCTAGTGGGGGGCAGACTTTCTCTCTTCGCCCAGGCTTGGGCAAGAGATGTCCAGGATCCCTGGGCGTTAGAGATCATATCTCAGGGATACCTTCTGGACTTCAAATCCTCTCCCCCAAGAGGGAGATTTCATCTGTCAAGGTTGTCAACAAACCAAATAAAGAAAGAGGCGTTTCTACGCTGCGTACAAGATCTTTTATTAATGGGAGTGATCCATCCGGTTCCGCGGTCGGAACAAGGACAAGGGTTTTACTCAAATCTGTTTGTGGTTCCCAAAAAAGAGGGAACTTTCAGGCCAATCTTGGATTTAAAGATCCTAAACAAATTCCTAAGAGTTCCATCGTTCAAAATGGAAACTATTCGGACAATTTTACCCATGATCCAAAAGGGTCAGTACATGACCACAGTGGATTTAAAGGATGCTTACCTTCACATACCGATTCTCAAAGATCATTACCGGTATCTAAGGTTTGCCTTTCTAGACAGGCATTACCAGTTTGTAGCTCTTCCATTCGGATTGGCTACGGCTCCAAGAATCTTCACAAAGGTTCTGGGTGCTCTTCTGGCGGTACTAAGACCGCGAGGAATTTCGGTAGCTCCATACCTAGACGACGTTCTGATACAAGCTTCAAGCTTTCAAACTGCCAAGTCTCATACAGAGTTAGTACTGGCATTTCTAAGGTCGCATGGATGGAAGGTGAACGAAAAGAAGAGTTCTCTCTTTCCACTCACAAGAGTTCCCTTCTTGGGGACTCTTATAGATTCTGTAGAAATGAAGATTTACCTGACAGAAGACAGGTTAACAAAGCTTCAAAATGCATGCCGTGTCCTTCATTCCATTCAACACCCGTCAGTAGCTCAATGCATGGAGGTGATCGGCTTAATGGTAGCGGCAATGGACATAGTACCCTTTGCACGCCTACATCTCAGACCGCTGCAATTGTGCATGCTAAGTCAGTGGAATGGGGATTACTCAGACTTGTCCCCTACTCTAAATCTGGATCAAGAGACCAGAAATTCTCTTCTATGGTGGCTTTCTCGGCCACATCTGTTCAGGGGGATGCCATTCAGCAGGCCGGACTGGACTATTGTAACAACAGACGCCAGCCTACTAGGTTGGGGCGCTGTCTGGAATTCTCTGAAGGCTCAGGGACAATGGAATCAGGAGGAGAGTATCCTACCAATAAACATTCTGGAATTGAGAGCAGTTCTCAATGCCCTTCTGGCTTGGCCCCAGTTAACAACTCGGGGGTTCATCAGGTTTCAGTCGGACAACATCACGACTGTAGCTTACATCAACCATCAGGGAGGGACAAGAAGCTCCCTAGCAATGATGGAAGTATCAAAGATAATTCGCTGGGCAGAGTCTCACTCTTGCCACCTGTCAGCAATCCACATCTCGGGAGTGGAGAACTGGGAGGCGGATTTCCTAAGTCGTCAGACTTTTCATCCGGGGGAGTGGGAACTTCATCCGGAGGTCTTTGCCCAAATACTTCGACGTTGGGGCAAACCAGAGATAGATCTCATGGCGTCTCGACAGAACGCCAAGCTTCCTCGTTACGGGTCCAGATCCAGGGATCCGGGAGCGGTTCTGATAGATGCTTTGACAGCACCTTGGACCTTCGGGATGGCTTATGTGTTTCCACCCTTTCCGATGCTTCCTCGATTGATTGCCAGAATCAAACAGGAGAGAGCATCAGTGATTCTAATAGCGCCTGCATGGCCACGCAGGACTTGGTATGCAGATCTAGTGGACATGTCATCCTGTCCACCTTGGTCCCTACCTCTGAAACAGGACCTTCTGATCCAGGGTCCCTTCAAACATCAAATTCTAATTTCTCTGAAGCTGACTGCTTGGAAATTGAATGCTTGATTTTTATCAAAACGTGGTTTTTCTGAGTCAGTTATTGATACCTTAATACAGGCTAGGAAGCCTGTTACCAGAAAGATTTACCATAAGATATGGCGCAAATACTTATATTGGTGCGAATCCAAGAGTTACTCATGGAGTAAGGTTAGGATTCCGAGGATATTGTCTTTTCTACAAGAAGGTTTAGAAAAGGGTTTATCCGCTAGTTCCTTAAAGGGACAGATCTCAGCTCTGTCCATTCTTTTACACAAACGTCTGTCAGAAGTTCCGGACGTTCAAGCTTTTTGTCAGGCTTTAGCTAGGATCAAGCCTGTGTTTAAAACTGTTGCTCCACCATGGAGTTTGAACTTAGTTCTTAATGTTTTACAGGGTGTTCCGTTTGAACCCCTTCATTCCATTGATATCAAGCTGTTATCTTGGAAAGTTCTGTTTTTAATGGCAATTTCCTTGGCTCGAAGAGTCTCTGAGTTATCTGCCTTACACTGTGATTCTCCTTATCTGATTTTTCATTCAGACAAGGTAGTTCTGCGTACTAAACCTGGGTTCCTACCTAAGGTGGTCACTAACAGGAATATCAATCAAGAGATTGTGGTTCCATCTTTGTGTCCTAATCCTTCTTCGAAGAAGGAACGTCTGCTACACAATCTAGATGTAGTCCGTGCCCTGAAATTTTATCTACAGGCAACTAAGGATTTTCGACAAACGTCTTCCCTGTTTGTCGTTTATTCTGGTCAGAGGAGAGGTCAAAAAGCTTCGGCTACCTCTCTCTCTTTTTGGCTTCGTAGCATAATACGGTTAGCCTATGAGACTGCTGGACAGCAGCCTCCTGAAAGAATTACAGCACATTCTACTAGAGCTGTGGCTTCCACTTGGGCCTTTAAGAATGAGGCTTCTGTTGAACAGATTTGCAAGGCTGCAACTTGGTCTTCTCTTCATACTTTTTCCAAATTTTACAAATTTGACACTTTTGCTTCTTCGGAGGCTGTTTTTGGGAGAAAGGTTCTTCAGGCAGTGGTTCCTTCCGTATAAAGAGCCTGCCTGTCCCTCCCGTCATCCGTGTACTTTAGCTTTGGTATTGGTATCCCAGAAGTAATGATGACCCGTGGACTGACCACACTTAACAGGAGAAAACAAAATTTATGCTTACCTGATAAATTCCTTTCTCCTATAGTGTGGTCAGTCCACGGCCCGCCCTGTTTATGGCAGGTAAAAATTTTTGAATTATACTCCAGTCACCACTACACCCTTTGGCTTCTCCTTTCTCGTTGGTCCTTGGTCGAATTACTGGAGGTGACGTAGAGGGGAGGAGCTATATAGCAGCTCTGCTGGGTGAATCCTCTTGCACTTCCTGTTGGGGAGGAGTTAATATCCCAGAAGTAATGATGACCCGTGGACTGACCACACTACAGGAGAAAGGAATTTATCGGGTAAGCATAAATTTTGTTTTTTCTGGAAAGGTGCATTTCAATGAAAATGGAATACATGTTTGATTCCTCATGTAGGATTAGGGCAGTGACTAATTAACAATATTTGTAAGTTTACTGTGAGTTTAAAGGGACACTAAACCCAAAATATTAAACAACATTCCAATTTACTTCTTTTGTCAAATTTGCTTCTTTCTTTAGATCTCCTTTGCGGAAGAAATAGCAATGCACATGAGTGAGCCAATACATGAGGCATCTATGTGCAGCCACCAATCCGCAGCTACTGAGCCTATCTAGATATGCTTTTCAGTAAAGGTTTTCAAGAGAATGAAGAAAAATAGATAATAGAAGTAAATTAGAAAGTTGTTTAAAATTGCATGCTCTTTATTAATCATGAAAGAAAAAATTTGGGTTTCATGTCCCTTTTAAGTTCATTTGATAAATTTATTTTAAATTTCTACTCTTTAATGACCCTTAAAATGAATACATATTAAATAAATTACATGTCGTATCACATTAGCGACTGTGTAAAGTACCGCTTGGAGCAGAATTTTTATGCAATAAACTAGAGCATGTCATTTTTTCACTATAATGGCATCTCCCCAATATATATATATATATATATATATATATATATATATATATATATATATATATATATATATATATATATATATATATATATATATATATATATATAATCTATCTATATCTGCACGATGAATCTCATATGCAATTTTTAAACCGCAAATTTAAAAACCGCAAGGGTATGCAATTTATAACCCAGCCCACTATGACGTCACTCAGGGATGCGCAATCCCTATGTAGGTAGTGTGAACGAAGTGCGAGTGACAACATAATGGAAACTATTTCTCCCAGACACAACGCAGTGCGCGCTATTGCCAGCTCAGTGTAAATAACTCACTTCCGTGAATCAGCCAGTTCCGTTCAGAGGGAGAGCTGTCCCTAAGAAAGGTGAGATCTGACAGACTGCAGCTGCTTCACATCCTATTGTGCCCCCAGTTTGTGACCTCTTTCTGCTCCCATAGTTACCCAACAGGCCGTGTCAATGCTGAACAGCACATATCTCTTAGATACAGTTTTTTTGTTAATATGTTAATATGTGAAGTTCAGAAGTGTTACCCTGTTCTCCGCTATTTGAGATAATTTATTGGTTGAATGAGTGGGGATAGAAGTTGTCTAATAAAAGTTGGTTTTCAATGATTTAAACCCCAAGTGTGGTATTTAGTGTGAAGAAATAATGATTTTAGTTGAGCAGATTGTTTTGGGTAAATGCACGATAATTATATGGCAGTGTACTTTCTTATTGTTCAAGTTTAAAATAGTTGCTATAGATTAATATGAGCTGAGGCAGAAAGGAAGGAGCAATTTTAAAGACAGTCATATCTTTGTGGAGATCACTGATCTGCACTAAAACCCGCAAAATCTGTTTGCACTTATTTAAACTAGTTTTGTTGTGTGTATTTTAATGCTCTCAGCCTGTATTGGTCAATGAGAAATATGTACTTTAAGATTCTGTACAGTTTAATGCATTCTTTAGTGAGAAATGTATGTTTAACAGTTTTTATTTTTATTTGTGATCACAATTTTTTTTTTTTTTTTGTAAAGGTCCAAAATTGCAATTTTCATTTTTTTCCCCACCATATCGCACAGCCCTAGTGTGTGTGTGTGTGTGTGTGTGTGTGTATGTATGTATGTATGTATGTATGTATGTAAAAAACAAAACAGGTCTTATATTTAAAAAAAAAAAAACGGGTCTCAAGAAACTAGGGCACCGCTGGCGCCTAAAGATTAGTCCTTTGGTACCCCCAAGGCACCCATAGCTACTCTCTACTAAACCCCACTATCTGCTGCTTTTAGCTGCACCTAAAATTTACCTAGGTGCGGTTCCTTTTTTTTTGTTGTTGTTGTTTTAGGCCACTCCCGTGATGTAGGAGTCCAAGCCTATGGCCGTGCTGCATGCTGGTACTTCAAGTTCCCCTGCCCCACGGCTATAGAACGCCTAATTTGTGGGAGCAGCTCATATATATACAACCAGGTAAAAAAACGTGATCTGCACACATGCAATATATAGCACACTGTAGGATGCATACAGAGCTCATAATCCCACCAATGATTCCTGCAGCACACATGCAATATTCCACCTAGCTGCGCATCTTGGAAGTGACTAGAGGCTCAGGACCACGCTTATAAAACTTTTCAATAGTAGTATAGCTGGCTGCACAGGTGCAGGACTACTGAGAAGGGGCTGGTGGGTATATGGAACAAAATGCTCCAGCCTCCTCTCCCAAACCTAAAATGGGGAATTTGTTGTTCGTTTTTTGCAGAGTGTCACCTTGGCACTCAGCCCCTCCATACTTCCTTCAGAGTTACCCGTGCGGTGTTGTGTTAATCTGCAGTGCAGTAGGTGAGAGGTAGAAGTTTAACTGCAGCATGTGCAGGATAGGTACTGACTCCCAACTGCTTCCACATAAGAATTCCTTCTGTGCTTCTTTTCACTAATTTAGCCCCTAGTTAAATTAACCTAAAACTTTTTAGCTGGGTTGCTTTTTTCTTAGAACAGAGACAACCTCTTTCCCTCGTGACTAAGCTGCCCTCTTAGAT
Organism: Bombina bombina; assembly: GCF_027579735.1. Taxonomy (NCBI): domain Eukaryota; kingdom Metazoa; phylum Chordata; class Amphibia; order Anura; family Bombinatoridae; genus Bombina; species Bombina bombina. Next base: position 1,037,185,054 of record NC_069499.1, read on the forward strand.
CAGGTTACATACTGTGCACGGGGCTAAGAGAAAACAGAACATGCAGTAAATGTAAAGATTATTTCCTTGTGCTTATATATGAGTTCATGTATTTGTATGTATGTGGACATGTGTATGCATATATTTGTGTGTCTTTTTATTAAAGAGGTACATTTGACAGTTTAGTTCACTGCCAAATGCGGAGGTCGGAGGCTGCTATCGGTATTCAGTGCTTTTCAGGGCCGAAGATCCTCTTTTGCAAGTGAAACACCGTAATATCGGTGCAAATCCAGATCTTAGTGTGTTTCACTTGCACAAGAGTATATATCCGCCTCCATAAAGAGCTGAGAACTGAAAGCACTTCCGCATTCGGCAATGAACAAAACTGCTGAATGCACTATGTATGTATGTCAAATCAAGGGGGGCTATATGGGGATGCAGATTCCACAAGGTTAAACATTGGAATTAAAATGACACACTTAGTGAGAAAAGTGTGTGGACAGGGTAAAAGAGTGGTGCCCAGAGTAGAAGTGGGCACATGGAAAGAAGAGAGGCAGAGGAAGATTCGAAATATACATATATAGTAAATATAGGCATATAATGGGCAACAGTAGAATGAGAAAATCACAACAAGCTTTTACAGGAGCTGAGTAAAAATGTAAAAGGAATAGGGGTAAAACAATACTTTTTAAGAGGAATTGAAAAAGATATGAGAACAGAGGATACACTAAAAGCAGATGTCCCTGCTTTGGCTGTTAGAAATAATAAATATGCTTCCCTATGTCAGTTGTTCTAAAGAAAATATGCATTAAAAAAAAGCGCACTATTAGTGGTCTTCATTTAAACTTTTTTTATCTTACGATAATATATTTATGTATAATGTATGTGTGCATAAAATACTTGGCTTTCCTAGATTTTCTTTTTTAAGACACGATGAGTCCACGGATCATCTTAATTACTAATGAGATATTCACCTCCTGGTCAGCAGGAGGAGGCAAAGAGCACCACAGCAGAGCTGTTAATAGCTCCTCCCTTCCCTCCCACCCCAGTCATTCTCTTTGCCTACGTTAGTGATAGGAAGTGGCAAAGTGAGGTGTTAGATTAGATTCTTCAATCAAGAGTTTATTATTTTTAAAGTACTGCAAGATTGTGCTTCTTTGTTCTAGGGTGTAGCCATAGTCCATATCAGACTCTTCAGTAGAGCTTTGGTGGCTTTAGAGCAATGGGAACTTATGGGACATAATTCTTACTGCGCCTCCCATATATTGAATGCTGCCCTTACCAAGAAAACCTGAGGGATATTTACTCAAGACTTTCGTTATATTACAGGTCCATGGGAGGGAGAGGACCTCTAAAACCTGGAACTGCCTTGCTGTCAGGCTGAAAATGAGGTAAGTGCTGACTTTCTTTCTGGGAAGTGGAAGTAAACTCAGAAAAAGGTTAGACACTTTATTTTTTATTTATTCCTCATTAAATTTGGGCGTTAATTCTCCTAGACGTTTTTAGGGGACACCTTGGACAGTTGGACGCAGGCACTGGGGCTGTATGTGATACATTAGCTCTCCTCTCGGCAGTTTATTAATGGCCGACCGGGACATTGCATATTGAAATAAGCTATTACTGCAAGCTCAATGGTGGGCTCAATGCGAGAATCTAGGACTAACAGCTACCCAATACATTGAATGTTGATGTTGACTAGTGCTGCAGGCTCAATGTGGGGTGTTTCCACGTTTGCACTGTGTGTCTGGGACTGACAGCTACCCAGTACATTGCGTGTTGTGAGCTAATACTGCAAGCTCAATGTGAGGGGGTTCCACGTTTATGCTGTATGTCTGGGACTGGCAGCTGCCCAGTACATTGCATGTTGATACAGGCTAGTGTTGCGGGCTCAATGTGAGGTGGTTCCACGTTTGGACTGTGTGTCTAGGACTGACAGCCACACGGTTTGAGGCTGGAGCGGTCTGTTGGTCTCCTGGCGCTTTTATTTGTAAAATATTATTGGTGACCGGGAGATGGTTTTTGGCAGGGATGCACCGAAATTTCGGCCGCAGAAAGTTTCGGCCGAAAATTGCATTTTTTTGTTTCGTTTTTTTTTTTTTGCCTTTTATTTTCAGTAAAATTATTGTGTAGCATATTTCAAATTTGATGCCAGCCTAGAGCTGCTGTTTGAGTTAATTACTTGACTTATTGTTTTGCACATCATAATAATAGTTTTCTAGGACTATACTTTATTTTGATAATTGGTAACAAAACAAAAACGGTTAAATCTGATTCTGTTACACAGAACTAAATAAATAATAATACTAGCGATGCACCAAAATTTGGGCCGCAGAAAATGTGCAATTCCAATTTCGGGCCAAAGAGGACCAAAATGACAAAAAATATACAGCCCTCCCCTGTTCTATTGAGTTACAAGTCTATCCTTAGCATAAGGTGAGCAGCACAGCACTGGCATGGTACACAGAGCACACACAAGTACCATGACATGATGATATTTGAAACCAGCAGAGCCCTTTTTTTTTTTTTTTTTTTTTTTTTTTTTTTTTTAAGAAGGAAACTAAAGTTCTGAATAGTGACTACAGTATTCAAAGGAGGATAAGTAACATGTTTATAAACACTTGATATTATCAGACACAGCCCTAAGCACACCGTGAATATCTATAAGCCTTATATACCATGCTCATACATCAGCCTCTTGTGCATAGACATTCTATTCGCCTGAGGCAAATATGCATGCACATTATATTATATATGCATAAGCCCCAATCTCGCACCCAGTTGGTACAAATTAGCACCCACCAGACAGTGTATAAAAAAAAAGCACAGTAACTTTCTATAACCACCTTGCACGTAAGGTTGTTGCTAAGTCCGGTGGTCCTGGTGATAGGTGACAGGCAGACTCCATTTGGGGCTCCGGACATATAATTTGATGGGTCAGTGTGAGACCCGATCCAGCAACTAGGCGGAGATATGATGAGAAACGATCAGGTGCAGCCACGCCCATCGCACGGATAACACCCAAAAACAAAACACATGTCCACTTCGTATTGTTGTCTGGCTATAACCACACTCTCCCTTATAGAGCTCCAGTTTGACTGCAGATCACGCCCTACGGTACAAGTGACCACGTCCATTTGTTGTAGCTTTCCCGCCTACAAGCTCTCTCAGCTACATACTCACACTGTAGTTAAAAAAAAAAAAAAAAAAAAACTATTTCGGTTTCGTTTCGGTTTTTGGCCAGGGGCATCCTGAATTTTCGGTATCGCTTTCAGTCCAGAATTTTCATTTCGTGCATCCCTAGTTTTTGGTAACGCCCACGGCAGAGTTTTCGTGTGGCGCCAATGTTGTTGCGCACCACTTTGCTAAAACTTCCATTATCGGAAGCAACAGTGGAGAAATCTAGGTGTTTGTTCTTAGTACCGGACAGTACTATAGCAATGAGTCCGGAATTTTTGTGGAGCAGAAGGGTTGGCAGGCACCTCAGCTAGGTTTGCTGAGGTGTAGAAGGGGTTGCAATATCGTGTACTGAATCAGACATGTTTACTCAAGAGCCCAAGTACCTTGCAGTGATAAATAATGAGGGTTACACTTTGAAAAGCTAGACACAGTAAAGTGCATAAAAAAGTTACTTTAAAAATTAGAGACAGTAACGTTTTTTCTGTCAGTTTTTTATTTGATAATCACCTATATGTGAGTCAGATTGGTCCCAGAGACCCTACAAAGTGTCTCCTTATTATTTGAAAACAAATGTGGTACCACCAGTCCCTTTCTCTATTCTTTATGTTGTGAGAGATTTTTCTATAGGGATATAAAAAAACAAAACAATTTTTGATAGCCCACACATGCAGTGCCCTGTGCTTCCTCATCAAACGATATCTGTTGCATTATTTGTTTTTCTCATGCTAGGGAAAACAATTGAGGAAATGTATTTAATCAGTTAATTTTGCTGATACTGTAGTAGCTATTCTGAATTTTCTTCCATGAGGCCTGTAGAGGAAGATACTTCGGTAGTATATAAGGGGGAAATTTCACTCTGTCTGGGTAATTCCTTTGTTTAGTACTGAGGTTGTACAAGCTTAAACTAAGCTTGTACAACTCCGTTTGCTACTTAAGGATGCTACCCTGGACGTTGGTCAATCCTATTAAGTCCAGTAAGCTATATAAACAATTTGACGTGCCCTTCATGGTAGAAGCATTGTTTGTACCAAATACGGCTACAATGATTGGATAGTGGGGTTCTCCCTTTTCTCCAAATAGTGCAGATCCTATCAAAGTATGTGTCCGTCAGGGGTTAAAATTACATATGGTTTGTATTGCTCTCTTACCAGTGTGGCGGCGTACTGGTTGATGCGTTGTCTGATCATATTCGGACAGACACTCCTCTCGAGGAATTCCAGGATAGAATAAAGGTGATTCGGCTAACCAACTACTTTATTTCAAATCTCCCCTTCAGGTTTTTAGGCTGGGAGCTGAGATTTCAGGCTTTGCCATATGGCCGCAGAGCGTTACGGAAAGGTCTTGGTCTGCGGATGCCTTATCTTAGTATACTCTTTTGACGATTCCTTACAAGGGGAAGACCTTGTTTGGACCTGGCCTGTCGGAGATTATCTCTGATATCACGGTAAGGGTCATCTTCTCATTCAAGATAAGAGAAACAAACATATAAGGACAACAGAGCAATCTTCGTTCCTTTTGAAATTTCAAGGGAAATTCTTCCTCTGCTGCCTCCAATCAGGAACAGACTTCACCTGCATGGAGACCCAAACAATCTTGGAATAAAAGGAAAACAATCAAAAAGTCTGCTGTCGAATCAAAGACAGCATGAAGGGCATGCCCCCGATCCGTGACCGGATGTTGTAGGGGGCAGACTTCCTTCTTCGCTCAGGCTTGGGTTAGAGATGTTCAGGATCCCTGGGCAATAGAAATAGTGTCCCAGGGATACAATTTAGAGTTCAATAGTTTTCCTCCCAGAGGCAGGTTTCTACTTTCAAGATTATCTGCAGATCAGACAAAAAGAGAGGCGTTCTTACGCTGCATAAGAGACCTTCCCAACCTGGGAGTGATTTTTCCAGTTTCAATTCAGGAACAGGGTTGGGGTTTTTACTCCAATCTGTTTGTGGTTCCCAAAGAAGAGGGAACCTTCAGACCAATTTTAGATCTCAAGAGTCTAAACAATTTTTTTTAGAGTACCGTCCTTCAAGATGGAAATTATTCGTTCCATTCTTCCTCTGATCCAAGAGGGTCAATTTATGACAACAGTGGATTTAAAGGACGCGTACCTGCACGTCACCAAAGAATCATCACGAGTTTCTAAGGTTTTTCTTTTCTGGATAAACATTACCAGTTCGTGGCTCTTCTCTTCGGTCTTGCCAAAGCTCCTAGAATTTTTTTTAAAAGACACAAAGGTTCTGGGATCACTGTTGGCAGTGTTTCGGTTAAGGGACATTGCAGTGGCACCCTATCTGGACGACATCCTAGTCCAGACGCCATCATTAGAACAAACAAGATTCCACATGGACTTGGTGTTATCCTTCCTTCGATCTCACAGGTGGAAGGTATATTTTGGAAGAGAGTTCCTTTGTCCCAAATACAAGGTTAACTTTCTTGGGAACTATAATAGATTCCCTATCAATGTAGATTTTTCTGACGGAAGTCAGGAAATCAAAGTTTATCGATACTTGTCTATTCCTTCAGTCCACTCCTCGGCCATCAGTGGCTCAGTGCATGGAGGTAATCGGGCTGATGGTGGCGGCAATGGACATCTTCCCGTTTGCTCGGTTCCGCCTCAGATCTCTGCAGTTAAGCATGCTCAGGCAAATGGAATGGAGATTATGCGGATTTGACTCCTCAAATACTACTGGAACAGGAGACAAGGGATTCTTTTCAATGGTGGTTGTCTCTGGATCATCTTTCCCAGGGAACCTGCTTTCGCAGACCATCTGGGGTGATTGTGTCAACAGACACCAGCCTTCTAGGGTGGGGAGCATTCTGGGGTTCCCTAAAGGCTCAGGGTGTGTGGACTCAGTCAGAATCTGTTCTTCCTATAAACATCTTGGAGCAGAGAGCGATCTTCCATGCTCTTCTGGCCTGGCCTCAGTCTTGGCCCAGTTTATCAGGTTCCAGTCGGACAACATAACTTCAGTGGCTGACATCAATCGTCATGGAGGAACGAGGAGTTCCTTAGCGAGGACAGAGGTAACCAAGATAATTCAGTGGGCGGGGGCCGATTCTTGTTGCCTGTCAGCGATCCACATTCCAGGGGTGGACAACTGGGAGGCGGACTTCCTGAGCAGGCAGTCTTTTCTTCCGGAAGTTTTCTCCAGCCTGATTCTTGCAGGATTTGGTATGCAGATCTGGTGTACTTGTCATCTCTGCCACCTTGGATACTTCCGATGAGGAAGGACCTTCTAATTCAAGGGTCCTTCCTTCACCCAAATCTAATTTCTTAGAAAGCTGACTGCTTGGAGATGAATGCTTCTATCCAAGTGAGGTTTTTCTGACTCGGGCATAGACTATGATTAAGGCTCGTAAGCCTGTAACTAGGAAGATTTACCATAAGATATGGCATAAATATCTCTATTGGTGTGAATCCAAGCGCTACTCATGGAGTAGAGTTAGGATTCCTAGAATTTTGTCTTTTCTCCAAGAAGGTTTGGTGAAAGGCTTATGTTCCAGATGTACAATCATTTTGTCAGGCCTTGGTCAGGATCAGGCCTGTGTTCAAACCAGTTACTCCTCCATGGAGTCTGAATTTAGTTCTCAAAGTTCTTCTAGGAGATCCGTTTGAGCCTATGCATTCCTTAGATATTAAGTTGTTATCTTGGAAAGTTTTCTTTCTTGTTGCTATTTCTCTTGTAAGGTGTATACAGTCCACGGGTTCATCCATTACTTGTGGGATATTCTCCTTCCCAACAGGAAGTTGCAAGAGGACACCCACAGCAGAGCTGTCTATATAGCTCCTCCCCTAACCCCCACCTCCAGTCATTCTCTTACAACTCTCAACAAGATAGGAAGTATCAAGAGATATGTGGTGACTTAGTGTAGTTTTGCCTTCAATCAAGAGTTTATTTTGAAACGGTACCGGCGTTGTACTGTTTTACTCTCAGGCAGAAATTAGAAGAAGAATCTGCCTGGAGGTTGATGATCTTAGCGATTTGTAACTAAGGTCCATTGCTGTTCTCACACATAACTGAAAAGTATGGGAAAACTTCAGTTGGGGGAACGGTCTGCAGATTACCTGCTTTGAGGTATGTTAAGTATTTTTCTTTCTAGAGAGATGAATAAAAGTTCTACAAAATGCTGACAGAGCCTTGTGTATTTGAGGTAAGCTAGATGCAGTGATTTAACAGCGACTGGGACCATGCTTACAAAACAGGGTAATACTCATGTTAATACTCATATTACTTGGTGACAAAACGTTTTCATGTTTCACAAATAGGACGTTTTTTCTCTGAGGGAGAAATCTTTTCTTGGGGCCTAGTTTTCCACATGGATAGTTAGATACTCCTAGGAGTATTTTCTTAATGCCCCTCTGACATCTAGTACATGGTGGGAGGGGCCTATTTTCGCGCTCTAGATGCGCAGTTTCCTTCAGACTGAGACATCCAGCTTCCCTAGAGGAGTCCTCTGGCATCTGAGGACCATTATAGAGGGTTTATTTCTTCCCTAAATCGTATTTGAGGGCAGGTAGGAGCCTCAGCAGAGCTGTGGCAAGGTGCTTAACTGACTCTTACCGGTGGTTGACATTTTTAAATACGGTTTGGGGACTAAGGGGTTAATCATCCATTTGCAAGTGGGTGCAATGTTGCTTTAGTCCCTTACACACACTGTAAAAATTTCGAAGACTTTACTGTATTTTTACACTGTTATGCAGTTTAAGTGCTAGTTTTTTTCTCTTAAAGGCACAGTAACATTTTTGTTTAATTGCTGTTTCACATTTATTAAAGTGTTTTCCGAGCTTGCTTGTCTCATTACTAGTCTAATAAACATGTCCGACATAGAGGAAACTCCTTGTTCAAGATGTTTGGAAGCCATTGTGGAACCCCCTCTTAGAATGTGTACCAAATGTACTGAAATTTCTATAAACTATAAAGACCATATTATGGCGCTTAAAGATTTACCTCCAGAGGTTTCTCTGACTGAAAAAAGGGAGATTATGCCATCTAGCTCTCCCCATGTGTCAGAACCTATAACTCCCGCTCAAGTGACGCCAAGTACATCTAGCGCGTCTAATTCTTTTACCTTACAGGACATGGCGGCAGTTATGAATGCTACCCTCTCAGAGGTATTGTCCAAACTGCCAGGGTTACAAGGAAAGCGAGACAGCTCTGGGGCTAGAACAAATACAGAGCTTTCTGACGCTTTAATACCTGTGTCCGATATTCCCTCACAATACTCAGAAGCCGATGCAGGAGAGCTTCTATCTGTGGGTGACATTTCAGATTCAGGGAAGGCGTTACTTCAGTCTGATGCTGAAATGACAGCATTTAAATTTAAGCTTGAACACCTCCGCTTATTGCTTAGGGAGGTTTTAGCGACTCTGGATGACTGTGACCCCATTGTAGTTCCAGAGAAATTGTGTAAGATGGACAAATACTTTGCAGTGCCTGTTTACACTGATGTTTTTCCAGTCCCTAAGAGGTTTTCGGAAATTTATTTCTAAGGAATGGGATAGACCAGGTGTGCCGTTCTCTCCCCCTCCTGCTTTTAAAAAGATGTTTCCCATAGATGCCGCCATAAGGGACTCGTGGCAGACGGTCCCTAAGGTGGAGGGAGCAGTCTCTACCTTAGCTAAGCGTACAACTATCCCCGTCGAGGACAGTTGTGCTTTCCTAGATCCTATGGATAAAAAATTGGAGGGTCTCCTTATGAAAATTTTTATACATCAAGGTTTTATTCTCCAGCCTCTTGCATGCATTGCCCCAGTTACTGCTGCAGCGGCTTTCTGGTTCGAGTCTCTTGAGGAGGCTCTACAGGTGGAGACCCCGTTAGATGATATTTTAGACAGGATTAAAGCTCTTAAGTTAGCTAATTCCTTTATCTTTGATGCCGTTTTTCATTTAACCAAGCTAACGGCTAAGAATTCAGGTTTTGCCATTCTGGCGCGTAGGGCGCTATGGCTTAAGCCCTGGTCAGCAGACGTTACTTCAAAGTCTAAGCTTCTTAACATCCCCTTCAAGGGACAGACCCTATTCGGGCCTGGTCTGAAGGAGATCATTTCTGATATTACTGTAGGAAAAGGTCACGCCCTTCCTCAGGATAGGTCCAATAAGTTAAGGACCAAACAGAATAATTTTCGTTCCTTTCGAAACTTCAAGAGTGGCGCAGCTTCAGCTTCCTCTAATGCAAAACAAGAGGGAAATTTCGCCCAGTCCAAACCAGTCTAGAGACCTAACCAGGCTTGGCGCAGTCTGGAATTTCCTGAAGGCTCAGGGTTCGTGGACTCAGGAGGAGGCCCGCCTTCCGATAAACATTCTGGAGCTAAGAGCGATATTCAATGCTCTTCAGGCTTGGCCTTAACTTGCTGCGGTCAGATTCATCCGATTTCAGTCGTACAATATCACGACTGTAGCCTATATCAACCATCAGGGGGGAACAAGGAGTCCCCTGGCAATGATGGAGGTTTTCAAGATAATTCTTTGGGCAGAGGTTCACTCTTGCCATCTCTCAGCTATCCACATCCCAGGAGTAGAGAACTGGGAGGCGGACTTTCTAATTCGGCAGACTTTTCATCCGGGGGAGTGGGAGCTCCATCCGGAGGTATTTGCCCAGCTGATTCAACTATGGGGCAAACCAGAACTGGATCTGATGGCGTCTCGTCAGAACGCTTAGCTTCCTCGTTACGGGTCCAGGTCAAGGGATCCCCAGGCAACGCTGATAGATGCTCTAGCAGTGCCCTGGTCCTTCAGCCTGGCTTATGTGTTTCCACCATTTCCTCTCCTCCCTCGTCTGATTGCCAAGATCAAGCAGGAGAGAGCTTCAGTGATTTTGATAGCACCTGTGAGGCCACGCAGGACTTGGTATGCAGATCTGTTGGACATGTCATCCTTTCCACCATGTACTCTGCCGCTGAGGCAGGACCTTCTACTCCAAAGTCCATTCAAACATCCAAATCTAATTTCTCTGCGTCTGACTGCTTGGAGATTGAACGCTTGATTTTATCAAAACGTGGTTTCTCCGAGTCGGTCATTGATACCTTGATTCAGGCTCGAAAGCCTGTCACCAGGAAAATCTATTATAAGATATGGCGTAAATATCTTCATTGGTGTGAATCCAAGGGTTACTCGTGGAGTAAGGTCAGGATCCCTAGGATATTATCTTTTCTCCAAGAAGAATTGGAAAGGGGATTATCGGCTAGTTTCTTAAAGGGACAGATTTCTGCTCTGTCTATTCTTTTGCACAAGCGTCTGGCTGATGTTCCAGACGTTCAGGCGTTTTGTCAGGCTTTGGTTAGAATCATGTCTGTGTTTAAACCTGTTGCTCCGCCATGGAGTTTAAATTTAGTTCTTAAAGTTCTTCAAGGGGTTCCTCTTGAACCTTTGCATTCCATAGATATCAAGCTTTTATCTTGGAAAGTTCTGTTCCTAGTAGCTATCTCTTCGGCTCAAAGAGTTTCAGAGTTATCTGCCTTACAGTGTGATTCCCCTTATCTGATCTTCCATGCAGATAAGGTAGTTTTGCGTACCAAACCTGGGTTTCTTCCTAAGGTAGTATCTAATAAGAATATCAATCAGGAAGTTGTTGTTCCATCACTGTGTCCTAATCCTTCCTCAAAGAAGGAACGTCTGTTACACAATCTTGACGTGGTTCGTGCTTTAAAGTTTTATTTGCAAGCTACTAAGGATTTTCGTCAAACATCTGCATTGTTTGTTGTCTATTCTGGAAAGAGGAGAGGCCAAAATGCTTCGGCAACTTCTCTTTCTTTTTGGCTGAGAAGCATAATCAGTTTAGCTTATGAGACTGCTGGCCAGCAGCCTCCTGAAAGAATTACAGCTCATTCTACTAGAGCGGTAGCTTCCACATGGGCTTTTAAACGTGAGGCCTCTGAACAGATTTGTAAGGCGGTGACTTGGTCTTCGCTTCATACTTTTTCTAAATTCTACAAATTTGATACTTTTGCTTCCTCTGAGGCTATTTTTGGGAGAAAGGTCTTACAGGCAGTGGTGCCTTCCGTTTAAGTGCCTGCCTTGTCCCTCCCTTCATCCGTGTCCTAAAGCTTTGGTATTGGTATCCCACAAGTAATGGATGAACCCGTGGACTGGATACACCTTACAAGAGAAAACAATTTATGCTTACCTGATAAATTTCTTTCTCTTGTGGTGTATCCAGTCCACGGCCCGCCCTGTCACTTTAAGTCAGGTGTTTTTATTTTTAAAACTACAGTCACCACTGCACCCTATAGTTTCTCCTTTTTCTTACTGGTCTTCGGTCGAATAACTGGAGTTGGGGGTTAGGGGAGGAGCTATATAGACAGCTCTGCTGTGGGTGTCCTCTTGCAACTTCCTGTTGGGAAGGAGAATATCCCACAAGTAATGGATAAACCCGTGGACTGGATACACCACAAGAGAAATTTATCAGGTAAGCATAAATCTTGTTTTTCAATTCAGATAAGGTAGTTTTACGTACTGAATTAGGATTTCTTCCTAAGGTTGTTTCTGATCGGAACATTAATCAGGAGATTGTTGTTCCTGCTTGGGTCCTAATCCATCTTCAAAGGAAGAACGACGTGGTCAGTGTTTTAAAGTTTTCTCAGGAAGGGACAGAAGGCTACGGCTACTTCTCTTACTTTTTGACTGAAGAGTATCATACGTTTTGCATATGAGACTACTGGACAGCAGCCTCCAGAGAGAGTTACGGCATTCACGAATGAAGCTTCTGTGGAACAGATTTGCAAGGCTGCAACTTGGTCCTTTCTTCACACTTTTTTAAAGTTCTTCAAATTTGATACTTTTATTTCGGCTGAGGCCGCTTTTGGGAGAAAGGTTCTTCAAACAGTGGTGCCTTCCGTTTAGGTTACCTGTCTTGTCCCTCCCATATCATCTGTGTACTCTAGCTTGGGTATTGAATCCCATTAGTAATTAAGATGATCCGTGGACTCATAGTGTCTTAAAGAAAAGAAAATTTATGCTTACCTGATTTATTTCTTTTTTGACACGAGTCCACGGCACGCCCTGTTCTTTTTGATAGGTTGTGGGTTATTGTAAACTTCAGACACCTCTGCACCTTGGCTTTTCCTTTCTCTTCCTAACTTTGGTCGAATGACTGGAGTGGGAGGGAAGGGAGGAGCTATTTAACAGCTCTGCTGTGGTGCTCTTTGCCTCCTCCTGCTGACCAGGAGCTGAATGTCCATTAGTAATTAAGATGATCCGTGGACTCATCGTGTCAAAAAAGAAATACATTTATCAGGTAAGCATAAATTTTCTTTTTCAGCTGGCTCTTAAATTTTGAACATATTTGTCAAGCACTGGTTTTAAACAGTATAACCTTTACATTTGTTTTAAATCTGGTTCTTTTTCAATATATTGCAGCAGTTGAAAATTGTATTGCAGATTAGCTGCAGAGAAAAAAAGAAATGATTAGTTTTTAAAATGTCTCAAATTTATTTCCTATGCTCTTGGTCTAACATCATATAATTATAAGGCAAATGCAATCAAAAGATCCATTGTTCAGAAAATGTCTTGTGTCACAGCTTTGCAGACTGGAAAAGGCTCGGGAGTGGGGCGGGAAAAAAATAAATACCTGAGACAGTCATCAATCAAAGTACTTTTGCTTTGCAGTGCTGCCCCATATTTGACTGCAACCTGAGCAAAGCACTGTTTAAAGAGAACACCACAATGTGAAGCAGTGCTGCAAAGTGAAAGTGCTAATAGTACCTGCTGTATGTGTCCCATATTTTCTGTGATGACCTCTCAGATCACAGCATGTTCTGCCTCTGGGATGCTATTCAATATCTATTTAGGTCAAGTTTTTGTGAGTGGGCGTGCTGATCTAAGTTGGTTTAACTCCGTAATAGTAAAAGGTTTTAATCATATGTTCATGATCTGAGACTTACCATTCCTTTTTTTTTTTTTTTTTTTTTTTTAAATAAATAGGACCTTCTGGACAAGTTTCTGATTGCACATGCCACACCACCAGAAAGCAAGGTTTTTTATCTGAAAATGAAAGGTGATTATTACCGGTACCTTTCTGAGGTAGCATCTGGAGACAACAAACAAGGTAAAAATAGCAATCAGCCACTTTTTGCTTTTTCTTTTTTTGCTGCAAATTTTAGTACAGGTACAAAACACTATCCAAGCTGTCTGGACCAAAAAGGGTTTGATTTTCAGAATAGATGTATATTTGCATCTCTAAGATGGGACAGTTTGCAGAGCGTATGGGACCAAGTGTAAACAACGTTATGTCATTTAGGCAATATCTACTCGCCATAATACAGCTTATGTATGCAACCTAAAGGTAATTTTTATATCATTTTAATACTCTTGTATACAAAGTACCAACAAATTTTCAGAGATGAGGAACATGAAAAGAAAACAAAAATAAATATTATAGTTTAAAGTTTTTTCAGTACACGTTTAATATAAAAATCTCAGGGTCTCTACTGTACCTTTTTAAAGGGTATTTTTAATTTGCATTTATTGAACTTAAAGGACCAGTAAAAACAGTAGACTTGCATAATCAACAAATGCATGATAAAAAAAGACAATGCAATAGCATGTAGACGGAACTTAAAGTGAGTATTAGATTTATTTTTTCTGACAAATTTCAATTGTCTATTTCCACTCCTGTATCATGTGACAACCATCAGCCAATCACAAATGCATATACGTATATTTCTCCAACATAGGTGTGTCCGGTCCACGGCGTCATCCTTACTTGTGGGATATTCTCTTCCCCAACAGGAAATGGCAAAGAGCCCAGCAAAGCTGGTCACATGATCCCTCCTAGGCTCCGCCTACCCTAGTCATTCTCTTTGCCGTTGTACAGGCAACATCTCCACGGAGATGGCTTAGAGTTTTTTAGTGTTTAACTGTAGTTTTTCATTATTCAATCAAGAGTTTGTTATTTTCAAATAGTGCTGGTACGTACTATTTACTCAGAAACAGAAAAGAGATGAAGAATTCTGTTTGTATGAGGAAAATGATTTTAGCAACCGTAACTAAAATCCATGGCTGTTCCACACAGGACTGTTGAGAGCAATTAACTTCAGTTGGGGGAACAGTTTGCAGTCCCTTGCTGCTTGAGGTATGACACATTCTAACAAGACGATGTAATGCTGGAAGCTGTCATTTTCCCTATGGGATCCGGTAAGCCATGTTTATTACGATTGTAAATAAGGGCTTCACAAGGGCTTATTTAAACTGTAGACTTTTTCTGGGCTAAATCGATTGATTATTAACACATATTTAGCCGTGAGGAATCATTTTATCTGGGTATTTTGATATAATAATATCGGCAGGCACTGTTTTAGACACCTTATTCTTTAGGGGCTTTCCCAAAGCATAGGCAGAGTCTCATTTTCGCGCCGGTATGGCGCACTTGTTTTTGAGGACAGCATGGCATGCAGCTGCATGTGTGTGGAGCTCTGATACATAGAAAGGTCTTTCTGAAGGCATCATTTGGTATCGTATTCCCCTTTGGGCTTGGTTGGGTCTCAGCAAAGCAGATTCCAGGGACTGTAAAGGGGTTAAATATAAAAACGGCTCCGGTTCCGTTATTTTAAGGGTTAAAGCTTCCAAATTTGGTGTGCAATATTTTTAAGGCTTTAAGACACTGTGGTGAAATTTTGGTGAATTTTGAACAATTCCTTCATACTTTTTCGCAATTGCAGTAATAAAGTGTGTTTAGTTTAAAATTTAAAGTGACAGTAACGGTTTTATTTTAAAACGTTTTTTGTGCTTTGTTATCAAGTTTATGCCTGTTTAACATGTCTGAACTACCAGATAGATTGTGTTCTGACTGTGGGGAAACCAAGGTTCCTTCTCATTTAACTATATGTATTTTATGTCATAAAAAAAAAAAAAAAAAAAAAAAAAAAAAAAAAATTTAGTAAAAATGATGCCCAAGATGATTCCTCAAGTGAGGGGAGTAAGCATGGTACTGCATCATCCCCTCCTTCGTCTACACCAGTCTTGCCCATACAGGAGGCCCCTAGTACATCTAGTGCGCCAATACTCCTTACTATGCAACATTTAACGGCTGTAATGGATAATTCTATCAAAAGCATTTTAGCCAATATGCCCACTTATCAGTGAAAGCGCGACTGCTCTGTTTTAGAAAATTCTGTAGAGCATGAGAACGCTGATGATATGGTTTCTGAAGGGCCCCTACACCAGTCTGAGGGGGCCAGGGAGGTTTTGTCTGAGGGAGAAATTTCAGATTCAGGAAACATTTCTCAACAAGCTGAACCTGATGTGATTACTTTTAAATTTAAGTTGGAACATCTCCGCGCTCTGCTTAAGGAGGTGTTATCCAATTTGGATGATTGTGATTATCTGGTCATTCCAGAACCACTATGTAAAATGGAAAAGTTCTTAGAGGCCCCGGGGCCCCCCGAAGCTTTTCCTATATCCAAGCGGGTGGCGTACATTGTTAGTACAGAATGGGACAGGCCCGGTATACCTTTAGTACCTCCCCCCATATTTATAAAATTGTTTTCCTATAGTCGACACCAGAAAGGACTGATGGCAGACAGTCCCCAAGGTCGAGGGGGCGGTTTCTACTCTACACAAGCGCGCCACTATACCCATAGAAGATAGTTGTGCTTTCCAAGATCCTATGGATAAAAAATTAGAAGGTCTGCTAAAGATGTTTGTTCAGCAAGGTTCCCTTCTACAACCAATTGCATGCATTGTCCCTGTCACTGCAGCCACGTGTTTCTAGTTTGAGCTAGGAAAGGCGATTATTAGTAATTCTTCTTCTTATGAGGAGATTATGGACAGAATTCGTGCTCTTAAATTGGCTAATTCTTTCACCCTAGACGCCACCTTGCAATTGGCTAGGTTAGCGGCGAAAAAATTCTGGGTTTGCTATTGTGGCGCAGAGCGCTTTGGTTAAAATCTTGGGCAGCAGATGCGTCTTCCAAGAACAAATTGCTTGACATTCCTTTCAAGGGGAAAACACTCTTTGGCCCTGACTTGAAAGAGATTATCTCTGATATCACTGGGGGCAAGGGCCACGCCCTTCCTCAGGATAGGTCTTTTCAAGACCAAAAATAAACCTAAGTTTCGTCCCTTTCGCAGAAACGGATCAGCCCCAAGGGCTACGTCCTCTAAGCAGGAAGGTAATACTTCTCAAGCCAATCCAGCCTGGAGACCTATGCAAGGCTGGAACAAAGGAAAGCAGGCCAGGAAACCTGCCACTGCTACCAAGACAGCATGAAATGCGGGCCCCCGATCCGGGACCGGATCTGGTGGGGGGCAGACTCTCTCTCTTCGCTCAGGCTGGGGCAAGAGATGTTCTGGACCCTTGGGCGCTAGAAATAGTCTCCCAAGGTTATTCTCTGGAGTTCAAGGGGCTTCCTCCAAGGGGGAGGTTCCACAGGTCTCAGTTGTCTTCAGACCACATAAGAAGACAGGCATTCTTACATTGGGTAGAAGACCTGCTAAGAATGGGAGTGATTCAGCCTGTTCCATTAGGAGAACAAGGGATGGGGTTCTACTCCAATCTGTTCATAGTTCCCAAAAAAGAGGGAACGTTCAGACCAATCTTAGATCTCAAGATCTTGAACAAGTTTCTCAAGGTTCCATCGTTCAAGATGGAAACCATTCGAACACTTCTTCCTTCCATCCAGGAAGGTCAATTCATGACCAAGGTGGATTTCAAGGACGCGTATCTACATATTCCTATCCACAAGGAACATCATCGGTTCCTAAGGTTTGAATTCCTGGACAAGCATTTCCAGTTCGTGGCGTTTTCTTTCGGATTAGCCACTGCTCCTAGGATTTTCTCATAGGTACTAGGGTCCCTTCTGGCGGTGCTAAGACCAAGGGGCATTGCTGTAGTACCTTACTTGGACGACATTCTGATTCGAGCGTCGTCCCTTCCTCAAGTAAAGGCTCACACGGACATTGTCCTGGCCTTTCTCAGATCTCACGGATGGAAAGTGAACGTGGAAAAGAGTTCTCTATCTCCGTCAACGAGGGTTCCCTTCTTGGGAACTATAATAGACTCCTTAGAAATGAGGATTTTTCTGACAGAAGCCAGAAAAACAAAACTTCTAGACTCTTGTCGGATACTTCATTCCGTTCCTCTTCCTTCCATAGCGCAGTGCATGGAAGTGATAGGTTTGATGGTAGCGGCAATGGACATAGTTCCTTTTGTGCGCATTCATCTAAGACCATTACAACTGTTCCTGCTCAGTCAGTGGAATGGGGACTATTCAGACTTGTCTCCGAAGATACAAGTAAATCAGAGGACCAGAGACTCATTCCGTTGGTGGCTGTCCCTGGACAACCTGTCACAAGGGATGACCTTCCGCAGACCAGAGTGGGTCATTGTCACGACCGACGCCAGTCTGATGGGCTGGGGCGCGGTCTGGGGATCCCTGAAAGCTCAGGGTCTTTGGTCTCGGGTAGAATCTCTTCTACCGATAAATATTCTGGAACTGAGAGCGATATTCAATGCTCTCAAAGCTTGGCCTCAGCTAGCGAGGGCCAAGTTCATACATCAACCATCAGGGGGGAACAAGGAGTTCCCTAGCGATGGAAGAAGTGACCAAAATCATTCTATGGGCGGAGTCTCACTCCTGCCACCTGTCTGCTATCCACATCCCAGGAGTGGAAAATTGGGAAGCGGATTTTCTGAGTCGTCAGACATTGCATCCGGGGGAGTGGGAACTCCATCCGGAAATCTTTGCCCAAGTCACTCAACCGTGGGGCATTCCAGACATGGATCTGATGGCCTCTCGTCAGAACTTCAGAGTTCCTTACTACGGGTACAGATCCAGGGATCCCAAGGCGGCTCTAGTGGATGCACTAGTAGCACCTTGGACCTTCAAACTAGCTTATGTGTTCCCGCCGTTTCCTCTCATCCCCAGGCTGGTAGCCAGGATCAATCAGGAGAGGGCGTCGGTGATTTTGATAGCTCCTGCGTGGCCACGCAGGACTTGGTATACAGATCTGGTGAATATGTCATCGGCTCCACCATGGAAGCTACCTTTGAGACGAGACCTTCTTGTTCTAGGTCCGTTCGACCCACTCCAGCTGACTGCTTGGAGATTGAACGCTTGATCTTATCAAAGCGAGGGTTCTCAGATTCTGTTATTAATACTCTTGTTCAGGCCTGAAAGCCTGTAACCAGAAAATTACCACATAATTTGGTATATCTGTTGGTGTGAATCTGCAGGATTCCCTTGGGACAAGGTTAAGATTCCTAAGAGTCTATCCTTCCTTCGAGAAGGATTGGAAAAAGGATTATCTGCAAGTTCCTTGATGGGACAGATTTCTGCCTTGTCTGTGTTACTTCACAAAAAGCTGGCAGCTGTGCCAGATGTTCTAGCCTTTGTTCAGGCTCTGGTTAGAATCAAGCCTGTTTACAAAATTTTGACTCCTCCTTGGAGTCTCAACCTAGTTCTTTCAGTTCTTCAGGGGGTTCCGTTTGAACCCTTACATTCCGTTGATATTAAGTTATTATCTTGGAAAGTTTTGTTTTTGGTTGCAATTTCTTCTGCTAGAAGAGTTTCAGAATTATCTGCTCTGCAGTGTTCTTCTCCTTATCTGGTGTTCCATGCAGATAAGGTGGTTTTGCGTACTAAACCTGGTTTTCTTCCAAAAGTTGTTTCTAACAAAGACATTAACCAGGAGATAGTTGTGCCTTCTTTGTGTCCTAATCCAGTTTCAAAGAAGGAACGTTTGTTGCACAACTTGGATGTAGTTCGTGCTCTCAAATTTTACTTAGCAGCTACTAAGGTTTTCAGACAAACTTTGGCTTTGTTTGTTGTTTATTCTGGTAAACGGAGAGGTCAAAAAGCAACTTCTACCTCTCTCTCCTTCTGGATTAAAAGCATTATCCGATTGGCTTATGAGACTGCCGGACGGCAGTCTCCTGAAAGAATCACAGCTCACTCCACTAGGGCTGTGGCTTCCACATGGGCCTTCAAGAACGAGGCTTCTGTTGATCAGATATGTAAGGCAGCGACTTGGTCTTCACTGCACACTTTTTCTAAATTTTACAAATTTGATACTTTTGCTTCTTCTGAGGCTATTTTTGGGAGAAAGGTTTTGCAAGCCGTGGTGCCTTCCATTTAGGTGACCTGATTTGCTCCCTCCCTTCATCCGTGTCCTAAAGCTTTGGTATTGGTTCCCACAAGTAAGGATGACGCCGTGGACCGGACACACCTATGTTGGAGAAAACAGAATTTATGTTTACCTGATAAATTACTTTCTCCAACGGTGTGTCCGGTCCACGGCCCGCCCTGGTTTTTTTAATCAGGTCTGATAATTTATTTTCTTTAACTACAGTCACCACGGTAACATATGGTTTCTCCTATGCAAATATTCCTCCTTTACGTCGGTCGAATGACTGGGGTAGGCGGAGCCTAGGAGGGATCATGTGACCAGCTTTGCTGGGCTCTTTGCCATTTCCTGTTGGGGAAGAGAATATCCCACAAGTAAGGATGACGCCGTGGACCGGACACACCGTTGGAGAAAGTAATTTATCAGGTAAACATAAATTCTGTTTTCTTTCATGTAATTAGCAAGAGTCCATGAGCTAGTGACGTATGGGATATACATTCCTACCAGGAGGGGCAAAGTTTCCCAAACCTCAAAATGCCTATAAATACACCCCTCACCACACCCACAAACCAATTATCTGCTCTTTCTTGTGAATCTCCTTTTCTGATTTTTCATCAGGATAAGGCGGTGTTGCGAACTTCTTTTAAATTTTTACCTAAGGTTGTGAATTCTAACAACATTAGTAGAGAAATTGTGGTTCCTTCATTATGTCCTAATCCTAAGAATTCTAAGGAGAGATCATTGCATTCTTTGGATGTAGTTAGAGCTTTGAAATATTATGTTGAAGCTACTAAGAATTTCCGAAAGACTTCTAGTCTATTTGTTATCTTTTCCGGTTCTAGGAAAGGTCAGAAGGCCTCTGCCATTTCTTTGGCATCTTGGTTGAAATCTTTAATTCATCATGCTTATGTTGAGTCGGGTAAATCTCCGCCTCAAAGTATTACAGCTCATTCTACTAGGTCAGTTTCTACTTCCTGGGCGTTTAGGAATGAAGCTTCGATTGATCAGATTTGCAAAGCAGCAACTTGGTCTTCTTTGCATACTTTTACTAAATTCTACCATTTTGATGTGTATTCTTCTTCTGAAGCAGTTTTTGGTAGAAAAATACTTCAGGCAGCTGTTTCAGTTTGATTCTTCTGCTTATAATTTCAGTTTTCTTCATTATAAGATTTAAACTTTATTTTGGGTGTGGATTATTTTTCAGCGGAATTGGCTGTCTTTATTTTATCCCTCCCTCTCTAGTGACTCTTGCGTGGAAGATCCACATCTTGGGTAGTCATTATCCCATACGTCACTGGCTCATGGACTCTTGCTAATTACATGAAAGAAAACATAATTTCTTCTGTTATGTGTGATCAGTCCACGGGTCATCATTACTTCTGGGATATAACTCCTCCCCAACAGGAAATGCAAGAGGATTCACCCAGCAGAGCTGCATATAGCTCCTCCCCTCTACGTCACTCCCAGTCATTCTCTTGCACCCAACGACTAGATAGGATGTGTGAGAGGACTATGGTGATTATACTTAGTTTTTATAACTTCAATCAAAAGTTTATTATTTTACAATAGCACCGGAGCGTGTTATTACCTCTCTGGCAGAGTTTGAAGAAGAATCTACCAGAGTTTTTTTACTATGATTTTAACCGGAGTAGTTAAGATCATATTGCTGTTTCTCGGCCATCTGAGGGAGGTAAAAGCTTCAGATCAGGGGACAGCGGGCAGATGAATCTGCATTGAGGTATGTAGCAGTTTTTATTTTCTGAATGGAATTGATGAGAAAATCCTGCCATACCGTTATAATGACATGTATGTATACTCTACACTTCAGTATTCTGGGGATGGTATTTCACTGGAATTACTCTGTTAAAAGTACATTAAACCTTTTAATAGGTATTTATTATGTTAAACGTTTTTGCTGGAATGTAGAATCGTTTGCATGTTCTGAGGTACTGAGTGAATAAATGTTTGGGCATTATTTTTCCACTTGGCAGTTTGCTTGTTTTAATTGTGACAGTTTCGTTTCTCTCTCACTGCTGTGTGTGAGGGGGAGGGGCCGTTTTTGGCGCTCTTTGCTACGCATCAAAAATTTCCAGTCAGTTACTCTTGTATTTCCTGCATGATCCGGTTCATCTCTAACAGAAATCAGGGGTCTTCAAACTTCTTTGGAGGGAGGTAGATTCTCTCAGCAGAGCTGTGAGACTTATATATTGACTGTGATTAAAAGACGTTGCTCTGTAATTTTTATGTTTCAAATTTAATTACTGTTACTTTACTAATGGGAACAAACCTTTGCTAAAAGTTGTGTTATTTTCAAGGATTAATGCGATAACTGTTTTTCTCAGTTCATTATTTCAACTGCCATTTAATCGTTTAGTGCTTCTTTGAGGCACAGTACGTTTTTGTTAAATAAGATTGTAACCAAGTTGCAAGTTTATTGCTAGTGTGTTAGACATGTCTGATTCAGAGGAAGATACCTGTGTCATTTGTTCCAATGCCAAGGTGGAGCCCAATAGAAATTTATGTACTAACTGTATTGATGCTACTTTAAATAAAAGCCAATCTGTACAAATTGAACAAATTTCACCAAACAGCGAGGGGAGAGTTATGCCGTCTAACTCGTCTCACGTGTCAGTACCTGCATCTCCCGCCCGGGAGGTGCGTGATATTGTGGCGCCTAGTACATCTGGGCGGCCATTACAGATAACATTACAAGATATGGCTACTGTTATGACTGAAGTTTTGGCTAAATTACCAGAACTAAGAGGCAAGCGTGATCACTCTGGGGTGAGAACAGAGTGCGCTGATAATACTAGGGCCATGTCTGATACTGCGTCACAGCTTGCAGAGCATGAGGACGGAGAGCTTCATTCTGTGGGTGACGGTTCTGATCCAAACAGATTGGATTCAGATATTTCAAATTTTAAATTTAAATTGGAGAACCTCCGTGTATTACTAGGGGAGGTTTTAGCGGCTCTTAATGATTGTAACACTGTTGCAATACCAGAGAAATTGTGTAGGTTGGATAAATACTTTGCGGTACCGGCGAGTACTGACGTTTTTCCTATACCTAAGAGACTAACTGAAATTGTTACTAAGGAGTGGGATAGACCCGGTGTGCCGTTCTCACCCCCTCCAATATTTAGAAAGATGTTTCCAATAGACGCCACCACACGGGACTTATGGCAAACGGTCCCTAAGGTGGAGGGAGCAGTTTCTACTTTAGCTAAGCGTACCACTATCCCGGTGGAGGATAGCTGTGCTTTTTCAGATCCAATGGATAAAAAATTAGAGGGTTACCTTAAGAAAATGTTTGTTCAACAAGGTTTTATATTGCAACCCCTTGCATGCATCGCGCCGATTACGGCTGCGGCAGCATTTTGGATTGAGTCTCTGGAAGAGAACCTTAGTTCAGCTACGCTGGACGACATTACGGACAGGCTTAGAGTCCTTAAACTAGCTAATTCATTCATTTCGGAGGCCGTAGTACATTTAACCAAACTTACGGCTAAGAACTCAGGATTCGCCATTCAGGCACGTAGGGCGCTGTGGCTAAAATCCTGGTCAGCTGATGTAACTTCTAAGTCCAAATTACTTAATATACCTTTCAAGGGGCAAACTTTATTTGGGCCCGGTTTGAAAGAAATTATCGCTGACATTACAGGAGGTAAGGGCCACGCCCTGCCTCAAGACAAAGCCAAAGCTAAGGCTAGACAGTCTAATTTTCGTCCCTTTCGGAATTTCAAAGCAGGAGCAGCACCAACTTCCACTGCACCAAAACAGGAAGGAGCTGTTGCTCGTTACAGACAAGGCTGGAAACCTAACCAGTCCTGGAACAAGGGCAAGCAGGCCAGGAAACCTGCTGCTGCCCCAAAGACAGCATGAATCGAGGGCCCCCGATCCGGGACCGGATCTAGTAGGGGGCAGACTCTCTCTCTTTGCCCAGGCTTGGGCAAGAGATGTTCAGGATCCCTGGGCGCTAGAGATCATATCTCAGGGATACCTTCTAGACTTCAAATTCTCTCCCCCAAGAGGGAGATTTCATCTGTCAAGGTTGTCAACAAACCAGATAAAGAAAGAAGCGTTTCTACGCTGTGTACAAGATCTGTTATTAATGGGAGTGATCCATCCGGTTCCGCGATCGGAACAAGGACAAGGGTTTTACTCAAACCTGTTTGTGGTTCCCAAAAAAGAGGGAACTTTCAGGCCAATCTTGGATTTAAAGATCCTAAACAAATTCCTAAGAGTTCCATCATTCAAAATGGAAACTATTCGGACAATCTTACCCATGATCCAAAAGGGTCAGTACATGACCACAGTGGATTTAAAGGATGCTTACCTTCACATACCGATTCACAAAGATCATTACCGGTATCTAAGGTTTGCCTTCTTAGACAGGCATTACCAGTTTGTAGCTCTTCCATTCGGATTGGCTACGGCTCCAAGAATCTTCACAAAGGTTCTGGGTGCCCTTCTGGCGGTACTAAGACCGCGAGGAATTTCGGTAGCTCCGTACCTAGACGACATTCTGATACAAGCTTCAAGCTTTCAAACTGCCAAGTCTCATACAGAGTTAGTTCTGGCATTTCTAAGGTCGCATGGATGGAAAGTAAACGAAAAGAAGAGTTCTCTCTTTCCTCTCACAAGAGTTCCATTCTTGGGGACTCTTATAGATTCTGTAGAAATGAAGATTTATCTGACAGAAGACAGATTAACAAAGCTTCTAAATGCATGCCGTGTCCTTCATTCCATTCAACTCCCGTCAGTAGCTCAATGCATGGAGGTGATCGGCTTAATGGTAGCAGCAATGGACATAATACCCTTTGCACGTCTACATCTCAGACCGCTGCAATTGTGCATGCTGAGTCAGTGGAATGGGGATTACTCAGACTTGTCCCCTACTCTGAATCTGGATCAAGAGACCAGAAACTCTCTTCTATGGTGGCTCTCTCGGCCACATCTGTCCAGGGGAATGCCATTCAGCAGACCGGACTGGACAATTGTAACAACAGACGCCAGCCTACTAGGTTGGGGCGCTGTCTGGAATTCTCTGAAGGCTCAGGGACAATGGAATCAGGAGGAAAGTCTCCTGCCAATAAACATTCTGGAATTGAGAGCAGTTCTCAATGCCCTTCTGGCTTGGCCCCAGTTAAAAACTCGGGGGTTCATCAGGTTTCAGTCGGACAACATCACGACTGTAGCTTACATCAACCATCAAGGAGGGACAAGAAGCTCCCTAGCAATGATGGAAGTATCAAAGATAATTCGCTGGGCAGAGTCTCACTCTTGCCACCTGTCAGCAATCCACATCCCGGGAGTGGAGAACTGGGAGGCGGATTTCTTGAGTCGCCAGACTTTTCATCCGGGGGAGTGGGAACTTCATCCGGAGATCTTTGCCCAAATACTTCGAAGTTGGGGCAAACCAGAGATAGATCTCATGGCGTCTCGCCAGAACGCCAAACTTCCTCGCTACGGGTCCAGATCCAGGGATCCGGGAGCGGTTCTGATAGATGCTTTGACAGCACCTTGGAACTTCGGGATGGCTTATGTGTTTCCACCCTTCCCGCTGCTTCCTCGATTGATTGCCAAAATCAAACAGGAGAGAGCATCAGTGATTCTAATAGCGCCTGCATGGCCACGCAGGACTTGGTATGCAGATCTAGTGGACATGTCATCCTGTCTGCCTTGGTCTCTACCTCTAAGACAGGACCTTCTGATACAGGGTCCATTCAAACATCAAAATCTAACTTCTCTGAAGCTGACTGCTTGGAAATTGAACGCTTGATTTTATCAAAACGTGGTTTTTCTGAGTCGGTTATTGATACCCTGATACAGGCTAGGAAGCCTGTTACCAGAAGGATTTACCATAAGATATGGCGTAAATACCTATACTGGTGCGAATCCAAAGGTTACTCCTGGAGTAAGGTTAGGATTCCTAGGATATTGTCCTTTCTACAAGAAGGTTTAGGAAAGGGTTTATCGGCTAGTTCATTAAAGGGACAGATCTCAGCTCTGTCCATCTTGTTACACAGGCGTCTGTCAGAAAATCCAGACGTCCAGGCTTTTTGTCAGGCTTTAGCTAGGATCAAGCCTGTGTTTAAAACTGTTGCTCCGCCATGGAGTTTAAACCTTGTTCTTAACGTTCTACAAGGAGTTCCGTTTGAACCCCTTCATTCCATTGATATAAAGTTGTTATCTTGGAAAGTGTTATTTTTAATGGCTATTTCTTCGGCTCGGAGAGTCTCTGAGTTATCAGCTTTACATTGTGATTCTCCTTATTTGATTTTTCATTCAGATAAGGTAGTTCTGCGTACAAAACCTGGGTTCTTACCTAAGGTAGTCACTAACAGGAACATCAATCAAGAGATCGTGGTGCCTTCCCTGTGCCCAAATCCTTCTTCAAAGAAGGAACGTCTTCTACACAATCTGGATGTAGTTTGTGCCCTCAAGTTCTACTTGCAGGCAACTAAGGATTTTCGACAAACGTCTTCCCTGTTTGTCGTATACTCTGGTCAGAGGAGAGGTCATAAGGCTTCGGCTACCTCTCTCTCCTTCTGGCTTCGTAGCATAATTCGTTTAGCCTATGAGACTGCTGGACAGCAGCCTCCTGAAAGAATTACAGCTCATTCTACTAGAGCTGTGGCTTCCACTTGGGCCTTTAAGAATGAGGCCTCTGTTGAACAGATTTGCAAGGCTGCAACTTGGTCTTCGCTTCATACTTTTTCCAAATTTTACAAATTTGACACTTTTGCTTCTTCGGAGGCTATTTTTGGGAGAAAGGTTCTTCAGGCAGTGGTTCCTTCTGTATAATGAGCCTGCCTATCCCTCCCGTCATCCGTGTACTTTTGCTTTGGTATTGGTATCCCAGAAGTAATGATGACCCGTGGACTGATCACACATAACAGAAGAAAACATAATTTATGCTTACCTGATAAATTCCTTTCTTCTGTTGTGTGATCAGTCCACGGCCCGCCCTGTTTTTTAAGGCAGGTAAATATCTTTTAAATTATATACTCCAGTCACCACTTCACCCTTGGGTTCTCCTTTCTCGTTGATTCTTGGTCGAATGACTGGGAGTGACGTAGAGGGGAGGAGCTATATGCAGCTCTGCTGGGTGAATCCTCTTGCATTTCCTGTTGGGGAGGAGTTATATCCCAGAAGTAATGATGACCCGTGGACTGATCACACAACAGAAGAAAGGAATTTATCAGGTAAGCATAAATTATGTTTTCTCCAACATAGGTGTGTCCGGTCCACGGCGTCATCCTTACTTGTGGGATATTCTCTTCCCCAACAGGAAATGGCAAAGAGCCCAGCAAAGCTGGTCACATGATCCCTCCTAGGCTCCGCCTTCCCCAGTCATTCTCTTTGCCGTTGTACAGGCAACATCTCCACGGAGATGGCTTAGAGTTTTTTAGTGTTTAACTGTAGTTTTTATTATTCAATCAAGAGTTTGTTATTTTAAAATAGTGCTGGTATGTACTATTTACTCTGAAACAGAAAAGAGATGAAGATTTCTGTTTGTAAGAGGAAAATGATTTTAGCAACCGTTACTAAAATCGATGGCTGTTTCCACACAGGACTGTTGAGAGGAATTAACTTCAGTTGGGGGAACAGTGAGCAGACTTTTGCTGCTTGAGGTATGACACATTCTAACAAGACGATGTAATGCTGGAAGCTGTCATTTTCCCTATGGGATCCGGTAAGCCATTTTTATTACAGACAGAAAAAAAGGGCTTCACAAGGGCTTTTTAAGACTGTAGACATTTTCTGGGCTAAATCGATTTATATATAAACATATTTTATACTCCATAGCCTTGAGGAATTATTTTAATCTTGGGAATTTTGTAAAATAACCGGCAGGCACTGTATTGGACACCTTATTCTCTAGGGGCTTTCCCTAATCATAGGCAGAGTCTCATTTTCGCGCCTGTATTGCGCACTTGTTTTTGAGAAGCATGACATGCAGATGCATGTGTGAGGAGCTCTGATACATAGAAAAGACTTTCTGAAGGCGTCATTTGGTATCGTATTCCCCTTTGGGCTTGGTTGGGTCTCAGCAAAGCAGATACCAGGGACTGTAAAGGGGTTAAATATAAAAACGGCTCCGGTTCCGTTATTTTAAGGGTTAAAGCTTCCAAATTTGGTGTGCAATACTTTTAAGGCTTTAAGACACTGTGGTGAAATTTTGGTGAATTTTGAACAATTCCTTCATACTTTTTCGCAATTGCAGTAATAAAGTGTGTTCAGTTTAAAATTTAAAGTGACAGTAACGGTTTTATTTTAAAACGTTTTTTGTACTTTGTTATCAAGTTTATGCCTGTTTAACATGTCTGAACTACCAGATAGACTGTGTTCTGAATGTGGGGAAGCCAAGGTTCCTTCTCATTTAAATAGATGTGATTTATGTGACACTGAAAATGATGCCCAAGATGATTCCTCAAGTGAGGGGAGTAAGCATGGTACTGCATCATTCCCTCCTTCGTCTACACCAGTCTTGCCCACTCAGGAGGCCCCTAGTACATCTAGCGTGCCAATACTCCTTACTTTGCAACAATTAACGGCTGTAATGGATAATTCTATCAAAAACATTTTAGCCAAAATGCCCACTTATCAGCGAAAGCGCGACTGCTCTGTTTTAGAAAATACTGAAGAGCATGAGGACGCTGATGATATTGGTTCTGAAGGGCCCCTACACCAGTCTGAGGGGGCCAGGGAGGTTTTGTCTGAGGGAGAAATTTCAGATTCAGGGAAAATTTCTCAACAAGCTGAACCTGATGTGATTTCATTTAAATTTAAGTTGGAACATCTCCGCGCTCTGCTTAAGGAGGTGTTATCCACTCTGGATGATTGTGAGAATTTGGTCATTCCAGAGAAACTATGTAAAATGGACAAGTTCCTAGAGGTCCCGGGGCTCCCAGAAGCTTTTCCTATACCCAAGCGGGTGGCGGACATTGTAAATAAAGAATGGGAAAGGCCCGGTATACCTTTCGTCCCTCCCCCCATATTTAAAAAATTGTTTCCTATGGTCGACCCCAGAAAGGACTTATGGCAGACAGTCCCCAAGGTCGAGGGGGCGGTTTCTACTCTAAACAAACGCACCACTATACCCATAGAAGATAGTTGTGCTTTCAAAGATCCTATGGATAAAAAATTAGAAGGTTTGCTTAAAAAGATGTTTGTTCAGCAAGGTTACCTTCTACAACCAATTTCATGCATTGTCCCTGTCACTACAGCCGCGTGTTTCTGGTTCGATGAGCTAGAAAAGGCGATCAATAATAATTCTTCTTCTTATGAGGAGATTATGGACAGAATTCGTGCTCTCAAATTGGCTAATTCTTTCACCCTAGACGCCACTTTGCAATTGGCTAGGTTAGCGGCGAAAAATTCTGGGTTTGCTATTGTGGCGCGCAGAGCGCTTTGGTTAAAATCTTGGTCAGCGGATGCGTCTTCCAAGAACAAATTGCTTAACATTCCTTTCAAGGGGAAAACGCTGTTTGGCCCTGACTTGAAAGAGATTATCTCTGATATCACTGGGGGCAAGGGCCACGCCCTTCCTCAGGATAGGTCTTTCAAGGCCAAAAATAAACCTAATTTTCGTCCCTTTCGCAGAAACGGACCAGCCCCAAGTGCTACGTCCTCTAAGCAGGAGGGTAATACTTCTCAAGCCAAACCAGCCTGGAGACCAATGCAAGGCTGGAACAAAGGAAAGCAGGCCAAGAAACCTGCCACTGCTACCAAGACAGCATGAGATGTTGGCCCCCGATCCGGGACCGGATCTGGTGGGGGGCAGACTCTCTCTCTTCGCTCAGGCTTGGGCAAGAGATGTTCTGGATCCTTGGGCGCTAGAAATAGTCTCCCAAGGTTATCTTCTGGAATTCAAGGGGCTTCCCCCAAGGGGGAGGTTCCACAGGTCTCAATTGTCTTCAGACCACATAAAAAAACAGGCATTCTTGCATTGTGTAGAAGACCTGTTAAAAATGGGAGTGATTCATCCTGTTCCATTAGGAGAACAAGGGATGGGGTTCTACTCCAATCTGTTCGTAGTTCCCAAAAAAGAGGGAACGTTCAGACCAATCCTAGATCTCAAGATCCTAAACAAGTTTCTCAAGGTTCCATCGTTCAAAATGGAAACCATTCGAACAATTCTTCCTTCCATCCAGGAAGGTCAATTCATGACCACGGTGGATTTAAAGGATGCGTATCTACATATTCCTATCCACAAGGAACATCATCGGTTCCTAAGGTTCGCATTCCTGGACAAGCATTACCAGTTTGTGGCACTTCCGTTCGGATTAGCCACTGCTCCAAGGATTTTCACAAAGGTACTAGGGTCCCTTCTAGCGGTGCTAAGACCAAGGGGCATTGCAGTAGTACCTTACTTGGACGACATTCTGATTCAAGCGTCGTCCCTTCCTCAAGCAAAGGCTCACACGGACATTGTCTTGGCCTTTCTCAGATCTCACGGATGGAAAGTGAACGTAGAAAAGAGTTCTCTATCTCCGTCAACAAGGGTTCCCTTCTTGGGAACAATAATAGACTCCTTAGAAATGAGGATTTTTCTGACAGAGGCCAGAAAAACAAAACTTCTGAACTCTTGTCAAATACTTCATTCTGTTCCTCTTCCTTCCATAGCGCAGTGCATGGAAGTAATAGGTTTGATGGTAGCGGCAATGGACATAGTTCCTTTTGCGCGCATTCATCTAAGACCATTACAACTGTGCATGCTCAGTAAGTGGAATGGGGACTATACAGACTTGTCTCCGACGATACAAGTAAATCAGAGGACCAGAGATTCACTCCGTTGGTGGCTGTCCCTGGACAACCTGTCACAGGGGATGAGCTTCCGCAGACCAGAGTGGGTCATTGTCACGACCGACGCCAGTCTGGTGGGCTGGGGCGCGGTCTGGGGACCCCTGAAAGCTCAGGGTCTTTGGTCTCGGGAAGAATCTCTTCTACCGATAAATATTCTGGAACTGAGAGCGATATTCAATGCTCTCAAGGCTTGGCCTCAGCTAGCAAAGGCCAAGTTCATACGGTTTCAATCAGACAACATGACAACTGTTGCGTACATCAACCATCAGGGGGGAACAAGGAGTTCCCTGGCGATGGAAGAAGTGACCAAAATCATTCAATGGGCGGAGACTCACTCCTGCCACTTGTCTGCAATCCACATCCCAGGAGTGGAAAATTGGGAAGCGGATTTTCTGAGTCGTCAGACATTTCATCCGGGGGAGTGGGAACTCCATCCGGAAATCTTTGCCCAAATTACTCAACTGTGGGGCATTCCAGACATGGATCTGATGGCCTCTCGTCAGAACTTCAAGGTTCCTTGCTACGGGTCCAGATCCAGGGATCCCAAGGCGACTCTAGTAGATGCACTAGTAGCACCTTGGACCTTCAAACTAGCTTATGTATTCCCGCCGTTTCCTCTCATCCCCAGGCTGGTAGCCAGGATCAAGCAGGAGAGGGCATCGGTGATCTTGATAGCTCCTGCGTGGCCACGCAGGACTTGGTATGCAGACCTGGTGAATATGTCATCGGCTCCACCATGGAAGCTACCTTTGAGACGAGACCTTCTTGTTCAAGGTCCGTTCGAACATCCGAATCTGGTCTCACTCCAACTGACTGCTTGGAGATTGAACGCTTGATCTTATCAAAGCGAGGATTCTCAGATTCTGTCATTGATACTCTTGTTCAGGCCAGAAAGCCTGTAACTAGAAAAATTTACCACAAAATATGGAAAAAATATATCTGTTGGTGTGAATCTAAAGGATTTCCTTGGGACAAGGTAAAAATTCCTAAGATTCTATCCTTTCTTCAAGAAGGTTTGGAGAAAGGATTATCTGCAAGTTCCTTGAAGGGACAGATTTCTGCCTTGTCTGTGTTACTTCACAAAAAGCTGGCAGCTGTGCCAGATGTTCAAGCCTTTGTTCAGGCTCTGGTTAGAATCAAGCCTGTTTACAAACCTTTGACTCCTCCTTGGAGTCTCAATTTAGTTCTTTCAGTTCTTCAGGGGGTTCCGTTTGAACCCTTACATTCCATTGATATTAAGTTATTATCTTGGAAAGTTTTGTTTTTGGTTGCAATTTCTTCTGCTAGAAGAGTTTCAGAATTATCTGCTCTGCAGTGTTCTCCTCCTTATCTGGTGTTCCATGCAGATAAGGTGGTTTTACGTACTAAACCTGGTTTTCTTCCGAAAGTTGTTTCTAACAAAAACATTAACCAGGAGATAGTCGTACCTTCTTTGTGTCCGAATCCAGTTTCAAAGAAGGAACGTCTGTTGCACAATTTGGATGTTGTTCGTGCTCTAAAATTCTATTTAGATGCTACAAAGGATTTTAGACAAACATCTTCCTTGTTGTTTATTTTTGGATTAAAAGCATCATCAGATTGGCTTACGAGACTGCCGGACGGCAGCCTCCTGACAGAATCACAGCTCATTCCACTAGGGCTGTGGCTTCCACATGGGCCTTCAAGAACGAGGCTTCTGTTGATCAGATATGTAAGGCAGCGACTTGGTCTTCACTGCACACTTTTACTAAATTTTACAAGTTTGATACTTTTGCTTCTTCTGAGGCTATTTTTGGGAGAAAGGTTTTGCAAGCCGTGGTGCCTTCCATCTAGGTGACCTGATTTGCTCCCTCCCTTCATCCGTGTCCTAAAGCTTTGGTATTGGTTCCCACAAGTAAGGATGACGCCGTGGACCGGACACACCTATGTTGGAGAAAACAGAATTTATGTTTACCTGATAAATTACTTTCTCCAACGGTGTGTCCGGTCCACGGCCCGCCCTGGTTTTTTAATCAGGTCTGATAATTTATTTTCTTTAACTACAGTCACCACGGTATCATATGGTTTCTCCTATGCAAATTTTCCTCCTTTACGTCGGTCGAATGACTGGGGAAGGCGGAGCCTAGGAGGGATCATGTGACCAGCTTTGCTGGGCTCTTTGCCATTTCCTGTTGGGGAAGAGAATATCCCACAAGTAAGGATGACGCCGTGGACCGGACACACCGTTGGAGAAAGTAATTTATCAGGTAAACATAAATTCTGTTTTATGTAAGAACTTACCTGATAAATTCATTTCTTTCATATTAGCAAGAGTCCATGAGGCCCACCCTTTTTTGTGGTGGTTATGATTTTTTTGTATAAAGCACAATTATTCCAATTCTTTGTTATTTATGCTTTCGCACTTTTTTCTTATCACCCCACTTCTTGGCTATTCGTTAAACTGAATTGTGGGTGTGGTGAGGGGTGTATTTATAGGCATTTTGAGGTTTGGGAAACTTTGCCCCTCCTGGTAGGAATGTATATCCCATACGTCACTAGCTCATGGACTCTTGCTAATATGAAAGAAATGAATTTATCAGGTAAGTTCTTACATAAATTATGTTTCAGTAGATTCTTGCACATGCTCAGTAGGAGCTGGTGACTCAAAGTGTAAATACAAAAATACTGCATATTTTATTAATAGAAGTAAACTGTTAAAGTTGTTTAAAATTGTATCTGAATCATGAAAGTTTAATTTTGACTTGAGTGTCCCTTTTAAGATTATTTTCTCTCTCCTTTAAACTACTTTCTCTTGTAAGATGTATCGAGTCCACGGATTCATCCATACTTGTGGGATATTCTCCTTCCTAACAGGAAATGGCAAAGAGAGCACCCACAGCAGAGCTGTCTATATAGCTCCTCCCTTAGCTCCACCCTCCAGTCATTCTCTTTGCCTGCTTAACTGCTAGGAAGGGTAAAGTGAGTGTGGTGACAAAAATCTCTCAAGCAAAAGTTTATTTTAAATGGTACCGGTGTGTACTATTCACTCTCTGGCAGAAAAGGGATGAAGATTTCTGCAAGGAGGATGATGATCTTAGCACTTTGTAACTAAGATCCACTGCTGTTCGCACAGAGGCTGAGGAGTACAGGAAAACTTCAGTTGGGGGAACGGTTTGCATGCTAAGCTGCTTTGAGGTATGTTCAGTCAATTTTTTTTCTAGACAGACTGTGATAATTCTAGAAAAGGCTGACAATAATCCCCATGAGGGAAGGGTAACTGTGTTCAGACACTTAATAGAAAGAATCCCAGCTTACATTAAGGGCTCATTTGTTACTGGTTGGCACTTATGGAAAAAACGTTTTTTTGCTATCTGAGGGAGAGATTTCTGATTCAGGAAAGACGCTCCCTCAGACAGATTCTGATATGATGGCCTTCAAATTTAAGCTTGAACACCTCCGCTTGTTGCTCAGGGAAGTATTAGCCACTTTGGATGATTGAGACCCTATAGTGGTCCCAGAGAAATTGTGTAAAATGGACCAATACTTAGAGGTTCCTGTTTACACTGATGTTTTTCCAGTCCCTAAGAGGATTGTGAATATTGTTACTAAGGAGTGGGATAGACCAGGTATACCGTTCGCTCCCCCTCCTGTGTTTAAGAAAATGTTTCCCATATCTGACACCATACGTAACTCGTGGCAGACGGTCCCTAAGGTTGAGGGAGCTGTTTCTACTATTGCTAAGCGTACAACTATACCTATCGAAGACAGTTGTGCTTTCAAAGATCCTATGGATAAAACATTAGAGGGTCTCCTAAAGAAAATTTTTGTTCATCAAGGTTTTCTTCTCCAACCTATTGCGTGTGTTGTTCCTGTAACTACTGCAGCTGCTTTCTGGTTCGAGGCTCTAGAAGAGGCTATTATGGATAGAATTAAGGCCCTTAAGTTGGCTACTTCTTTCATTACAGATGCCGCTTTTCAAATGGCTAAATTAGCAGCAAAGAATTCAGGTTTTGCCATTTTAGCACGCAGGGCATTATGGCTTAAGTCCTAGTCTGCTGATGTGTCATCAAAATCTAAACATTTGAACATCTCTTTCAAAGGAAAGACCCTATTCGGGCCTGAACTGAAAGAGATTATTTCAGACATCACTGGAGGGAAAGGCCATGCCCTCCCTCAGGATAAAGTAAATAAAATGAAGACCAAACAAAATAATTTTCGTTCCTTTCGGAACTTCAAGAGTGGACTTAAAGGATGCGTATCTACACATCCCTATTCACAGAGATCATAATCAATTCCTCAGATTCGCCTTTCTGGACAGGCATTACCAGTTTGTGGCCCTTCCATTCGGGTTGGCCACGGCTCCCAGAATTTTCACAAAGGTGCTAGGGTCCCTTTTCACGGTTCTAAGACAGCGGTGCATAGCAGTAGTGCCTTATCTAGGCGACATCTTAATTCAGGCGTCGTCTTTCCAGCTAACCAAGTCTCACACAGACAATCTTGTTGGCTTTTCTAAGATCTCACGGGTGGAAGGTGAACATACAAAAGAGTTCTCTCTTCCCTCTCACAAGAGTTTCCTTCCTAGGGACTCTGATAGACTCGGTAGAAATGAAAATATTTCTGACGGAGGTCAGAAAATCAAAACTCTTAACCACTTGCCGAGCTCTTCATTCCATTCCTCGGCCATCAGTGGCTCAGTGTATGGAGGTAATCTGGACTCATGGTATCGGCAATGGACATAGTTCCTCAAATACATCTGGATCAGGAGACCAGAGATTCTCTTCTCTGGTGGTTGTCTCAGGACCACCTGGCTCAGGGAATGTGTTTCCGCAGGCCAGAGTGGATAATTGTAACGACCGATGCCAGCCTGCTAGGCTGGGGTGCAGTCTAGAACTCCTTGAAAGCACAGGGCTTATGGTCTCGGGAGGAAACTCTCCTCCCGATAAACATTCTAGAACTGAGAGCGATATTTAATGCGCTTCAGGCGTGGCCTCAGCTAGCTGCAGCCAAATTCATCAGATTTCAGTCGGACAACATCACGACTGTAGCTTATATCAATCACCAAGAGGAACACGGAGTCCTCTAGCGATGATGGAGGTAAACAAAATAATCCGATGGGCGGAGACTCACTCTTGCCATCTTTCAGCAATCCATATCCCAGGGGTAGAGAACTGGGAGGCGGATTTCCTAAGTCGTCAGACTTTTCATCCGGGGGAGTGGGAGCTCCATCCGGAAGTATTTGCCCAGCTGACTCAGCTATGGGGCATACCAGAATTGGATCTGATGGCGTCCCGTCAGAACGCCAAGCTTCCTTGTTACGGGTCCAGGTCCCGGGATCCCCAGGCGGTACTGATAGATGCTCTAGCAGTGCCTTGGTCCTTCAATCTGGCCTATGTATTTCCATCGTCTCCTCTCCTCCCACGTCTGGTTGCCAGAATCAAGCAGGATAGAGCTTCGGTAATTCTGATAGCACCTGCGTGGCCACGCAGGACTTGGTATGCAGACCTAGTGGACATGTCATCTGCCCCACCGTGGACTCTGCCAATGAGACAGGACCTTCTAATTCAAGGTCCATTCAAGCATCCAAATCTAATTTTCTGTGTCTGACTGCTTGGAGATTGAACGCCTGATTTTATCAAAGCGTGGTTTCTCTTGAGTCGTTCATTGATACCCTGATTCAAGCTAGAAAGCCTGTCACCAGGAAAATCTATCATAAGATTTGGCGCAAATATCTTTATTGGTGGGAATCCAAGGGTTACTGATGGAGTAAGATTAGGATTCCTAGAATTTTGTCTTTTCTCCAAGAAGGATTGGAGAAGGTATTATCGGCTAGCTCTTTAAAAGGACAGATTTCTGCTTTGTCTATTCTTTTACACAAGCGTCTGGCAGATGTCCCAGACGTTCAAGCGTTTAGTCAGGCTTTAGTCAGAATCAAGCCTGTATTCAAACCTGTTGCTCCGCCATGGAGCCTAAACTTAGTTCTTAAAGTTCTTCAAGGGGTTCCGTTTGAACCTATGCATTCCATAGATATGAAGCTTCTATCTTGGAAAGTTCTGTTTTTAGTAGCTATCTCTTCGGCTCGAAGAGTTTCTGAGTTATCTGCTTTACAGCGTGACTCACCTTATCTTGTTTTCCATGCAGATAAGGTGGTTTTGCGTACCAAACCTGGATTCCTTCCTAAGGTTGTTTCTAATAGGAATATCAATCAGGAAATTGTTGTTCCTTCGCTGTGTCCTAATCCTTCTTCAAAGAAGGAACGTCTGTTGCACAATCTTGATGTGGTTCGTGCTTTAAAGTTCTACTTACAAGCAACCAAAGATTTCCTTCAAACATCTTCATTGTTTGTTGTTTATTCTGGTAAGCGGAGAGGCCAAAAAGCTACGGCTACCTCTTTCCTTTTGGCTGAAAAGCATCATCCGTTTGGTTTATGAGACTGCTGGCCAGCAGCCTCCTGAAAGGATTACTGCTAATTCTGCTAGAGTGGTGGCTTCCACATGGGCTTTTAAAAATGAGGCTTCTGTTGAACAGATTTGTAAGGCGGCGACTTGGTCTTCGCTTCATTCTTTTTCCAGATTTTACAAATTCGATACTTTTGCTTCTTCGGAGGCTATTTTTGGGAGAGAGGTTCTACAAGCAGTGGTGCCTTCCGTTTAAGGTACCTGTCTTGTCCCTCCCTTCATCCGTGTCCTAAAGCTTTGGTATTGGTATCCCACAAGTATGGATGAATCCGTGGACTCGATACATCTTACAAGAGAAAACATAATTTATGCTTACCTGATTAATTTCTTTCTCTTGTGATGTATCGAGTCCACGGCCCGCCCTGTCTGTTTAAGACAGGTAGTCTATTTTTATTTTTTTTTAAAAAACTTCAGGCACCTCTGCACCCTATAGTTTCACCTTTTTCTTCCTAGCCTTCGGTCGAATGACTGGGGGGGTGGAGCTAATGGAGGAGCTATATAGACAGCTCTGCTGTGGGTGCTCTCTTTGCCACTTCCTGTTAGGAAGGAGAATATCCCACAAGTATGGATGAATCCGTGGACTCGATACATCACAAGAGAGAGAAATTTATCAGGTAAGCATAAATTATGTTTTTTCTGAAGTCCTCTGCCTAGCTCAACTCATTGGCAAAAATGGTGCACGCACAATTTCAGTTTCCAAAATGCCATAGCTTATAACTTTTTGTATTCCTTTACATACATTTCAGAAAAGATGGCTTAGACCAAGGCTCACAAACCCAGGAGCCAGGAAGCCACTGGCTCCAAGAATTCTACCCTTGGCTCCTAAGTTTTTGGGTTACTCTCCATATATCTATATACAAATACCACTGTCTGGCTCCTAAATATTCTTACTGGCTACTAACTTTTAAACAGATTTGTCAAGCACTGGCTTACACCACATAACTTATTTGACAAAATCTATATTAAAAAAACAAAATACCCACAAATTCAAGGGAAGGATTGGAAGCAAAAAGTTGTATATCTCAGAGCAATGATGGGGTGATGCATTTCACCCCAAAAATTGAATATATCCTTTACATAATACTTATATGTAAGGATGTCTATACTATTCAAAATAATCATTCTTGTTTGTTTTTTTGTTTTTTTCTAGGTACTGTAACAAGTTCTCAGCAAGCCTATCAGGAAGCTTTCGAAATTAGTAAGAGTGAGATGCAGCCAACACACCCCATTAGGCTTGGTTTGGCTCTAAACTTCTCTGTGTTTTACTACGAAATTCTCAATTCACCTGAGAAAGCATGCAGCCTAGCAAAAGCGGTAAGTTATTGATTTTTTATTATATAGATAGAGAGAGATATCTATATAGATATATAGATATAGATATTGATATTTCCTAGTCTCTCTGGCTTATCTTCCTCTAGCTTCCGTTACTGTTACATTCATAATTTAGATCTCTAAGGGAGCAGTCTTTTGGTTTTTTAATTTAAACTGTGTAATACGAATTTACAGGAAAAAACAAGACTATCAATTCAACATGGCTTCCTGATTTTTTTCTTTTTTTTTTCTTTGCATGTCCTAAAGGGTCCTATAAAATACAGAGCTTTTCCTTCCTAAGATAGTCCATGGCTTTATTCCTTACTGTTGGGAAATACAACACCTGGCCACCAGGAGGAGGCAAAGGCTTAAATATCCCTCCCACTTCCTCATTACCCCAGTCATTCTTTGCCTTTCATCACTATAGGAAGTGGCAGAGAAGTGTCAGAAGATTTGGAGAGTCCTAAAAAAAGGTTATCTGCCCTTCGAAATAGGACTAGAGTTTTAAGTAGTCATGTCAACCTCTCAGTGAGAGTATTGATAAAAGTTAGTCTGGAGATGCAGGGAAAGCTTTTTCTGCGAGACCATCCAGACTACTGCTAACAGCTCCTAAGCAGTCAGTGTTGACGAGTTTCACTGCCTGCTTTCTCTCACTCAAGTTCATGTCAGGAGCGCTGCTATAAGACTGTCACACTTGAGAGGCTGTGTTCTGTTCCACAGCATGGATCCTGGAGGTAAGATTGTTTTCAATTGTTTACACATAAAACGCTATAACAGGATCACAGTGTGGCTCCTTTATACCTTGATAGGATCCAGGGTTAATATCCTCTGAGGGGGGGTTTATTGAACAGTATGGGTTAATTAATCACTATTATTTAAATGCTGCTTTGTGTGGTTTTATTTTCTGGGCTCATAGGTTTCACTTTGGTTTTTGAAAGTGTTGCAAAGTGCCTACTTTTCATAGCATGTGGTCTATGTTCCTTTCCTCCATTCCGGCTGAGACTTCAACCTGAGGAGAGCGTTTCCTCTGTTAACTGTCTGGGTCTAGGAGGTGGTGAGTGCCCCAGCCATTGGGAGTATAAACTGAGCTATGGAGGACTCTGACATGTTGGAAGGTACTTCTTCTTTTTTGTGAGGTATTTTTTTAATAAAATATCAATTTTCTATCTGTTCAGTTTTTGTAGTGAATAAAGATGGACCAAGAGGCCCGGCAAGATGTTACATGTTCTTTATGTTTTGATGCTAATGTTAAACCACCATTCCCTTTCTGTTTCTCATGCATTGAGAGAACTTTACATTATAGGGCTAGGCTTTTTTTCGGAGCCAACATTGTCTAGGGCGGATGCTGTTCAGGAGTCTTCTGACAATGTTCAAAATATGCCGCAGTTTTCTCCTCAAATGTACCAAAACTTAGCGTCCATACAGCCAGTGCCCTGCGCTTCCTCCATTACTCCATCCGGAGTTACTTTGCAAGACATCGCTTCTCTCATGTCCTCTGCGGTTTCTGATGCGTTGTCTGCTTTTCCCATGCTGCAGGGAAAGCACAACAGGAAAAGTAAAGAATCAGTAAGTGAGGTTACTGACACAGTTGTTGCTATTTCTAATGCCCCCTCCCAGAGGCCTGAGGAGGAGGGTAATTCAGTAGCATCTGAGGGTGAAATCTTCAGACAGTGTAAATACTCCTGCTGATACTGAAGTTGTATCCTTCAGGTTTAAGCTAGAACCCCTCCGTTTGTTACTTAAGGAGGTTTTAGCTACCCTGGACGACTCCGACACTACCGTCGTAGTCAATCCTACGAAGTCTAGTTAGCTAAACAAGTATTTTGACGTGCCCTCCATGGTGGAGGTATTTCCTGTACCAGATAGGGCTACAGAAATCATTGCTAAGGAATGGGAGAGACCGGGTATCCCTTTTTCTTATACAAGATATGACGAGTCCACGGATTTCATCCTTGTGGGATATTGCCTCCTGGTCAGCAGGAAGAGGCAAAGAGCTCCACAGCAGAGCTGCATAAATAGCTCCTCCCTTTCCTCCCACTCTAGTCATTCGACTGAAGTTAGGAAGAAAAGGAAAAGCCAAGGAGCAGAAGTGACTGAAGTTTTAACAAAAATAAAGACCTGTCTCATAAAAAACAGGGTGGGCCATGGACTCATCATATCATAAAAGAAACAAATTTATCAGGTTAGAATAAATGTCCATTTTCTCTTACAAGATATGACAAGTCCACGGATTTCATCCTTACTTGTGGGATACAATACCAAAGCAATAGGACACAGATGAAACAGGAGGGACAAGACGGGGAACCTAAACGGAAGGCACCACTGCTCGAAGAACTTTCCTCCCAAAAACAGCCTCGGAAGAAGCGAAAGTATAAAATTTGTAAAATCTTGAAAAAGTGTGAAGAGAAGACCAAGTTGCAGCCTTGCAAATCTGTTCCACAGAAGCATCATGTTTAAACGCCCATGAGGAAGCCACAGCCCTTGTGGAATGAGCCGTAATACGTTCAGGAGGCTGCTGTCCAGCAGTCTCATATGCAAAACGAATGATACTCTTCAACCATAAAGAAATAGAGGTAGCCGTAGCTTTCTGGCCCCTACGTTTCCCAGAAAAACAAACGATCAGGGAAGAAGATTGACGAAACTCCTGAGTTGCCTGTAAGTAAAACTTAAGAGCACGGACTACGTCCAAATTATGCAACAGTCTCTCCTCCTTAGAAGAAGAATTAGGACACAAAGAAGGAACAATGATTAATATTTTTATTTGAAACCACCTTAGGAAGAAAACCAGGTTTGGTACGCAACACTATCTATGGAATGCATAGGTTTAAACGGGAACCCCTTGAAGAACATTAAGAACTAAATATAAACTCCAAGGAGGAGCAATCTGTCTAAACACAGGCTTGATTCTAGTCAGAGCAAAAAGATTGAACATCTGGAACATCTGCCAGCCGCTTGTGAAGTAAAATAGACAGGG
The DNA here is from genome assembly GCF_027579735.1 of Bombina bombina. NCBI lineage: Eukaryota > Metazoa > Chordata > Amphibia > Anura > Bombinatoridae > Bombina > Bombina bombina. The sequence goes on from NC_069499.1 coordinate 1,037,225,775, forward strand.
CAGAAATCTGTCCTTTTTAAGGAACTAGCTGACAACCCTTTCTCCAATCCTTCTTGGAGAAAAGACAAAATCTTTAGAATCTTGACCCTACTCCATGAGTAGCCTTTGGATTCGCACCAATAAAGATATTTACGCCCTATATTGTGGTAAATCTTTCTAGTAACAGGCTTGCGAGCCTGGACCAAGGTATCAATGACCGAGTCAGAGAACCCTCGCTTAGATAAAATCAAACGTTCAATCTCCAAGCAGTCAGCTGCAGAGAAACTAGATTTGGATGGTGGAAGGGTCCCTGAATGAGAAGGTCCTGCCGCAATGGAAGCTTCCACGGTGGCAGAGATGACATGTCTACCAGATCTGCATACCAAGTCCTGCGAGGCCACGCAGGAGCGATGAGAATCACAGAAGCCCTCTCCTGTTTGACTCGCGCAATCACCCTTGGAAGGAGAGCAAACAGAGGGAATACATAAGCTAGGTTGAACGACCAAGGCACTGCCAAGGCATCTATCAGTTCGGCCTGAGGATCCATGGATCCGTATCTTGGGAGCTTGGCATTCTGTCGAGACGCCATGAGATCCAGTTCTGGCCTGCCCCATCTGAGATTCAGGCTGGCAAATATCTCCGGGTGGAGTTCCCATTTCCCCGGATGAAAAATCTGTCTGCTCAAAAAATCAGCCTCTCAATTGTCCACTCCTGGGATACGGATTGCTGACAGTTAACAAGCGTGGGTCTCTGCCCACTGAATTATCCTACTCCTGCCATCGCTAAGGAACTCCTTGTTCCAGACTGCTCCCCAACCTATCAGGCTGGCGTCCGTTGTCACTATCTCCCATGTGGGCCTGTGGAAGCAAGTCCCCTGGGACAGATGATCCAGCAACAACCACCACAGAAGAGAGTCCCTTGTCTCCTGAACTAGATCTATTTGAGGAGACAAATTTGCATAATCTCCATTCCACTGTCTGAGCATGTCCAGTTGTAGAGGTCTGAGATGAAAACGTGCAAATGGAATGATGTCCATTGCTGCCACGATTAGACCAATAACCTCCATGCACTGAGCCACTGATGGCCGAGGATTAGCCTGAAGGGCTCAGCATGTGGTCAAAATTTTTAACTTTCTGACGTCAGTCAGAAAGATTTTCATATCTAGAGAGTCAGAGTTCCCAGGAAGGGAACCCTTGTCTGTGGAACTAGTGAACTTTTCTCGAGATTCACCTTCCACCCATGAGTCCTTAGAAAGGACCGAACAATGTCGGTATGGGACTTTGCTAGCTGATAAGACGACGCCTGGATTAGAATGTCGTCCAGATAAGTCGCCACTGCAACCGCCAGCAGAGATCCCAGAACCTTTGTGAAAATTTTGGGCGCCGTGGCTAGACCAAAAGGAAGGGCCATGAATTGAAAATGTTTGTCCAGGAAGGTAAACCTTGTGGTGATTCCTGTGTATAGGGGTATGAAGATATGCATCCTTTAGACCCACGGTAGTCATATATTGACCCTCCTGGATCAATGGAAGAATAGTCTGAATAGTTTCCATCTTGAAGGACAGAACTCTGAGAAACTTGTTTAGACTTTTGAGATCTAAAATGGGTCAAAACGTTCCCTCTTTTTTAGGAACTACAAATAGATTTGAGTAAAACCCCTGCCCCTGTTCCATAATTGGAACGGGGCATATTACTCCCATGAAGGATAGATCTCTTACACAGCGTAAGAACGCCTCTCTTTCTCCAACATAGGTGTGTCCGGTCCACGGCGTCATCCTTACTTGTGGGATATTCTCTTCCCCAACAGGAAATGGCAAAGAGCCCAGCAAAGCTGGTCACATGATCCCTCCTAGGCTCCGCCTACCCCAGTCATTCTCTTTGCCGTTGTACAGGCAACATCTCCACGGAGATGGCTTAGAGTTTTTTTAGTGTTTAACTGTAGTTTTTATTATTCAATCAAGAGTTTGTTATTTTAAAATAGTGCTGGTATGTACTATTTACTCAGAAACAGAAAAGAGATGAAGATTTCTGTTTGTATGAGGAAAATGATTTTAGCAACCGTTACTAAAATCCATGGCTGTTCCACACAGGACTGTTGAGAGGAATTAACTTAAGTTGGGGGAACAGTGAGCAGTCTCTTGCTGCTTGAGGTATGACACATTCTAACAAGACGATGTAATGCTGGAAGCTGTCATTTTCCCTATGGGATCCGGTAAGCCATGTTTATTAAGATAGTAAATAAGGGCTTCACAAGGGCTTATTAAGACTGTAGACTTTTTCTGGGCTAAATCGATTCATTATTAACACATATTTAGCCTTGAGGAATCATTTAATCTGGGTATTTTGATAAGATTATATCGGCAGGCACTGCTTTAGACACCTTATTCTTAGGGGCTTTCCCAAATCATAGGCAGAGCCTCATTTTCGCGCCGGTGTTGCGCACTTGTTTTTGAGAGGCATGACATGCAGTCGCATGTGTGAGGAGCTCTGATACATAGAAAAGACTTTCTGAAGGCGTCATTTGGTATCGTATTCCCCTTTGGGCTTGGTTGGGTCTCAGCAAAGCAGATACCAGGGACTGTAAAGGGGTTAAAGTTAAAAACGGCTCCGGTTCCGTTATTTTAAGGGTTAAAGCTTCCAAATTTGGTGTGCAATACTTTTAAGGCTTTAAGACACTGTGGTGAAATTTTGGTGAATTTTGAACAATTCCTTCATATTTTTTCGCAATTGCAGTAATAAAGTGTGTTCAGTTTAAAATTTAAAGTGACAGTAACGGTTTTATTTTAAAACGTTTTTTGTACTTTGTTATCAAGTTTATGCCTGTTTAACATGTCTGAACTACCAGATAGACTGTGTTCTGAATGTGGGGAAGCCAGAGTTCCTTCTCATTTAAATAAATGTGATTTATGTGACAATGACAATGATGCCCAAGATGATTCCTCAAGTGAGGGGAGTAAGCATGGTACTGCATCATTCCCTCCTTCGTCTACACGAGTCTTGCCCACTCAGGAGGCCCCTAGTACATCTAGCGCGCCAATACTCCTTACTATGCAACAATTAACGGCTGTAATGGATAATTCTGTCAAAAACATTTTAGCCAAAATGCACACTTATCAGCGTAAGCGCGACTGCTCTGTTTTAGATACTGAAGAGCATGACGACGCTGATAATAATGGTTCTGAAGGGCCCCTAAACCAGTCTGATGGGGCCAGGGAGGTTTTGTCTGAGGGAGAAATTACTGATTCAGGGAACATTTCTCAACAAGCTGAACCTGATGTGATTACGTTTAAATTTAAGTTGGAACATCTCCGCATTCTGCTTAAGGAGGTATTATCCACTCTGGATGATTGTGACAAGTTGGTCATCCCGGAGAAACTATGTAAAATGGACAAGTTCCTAGAGGTCCCGGGGCTCCCAGAAGCTTTTCCTATACCCAAGCGGGTGGCGGACATTGTAAATAAAGAATGGGAAAGGCCCGGTATTCCTTTCGTCCCTCCCCCCATATTTAAAAAATTGTTTCCTATGGTCGACCCCAGAAAGGACTTATGGCAGACAGTCCCCAAGGTCGAGGGAGCGGTTTCCACTTTAAACAAACGCACCACTATACCCATAGAAGATAGTTGTGCTTTCAAAGATCCTATGGATAAAAAATTAGAAGGTTTACTTAAAAAGATGTTTGTTCAGCAGGGTTACCTTCTACAACCAATTTCATGCATTGTCCCTGTCGCTACAGCCGCGTGTTTCTGGTTCGATGAGCTGGTAAAGGCGGTCGATAGTGATTCTCCTCCTTATGAGGAGATTATGGACAGAATCAATGCTCTCAAATTGGCTAATTCTTTCACCCTAGACGCCACTTTGCAATTGGCTAGGTTAGCGGCTAAGAATTCTGGGTTTGCTATTGTGGCGCGCAGAGCGCTTTGGTTGAAATCTTGGTCAGCTGATGCGTCTTCCAAGAACAAGCTACTTAACATTCCTTTCAAGGGGAAAACGCTGTTTGGCCCTGACTTGAAAGAGATTATCTCTGATATCACTGGGGGTAAGGGCCACGCCCTTCCTCAGGATCGGCCTTTCAAGGCCAAAAATAAACCTAATTTTCGTCCCTTTCGTAGAAACGGACCAGCCCAAAGTGCTACGTCCTCTAAGCAAGAGGGTAATACTTCTCAAGCAAGCCAGCTTGGAGACCAATGCAAGGCTGGAACAAGGGAAAGCAGGCCAAGAAACCTGCCACTGCTACCAAGACAGCATGAAATGTTGGCCCCCGATCCGGGACCGGATCTGGTGGGGGGCAGACTCTCTCTCTTCGCTCAGGCTTGGGCAAGAGATGTTCTGGATCCTTGGGCGCTAGAAATAGTCTCCCAAGGTTATCTTCTGGAATTCAAGGGGCTTCCCCCAAGGGGGAGGTTCCACAGGTCTCAATTGTCTTCAGACCATATAAAGAGACAGGCATTCTTACATTGTGTAGAAGACCTGTTAAAAATGGGAGTGATTCATCCTGTTCCATTAGGAGAACAAGGGATGGGGTTCTACTCCAATCTGTTCATAGTTCCCAAAAAAGAGGGAACGTTCAGACCAATCTTAGATCTCAAGATCTTAAACAAGTTTCTCAAGGTTCCATCGTTCAAAATGGAAACCATTCGAACAATTCTTCCTTCCATCCAGGAAGGTCAATTCATGACCACGGTGGATTTAAAGGATGCGTATCTACATATTCCTATCCACAAGGAACATCATCGGTTCCTAAGGTTCGCATTCCTGGACAAGCATTACCAGTTCGTGGCGCTTCCTTTCGGATTAGCCACTGCTCCAAGGATTTTCACAAAGGTACTAGGGTCCCTTCTAGCTGTGCTAAGACCAAGGGGCATTGCTGTAGTACCTTACTTGGACGACATTCTGATTCAAGCGTCGTCCCTTCCTCAAGCAAAGGCTCACACGGACATCGTCCTGGCCTTTCTCAGATCTCATGGATGGAAAGTGAACGTGGAAAAGAGTTCTCTATCTCCGTCAACAAGGGTTCCCTTCTTGGGAACAATAATAGACTCCTGACAGAGGCCAGAAAAACAAAACTTCTAGACTCTTGTCGGATACTTCATTCCGTTCCTCTTCCTTCCATAGCGCAGTGCATGGAAGTGATAGGTTTGATGGTAGCGGCGATGGACATAGTTCCTTTTGCGCGCATTCATCTAAGACCATTTCAACTGTGCATGCTCAGTCAGTGGAATGGGGACTATACAAACTTGTCTCCGAGGATACAAGTAAATCAGAGGACCAGAGACTCACTCCGTTGGTGGCTGTCCCTGGACAACCTGTCACAAGGGATGACCTTCCGCAGACCAGAGTGGGTCATTGTCACGACCGACGCCAGTCTGATGGGCTGGGGCGCGGTCTGGGGATCCCTGAAAGCTCAGGGTCTTTGGTCTCGGGAAGAATCTCTTCTACCGATAAATATTCTGGAACTGAGAGCGATATTCAATGCTCTCAAGGCTTGGCCTCAGCTAGCGAGGGCCAAGTTCATACGGTTTCAATCAGACAACATGACAACTGTTGCGTACATCAACCATCAGGGGGGAACAAGGAGTTCCCTGGCGATGGAAGAAGTGACCAAAATCATTCTATGGGCGGAGTCTCACTCTTGCCACCTGTCTGCTATCCACATCCCAGGAGTGGAAAATTGGGAAGCGGATTTTCTGAGTCGTCAGACATTGCATCCGGGGGAGTGGGAACTCCATCCGGAAATCTTTGCCCAAGTCACTCAACTGTGGGGCATTCCAGACATGGATCTGATGGCCTCTCGTCAGAACTTCAAAGTTCCTTGCTACGGGTCCAGATCCAGGGATCCCAAGGCGGCTCTAGTAGATGCACTAGTAGCACCTTGGACCTTCAAACTAGCTTATGTATTCCCGCCGTTTCCTCTCATCCCCAGGCTGGTAGCCAGGATCAATCAGGAAAGGGCGTCGGTGATCTTGATAGCTCCTGCGTGGCCACGCAGGACTTGGTATGCAGATCTGGTGAATATGTCATCGGCTCCACCATGGAAGCTACCTTTGAGACGAGACCTTCTTGTTCAAGGTCCGTTCAAACATCCGAATCTGGTCTCACTCCAGCTGACTGCTTGGAGATTGAACGCTTGATCTTATCGAAGCGAGGGTTCTCAGATTCTGTTATCGATACTCTTGTTCAGGCCAGAAAGCCTGTAACTAGAAAGATTTACCACAAAATTTGGAAAAAATATATCTGTTGGTGTGAATCTAAAGGATTCCCTTGGGACAAGGTTAAGATTCCTAAGATTCTATCCTTCCTTCAAGAAGGATTGGAAAAAGGATTATCTGCAAGTTCCCTGAAGGGACAGATTTCTGCCTTGTCTGTGTTACTTCACAAAAAGCTGGCAGCTGTGCCAGATGTTCAAGCCTTTGTTCAGGCTCTGGTTAGAATCAAGCCTGTTTACAAACCTTTGACTCCTCCTTGGAGTCTCAACTTAGTTCTTTCAGTTCTTCAGGGGGTTCCGTTTGAACCCTTACATTCCGTTGATATTAAGTTATTATCTTGGAAAGTTTTGTTTTTGGTTGCAATTTCTTCTGCTAGAAGAGTTTCAGAATTATCTGCTCTGCAGTGTTCTCCTCCTTATCTGGTGTTCCATGCAGATAAGGTGGTTTTACGTACTAAACCTGGTTTTCTTCCAAAAGTTGTTTCTAACAAAAACATTAACCAGGAGATTATCGTACCTTCTCTGTTTCCGAAACCAGTTTCGAAGAAGGAACGTTTGTTGCACAATTTGGATGTTGTTCGCGCTCTAAAATTCTATTTAGATGCTACAAAGGATTTTAGACAAACATCTTCCTTGTTTGTTGTTTATTCCGGTAAAAGGAGAGGTCAAAAAGCAACTTCTACCTCTCTCTCTTTTTGGATTAAAAGCATCATCAGATTGGCTTACGAGACTGCCGGACGGCAGCCTCCCGAAAGAATCACAGCTCATTCCACTAGGGCTGTGGCTTCCACATGGGCCTTCAAGAACGAGGCTTCTGTTGATCAGATATGTAGGGCAGCGACTTGGTCTTCACTGCACACTTTTACCAAATTTTACAAGTTTGATACTTTTGCTTCTTCTGAGGCTATTTTTGGGAGAAAGGTTTTGCAAGCCGTGGTGCCTTCCATCTAGGTGACCTGATTTGCTCCCTCCCATCATCCGTGTCCTATAGCTTTGGTATTGGTTCCCACAAGTAAGGATGACGCCGTGGACCGGACACACCTATGTTGGAGAAAACAGAATTTATGTTTACCTGATAAATTACTTTCTCCAACGGTGTGTCCGGTCCACGGCCCGCCCTGGTTTTTTAATCAGGTCTGATAATTTATTTTCTTTAACTACAGTCACCACGGTATCATATGGTTTCTCCTATGCAAATATTCCTCCTTAACGTCGGTCGAATGACTGGGGTAGGCGGAGCCTAGGAGGGATCATGTGACCAGCTTTGCTGGGCTCTTTGCCATTTCCTGTTGGGGAAGAGAATATCCCACAAGTAAGGATGACGCCGTGGACCGGACACACCGTTGGAGAAAGTAATTTATCAGGTAAACATAAATTCTGTTTTTTATCTGGTCGGCAGATAATCGTGAAAGAAGAAACCTTCCTCTGGGGAAGGAATTTTTGAACTCCAACTGATACCCTTGAGACATGATTTCTAGTATCCAGGGATCCTGAACGTCTCTTATCCAAGCTTGGACAAAGAGAGAAAGTCTGCCCCCTACTAGATCCGGTCCCGGATCGGGGGCAGCCCCTTCATGCTGTCTTGGTAGCAGCAGCAGGCTTCTTGGGTTGCTTACTCTTGTTCCAAGCCTGGTTTGGTCTCCAGGTGGGCTTGGCTTGTGAATATGTCCCCTCCTGTTTATTGGAAGTGGAAGGAGGGATTCCCTTGAAATTTTGAAAGGAACGAAAATGACTGTCGTCCCCTTTGTTTAGATGTCTTAACCTGAGGGAGGAGGTGACCCTTACCTCCCGTAATGTCAGAAATGATCTCTTTCAAATCAGGACTGAATAGGGTCTTGGATTTTGAGGACACGTCCGCAGACCAAGATTTTAACCATAAAGCTCTCCGAGACAAAATGGCAAATCCTGAATTCTTAGCTGCCAATTTGCGGCGTCCGTAATAAAAGAATTAGCCAGTTTAAGGGCCTTAATTCTGTCCTGTATTTCTTCTAAAGAAGTCTCAGTCCTAAGAGACTCTTCTAGAGTGTCAAACCAGAAGGCCGCCGCAGTTGTTACTGTTACAATGTAGGCCGTTGGTTGCAAGAGAAACCCTTGATGAACATTCAGCTTTTTGAGAAGACCCTCCAACTTTTTATCCATGGGGTCTTTGAAAACACAACTATCCTCGATAGGGATAGTCGTACGCTTAGCCAGGGTATAGAGAGCCCCCTCCACCTTAGGGATTGTCTGCCAAGAATCCCGCATAGTGTCAGCTATAGGGTACATCTTCTTAAAGATAGGGGAAGGGGAGAACGGGATACCCGGTCTTTCCCATTCCCTAGCAATAATTTCCGAAATTCTCTTTGGAACCGGAAAAACGTCAGAATTAGAAGGAACCTCCAAATATCTGTCCATCTTACACAACTTCTCTGGAGGGACCACTATAGAGTCACAGTCGTCCAGAGTCCCCAGAACCTCCCGTAGTAATAGGCGGAGGTGTTCAAGCTTAAATCTGAAGGACATCACGTCCGATTCTGTCTAAGGTAACTCACTGCCTGAGTCAGACAGTTCCCCATCAGACAGAGCCTCCCTACCCCCCACTTCAGAGCTCTGGGAGGGTACATCGGAGATCGCCATCAAAGAATCAGAAGTCGCATGGACCACCTGGGTCTCCCTTCTACTACGTTTGCCTTGCAACATTGGCAACTTAGACAAAACTTCTGATAGAGTAGATGGCATTACTGCAGCCATATCGCAGACGAAGTTGAAGAACCTGGCGTCACTTGCGTGGGCGTTAAAGGCTGTGACGCTTGGGGAGAAAGATGCGGCATACCCTGAATCTCAGTAGTCTGAGAACATTCATTACATATCTTTATTAAATAAAATTTGTTCCTTACACTGTAAAGCCCTGTCAATCCATGGTGGACAAAGCGTAACTGGGGGTTCCACAATGGCATCTAAACACATAGGGCATGTACTTTGTTCAAGGTCATCCATTTTTTATAACCTGAACAAAATGCAATCTTGGTCAAAATCACTGATAAAAAATATTGCAAATATCAGTCTAATAATAAAACACTGCGGAGTACTGTATCTTTAAATAGAAACATAGATATTGACGGCAGATAAGAGCCATAGGCCCAGCAAGTCTGCCCGACCTTACCTAACAGTATAAACTTATCTAGTTCGTAGGATAGCCTTATGCTTGTCCCATGCATTTTTAAAGTCCCCCACAGTGTTTGTAATAAGAAAATAAGAAGCAATGAAACTTAAACTTGGTCTCTAAGGCAGAGCGCAAATTTCACATACCCTTCACATACCCTGCACGAAGGCCTCAGAAATAATACACTGGAAAACCTTGAAATATAACCCAGTCACCTCGCCGCAGCTCTGCTGCGGCTCCTACCTTCCTCCACGTGACCACACTAAACTCCTCAAACACGGTGCACCTAAAGTCGCTTGTAAAGTATCACTACAAGCTGACTTAGGAGCCGTGAGGAGATGCTGCACACCGGATAACTGAAATATGAACTGCGCTGTCCTAAGCGTGCGAAAACTTAGGCCCAGCCCTTCGTGGGCGTAAACACCAAACAGTCCCTCACTTCAGGATACCGCCATGTACCGGGGCTATATAGTAAAAACATATCCCCTCCGGAACTGTCCCCAGCGTCGGCCACCTCTATTAAACAAATTGGAACCTTCTATTCCATGCCCGTTACAGTGAATACCCGTACAATAGGTCCCAGCGCTTCTAGGCTATAACATGCCCGAGTGTCTGGATAAACAATTTGTCAGTTTTCTTTACACACCCCAGCACTTCTAGGCTATTACAATGCCAGAGTGTCTGGGTATTATATCAAATGTTAAAGAGAAGCCCTTTCAAGCTAGCCCTGTAAGCACAGTTATTCTGAAATATGCTGCAGCGCTCCAGAATAAAAAAACTGAACTTGCCTCCATGCTGAGGAACAGCATGTCAATCTCAGTGTCAAGAGGTCCACTTTTCCTCCTGAGGTCCTGTGAAAGCAGAAGGGTCTTGGTTACAACCTCTAAGACCATATACAGAAAAAAGCAGCACAGTCTTGGGAGGCATAGTGGAGACAAAAATCCACCAGTTCCCATAGCCAAAAAAGACTATCCACAAGCTGCCCTGTAACAAAATAGTAGACTTTGGCACCATTTTAAAATAAAAAACTCTTGATTGAAGAATCTGAACTAACACTTCACTTTACCTCTGCCTATCACCAACGCAGGCAAAGAGAATGACTGGAGTGTGAGGGAAGGGAGGAGCTATTTATGCAGCTCTGCTGTGGAGCTCTTTGCCTCCTCCTGCTGACCAGAAGGCGATATCCCACAAGTAAGGATGAAATCCGTGGACTCGTCATATGGTAAAAGAAACAAATTTATCAGGTAAGTATAAATTTCCATTTTCTCCATCCCCTATATTTAAAAAGTTGTTTCGTATAGCAGATTCTATCAAGGAGTCTTGGCAGACGGTAGCTTCCACATGGGCTTTTAAAAATGAGGCCTCTGTTGAACAGATTTGTAAGGCGGCGACTTGGTCTTCGCTTCATACTTTTTCTAAATTCTACAAATTTGATACTTTTGCTTCCTCGGAGGCTATTTTTGGGAGAAAGGTCTTGCAGGCAGTGGTGCCTTCCGTTTAAGTTCCTGCCTTGTTCCCTCCCTTCATCCGTGTCCTAAAGCTTTGGTATTGGTATCCCACAAGTAATGGATGAACCCGTGGACTGGATACACCTTACAAGAGAAAACAAAATTTATGCTTACCTGATAAATTTCTTTCTCTTGTGGTGTATCCAGTCCACGGCCCGCCCTGTCACTTTAAGGCAGGTGTTTTTTTATTTTTAAACTATAGTCACCACTGCACCCTATAGTTTCTCCTTTTTTCTTGCTAGTCTTCGGTCGAATGACTGGGAGTGGCAGTTAGGGGAGGAGCTATATAGACAGCTCTGCTGTGGTTGACCTCTTGCAACTTCCTGTTGGGAAGGAGAATATCCCACAAGTAATGGATGAACCCGTGGACTGGATACACCACAAGAGAGAGAAATTTATCAGGTAAGCATAAATTTTGTTTTTTAAAGAGACAGTCAAGTTGTTGTTTTAACTTTTCTGTTAAATTAAAAGAGGTACAATTGTCATGGATTCAGATATGATTCAAACTGTCCCATGTTCCATGTGTTTGAATGCCACTGTGGAACCTCCTGTTCCTTTTTGCCCTCCATGTGTTGAGAGGGCTTTGCATTATAAAGACAAACATTTTTTTGATACATCAAAAGCGGATGCTTCTCAAGAGTCTGCAGATGAGTTGCAGAGTATGCCGCAGTTTTCTCCCCAAGCGTCACAGCCTTTAACACCCGCTCAAGCGGTGCCAGGTATTTTGTCAGTTTCTGCCGCATTTACATTAAAAGACATTGCTGCAGTGATGTCTTCTACTCTTTCTGATGCATTATCTAATTTTCCTATATCGCACGGCAAACGTACAAGAAGGGACAATTGTGTGGTCAATGCAGTCTCTGATGGCGATTGCGGACGTACCCTCCTGAAGTGAATTGGAGGGCACGGAAGTCCTGTCTGAAGGTGAACTCTGTTTCTGGGAGTGCCTTGCCCCTGACTGATTCCGAGGTCTCTTTCAGGTTTAAGCTTGAACACCTTCGCCTATTACTGAGGGATGTGTTGGTTACTCTGGATGATTGTGACTCAATAGTGGTCCCTCCAGAAAAATTGAGTAAGTTGGACAAATACTTGGAAGTCCCTTCTTACTCGGATGTTTTCCCAGTTCCTAAGAGAACTTCGGAGATTCTTGCTAAAGAATGGGAGAGACCAGGTATTCCATTCTCCCCTTCTCCAATTTTCAAGAAAATGTACCCTATAGCCGACGGGATATAGAGACGGGCAGGCTACTTTGAGGATGTGCCCGATGTTTGTGAATCATGTTGATTCAGCCCCTCCATGATTTTATGTAGTTGGCTTAAAAGAAACTTACTACTCGCCCACGATGGGCGGAGCTTGGGGCCGACTTAGAACGCACTTGTTGTTTGGGGGAGATGCCCAGGGGTCCGGATAGCGCTACAGAATGCGCTTCGGATCGGTTTATTATCTGGGGCTTTGGTGTTTTAGTCATGTTGTTCCATGGGAATACATGACTTTTTATGCCTTCAACGTGAACCAGAAGAGTAAACTTGCTGAGACTCCCTCCAGTGTCTATACGTTATTATTACAGCCTAAACACTTTCTGCTCGCACTGAATAAAAGATTACCGTTTAAAATTTAAAGTGACAGTAAAATTTTTTGTATGTTCATTGTTTTTTGATAGTAATTCACTGTTTCTTTATTTAGGTTATCCTGGGTCACGTATACACTAAATGAGTGATTTAAAGAGACAGTAACAGAGTTATCTGTTAGTCTTTATTTTAGGATTTTTTTACTATTTAATTGTTTAAATCCAGCCTTTATGTTTCAGGATGGAATATGTTCTCACACAAAGCTGTTACTCTTTAATTTTAAAAGAGATCGTAACGTGTGTTGATTAAAAAAAAAAAAAAGAGCAACAACGGTTTTGTTGCCTTTCTGCGACTCCTTCTGCTATAGGAGTCTGTTGTTTGTGGGCGACCTATGCCACGTATAATTATGGCCCTCTTACAGTGTCCTGCGCTTCCTATAACTTTTCATACATCATAGTTTTTCCTATGTAGAAGTAAACGTTTCTAGAGGAATTAATTCAGTATGATTGCTTAAAAATTGCTATCCCAGATATTCTTCCCTGTAGACGAAGAGGAAGATACATCTGGATTTTCTGTCAATAAATTCTCAGGCTCAGTTTGAATTTTTTCTTTATTTGGTCCTGAGTTTCTTTTTTCCTTTGGCTTAGCTTGACTACCTCCGTATGTGACTTAGGAGGTTTTTAGCTATCCTGGGCGATTTCGACTCTATGGGGTGGAATAGAGAACCACATTTCCGTTTACTAAAAGGATGGTTTTCCATGGTCAACTTTGCTGGAGGCTGGACACCCCTTCTAGTTATGCCTACCTCTGAGTTCTAAGTTACCTTTAGTGGTCAGTGAGATCTTAGAGGATCATACACCAGGACATATACTGACTACCATCTGTCGGTAACAGCGTATGGTCTGATGTGTGTTCTGATACTACTAATTCAGACTATCCCCTGGCTGACGTGCCAGGCTAAGATACAAGCCCTTGAATTAGCTCATTTCTTTTATTTTCACTCTGTTCCAGCTCCAATCCAAACAGTGTGGTTGGCAGAATAATTTTGTTTCCCTTCAAAACTTTAAGGGAATTCCCCCTTCCTCTTCTTTTAAGAAGGAAGGTAACTATTCACAAACCAAGTCTATCTGGAGACCAAATCAGTCTTGGACCAAGGGTACACAACCCAAGAAGCCTGCTGCTGCTCCCAAGACAGCATGAAGGGGTGGCCCCCGATCGGGGACCGGATCTGGTAGGGGGCAGACTTTCTCTCTTTGTCCAGGCTTGGATAAAAGACGTTCAGGATCCCTGGACACTTGAAATTGTGTCTCAAGGATATCAGTTGGAGCTCAAAGATTCCTTCCCAAGAGGCGTTCTTACGTTGTGTAAAAGACCTCTCCACTATGGGAGTAATTTGTCCCGTTCCAATAACAGGGGCAGGGGTTTTACTCAAACCTTTTTGTGGTTCCCAAGAAAGAGGGAACGTTCCGACCCATTTTAGATCTCAAGAGTTTAAACAAGTTTCTCAGAGTTACATCCTTCATGATGGAGACTATTCGGACAATCCTTCCATTGATCCAGGAGAGTCAATATATGACTACCGTGGACTTAAAGGATGCATATCTTCATATTGCTATCCACAGAGATCATTACCAGTTCCTGAGGTTTGCCTTTTGGGACAAACCTTTTCAGTTCGTGGTCCTTCCTTTCGGGCTAGCCACAGCTCCCAGGATCTTCACAAAGGTTCTAGGGTCTCTGCTGGCGGTTCTCAGGCCGTGGGGCATTGCAGTGGCGCCTTATCTGGACGATATTCTGATCCAGACGTCTTATCAGTTGACAAAGTCTCATTCCGACATTGTTCTTTCCTTTCTAAGGACTCATGGGTGGAAGGTGAATCTAGAAAAGAGTTCACTAATTCCACAGACAAGGGTTCCTTTCCTGGGAACTCTAATAGATTCTATATCCATGAAAATCTTCTTGACGGAAGTCAGAAAGTTAAAGATTCTGAATACATGCCGATCCCTTCAGTCCAGTCCTCGGCCATCAGTGACTCAGTGCATGGAGGTAATTGGATTGATGGTGGCGGCAATGGACATCATTCCTTTTGCTCATCTCAGACCTCTACAACTGAGCATGCTCAGACAGTGGAATGGAGATTATCCAAATTTATCTCCTCAGATAGATCTGGATCAGGAGACGAGAGACTCTCTTCTTTGGTGGTTGTCGCAGGATCATCTGTCCCAAGGGACGTTCTTCCGCAGACCTTCATGGGTGATAGTGACAACGGACGCCAGTCTACTAGGAGGGGGTGCAGTCTGGGATTCGCTGAAGGCTCAGGGTGTGTGGACTCGATCGGAGTCTCTACATCCAATCAATATTCTGGAATTGAGAGCAATATTTAATGCGTTTCAGACTTGGCCTCAGTTGGCTTCGGCCAAATTCATCCGTTTTCAGTCGGACAGCATCACGACTGACTTTCATCAATCATCTGGGAGGAACAAGGAGTTCCTTGACGTTGATGGAAGTATCAGAGATAATTTGGTGGGCGGAGGCGCACTCTTGTTATCTGTCAGCAATCTACGTCCCAGGAGTGGATAACTGGGAGGCGGATTTTTTGAGCAGACAGACGTTTCATCCGGGGGGATGGGAACTCTATCCGGAGATCTTTGCCACCCTGATTCTCAGGTGGGGCAGACCGGTATTGGATCTGATTACGTCTCGTCAGAATGCCAAGCTCCCAAGATACGGATCCAGGTCCAGGGATCCTCAGGCCGAACTGATAGATGCCTTGGTCGTTCAACCTAGCTTATGTGTTTCCACCGTTTGCTCTCCTTCCCCGGGTGATAGCACGGATCAAACAGGAGAGGGCTTCGGTGAATCTCATCGCTCCTGCGTGGCCTCGCAGGACTTGGTATGCCGATCTGGTGGACATGTCCTCTCTGCCACCGTGGAAGCTTCTATTGAGGCAGGACCTTCTCATTCAGGGACCCTTCCATCATCTGAATCTAGTTTCTCTGCAGCTGACTGCTTGGAGATTGAACGCTTGATTTTATCTAAGCGAGGGTTCTTTGATTCAGTTAATGATACCTTGATCCAGACATGTAAGCCTGTTCTAGAAGGATTTACCATAAGATATGGTGTAAATATCTTTATTGGTGCGAATCCAAGGGTTACTCATGGAGTAAGATTAGGATTCCTAGGATTTTATCTTTTCTCCAAGAAGGATTGGAGAAAGGGTTGTCACCAAGTTCCTTAAAGGGACAGATTTCTGCTTTATCTATTTTGCTACACAAACGTCTGGCAGATATTCCGGATGTTCAAACTTTTTGTCAGGCTCTGACTAGATTCGGGCCTGTGTAGACCTATTGCTTCTCTGTGGAGTTTGAATTTAGTTCTTAAGGTCCTTCAAAGGGTTCTGTTTGAACCTATGCAGTCCATAGATATTAAGTTATCTTGGAAAGTTTTGTTTTTGGTTGCTATTTCTTTTGCTCGCAGTGTTTCTGAGCTTTCGGCATTACAATGTGATTCTCCTTATCTTATTTTCCATTCTGATAAGGTGGTGTTACGTACTAAACCTGGTTTTCTTCCTAAGGAAATTATTGTTCCTTCCTTGTGTCCTAATCCTTCTTCTATGAAGGAGCGTCTGTTTCATAACTTGGCAGGCCACTAATGAATTTAGTTAATTATCTTAATTATTTGTTGTTTTCTTTGGAAAACGTAGGGGTCAAAAAGCTACGGCTACCTCTCTTTTTGGCTGAAGAGCATCATACGTCTTACATATGAGTCTGCTGGACAGCATTCTCCTGGTAGAATTAAGGCTCAATCCACTAGGGCTGTGGCTTCCTCATGGGCATTCAAAAATGATTCTTCTGTTGAACAGATTTGCAAAACTGCAACTTGGTCTTCTCTTCACACTTTTTCCAGATTTTACAAATTTGACACTTTTGCTTCGTCCGAGGCTGTTTTTGGGAGAAAGGTTCTTCAAGCAGTGGTGCCTTCCGTTTAGGTTCCTGTCTTGTCCCTCCCTTTCATCCGTGTCCTATAGCTTTGGTATTGTATCCCATAAGTATGGATGAAATCCGTGGATCTATCTTGTAAATGAAAAGGAAATGTATGCTTACCTGATAAATTTATTTCTTTTACGATATGACGAGTCCACGGCCCACCCTGTCATTTCATAAGACAGGTCTTTATTTTTGTTAAACTTCAGTCACCTCTGCACCTTGGCTTTTCCTTTCTCTTCCTAACTTTGGTCGAATGACTGGAGTGGGAGGGAAGGGAGGAGCTATATATACAGCTCTGCTGTGGTGCTTTTTGCCTCCTCCTGCTGACCAGGAGGCGATA
Organism: Bombina bombina; assembly: GCF_027579735.1. Classification (NCBI taxonomy): domain Eukaryota; kingdom Metazoa; phylum Chordata; class Amphibia; order Anura; family Bombinatoridae; genus Bombina; species Bombina bombina. The sequence continues at coordinate 1,037,242,496 of NC_069499.1, forward strand.
TCCCATAAGTAAGGATGAAATCCGTGGACTCGTCATATCGTAAAAGAAATAAATTTATCAGGTAAGCCAACCTGATTCTCAGATGGGGCAGGCCGGATTTGGATCTCATGGCCTCTCGTCAGAATGCCAAGCTTCCGAGATACGGGTCCAGGTCGAAGGATCCCCAAGCCAAGCTGATAGATGCCTTGGCAGTGCCTTGGTCTTTCAGCCTAGCTTATGTGTTTCCTCCATTTGTTCTCCTTCCCCGGGTGATTGCTCGATTCAAACAGGAGAGGGCGTTGGTGATCCTCATCGCTCCTGCGTGGCCTCGCAGGATTTGGTATGCCGATCTGGTGGACATGTCATCTCAGCCACCGTGGAGGCTTCCATTGAGGAAAGACCTTCTTATTCAGGGACCCTTCCATCATCCGAATCTAGTTTCTCTGCAGCTAACTGCTTGGAGATTGAACGCTTAATTTTATCTAAACGAGGGTTATCTGATTCGGTCATTGATACCTTGATTCAGGCACGTAAGCCTGTTACGAGGAAGATTTACCATAAGATATGGCATAAATATCTTTATTGGTGTGAATCCAAGGGCTACTCATGGAGTAGGGTTCGGATTCCCAGGATTTTGTCCTTTCTCCAAGAAAGATTGGAGAAAGGGTTGTCGGCAAGTTCCTTAAAGGGACAGATTTCTGCTTTGTCTATTTTGTTACACAAGCATGTGGCAGATGTCCAATCTTTTTGTCAGGCTCTGACTAGAATCAGGCCTGTATTTAGACCAATTGCTTCTCCTTGGAGTTTGAATTTAGTTCTTAAAGTTCTTCAGGGGGTTCCGTTTGAACCTATGCATTCCATAGATATTAAGTTATCTTGGAAAGTTTTATTTTTAGTTGCTAATTCCTCTGCTCGAAGAGTATCTGAACTTTCGGCATTACAATGTGATTCTCCTTATCTTATTTTTCATTCGGATAAGGTGGTGTTAGGAACCAAGCCTGGTTTTCTTCATAAGGTTGTTTCGAATAAGAATATTAATCAGGAAATTGTTGTTCCTTCCTTGTGTCCTAATCCTTCTTCTAAAAATTAGAGATTGTTACATAATTTGGACGTGGTCCGTGCTCTAAAATTTTATTAGCAGGCGACTAAGGATTTTCGCCTATCGTCTTCCTTGTTTGTTGTTTTTTCTGGAAGACGTAGAGGTCAGAAGGCTATGGCTACCTCTCTTTCCTTTTGGCTGAAGAGTATCATCCGTTTTGCATATGAGACTGCTGGACAGCAGCCTCCTGAACGAATTACGGCTCATTCCACTAGGGCTGGGCTGTGGCTTCCTCATGGGCATTCAAAAATGATGCTTCGGTTGAGCAGATTTGCAAGGCTGCAACTTGGTTGTTTCTTCATACCTTTTCCAAATTTTACAAATTCGATACCTTTGCCTCGGCTGAGGCTGTTTTTGGGAGAAAAGTTCTTGAAGCAGTGGTGCCTTACATTTTAGGTTCCCTGTCTTGTCCCTCCCGTTTCATCTGTGTACTATAGCTTTGGTATTGTATCCCACAAGTAAGGATGAAATCCGTGGACTCATCGTATCTAGAAAAAGAAAAGGAAATTTATGCTTACCTGATAAATGTGTTTCTTTTTCGATACGATGAGTACACGGCCTGCCCTGTTATTATGAGACAGGGTATTAACTTTTTGTTAAACTTCAGACACCTCTGCACCTTGGCTTTTCCTTTCTTTTCCTAACTTCGGTCGAATGACTGGCGTGGGAGGGAAGGGAGGAGCTATATATACAGCTCTGCTGTGGTGCTCTTTGCCTCCTCCTGCTGACCGGGAGGCGATATCCCACAAGTAAGGATGAAATCCGTGGACTCATCGTATCGAAAAAGAAACAAATTTATCAGGTAAGCATAAATTTCCTTTCTCTTGTTAAGTGTGTTCAGTCCACGGGTCATCCATTACTTATGGGATATATTCTCCTTCCCAACAGGAAGTTGCAATAGGATCACCCAAGCAGAGCTGCTATATAGCTCCTCCCCTCACATGTCATATCCAGTCATTCTCTTGCAACCCTCAACAAAGAAGGAGGTCGCGAGAGGAGCTGGAGTTTTTACTTAATTATTCTTCAATCAAAAGTTTGTTATTTTAAAATGACACCGGAGTGTGCCGTTTTTTGTATCTCAGGCAGTATTTGGAGAAGAATCTGCCTGCGTTTTTCTAAGATCTTAGCAGACGTAACTAAGATCCGCTGGCTGTTCTCGACATTCTGAGGAGTAGGGTAACTTCAGAAAGAGGGGAATAGCATGCGGGGTCCCCCCGCAAATGAGGTATGTGCAGTACATTATTTTCTGGGAATGGAATTGACTAAGAAAATACTGCTGTTACCCATATGATGTAAGTACAGCCTTAAATGCAGTAGTAGCGACTGGTATCAGGCTGATAAATATATGCGCAGTCGAGTTATTTTCTAGGGACTAGAATTTGACTGAGAAAATACTGTTAACACTGAAATAATGTTTAAGCCTTATCTGCAGTGGAAGCGACTGGTAGCAGGCTTAGTGATAACTTTACATGACATTGAAAATGTTGTTTTTAAAACGTTTACTGGCATGTTATTCGTTTTGTGAGGTACTTTGGTGATCTTTTGGGCATGATTTTTTTCCACATGGCTAACGTATTTTTCTGCATAGAAACCGTTATATCAGGTCTCCCACTGTTGTAATATGAGTGGGAGGGACCTTGTTTTAGCGCCTTGTTGCGCAGTTAAAATTCTAGCACAGTCTTCCTGCTTCTTCCTCCTTGATCCAGGACGTCTCTAGAGAGCTCAGGGGTCTGCAAAATTCGTTTTTTGAGGGTGGTAATCAGTCACAGCAGATCTGTGACAGTGTGTTTGACTGTGATAAAAGCGTTAAATCTTAATTTGATATCCATTTTTGGGTATTGAGGGGTTAATCATCCTTTTGCTAATGGGTGCAATCCTCTGCTAATTAATACACTTGTCGTTAAGAATTGTTTGACTATAACTGAATTAGTTTCTTTGTTATTCAACTGTGTTTTTAAAAGCGCTGCAGCGTTTTTATAGCTTCATTGCTAAGTGGTTAAACATGTCTGATACAGAGGAATCTGCTTGTTCATTATGTTCAAAAGCCGATGTGGAGCCCAATAGAAATATGTGTACCAATTGTATTGATATTACTTTGAATAAAAGTCAATCTGTACCGATAAAGAAATTATCACCAGACGACGAGGGGGAAGTTATGCCGTCTAACTCTCCTTACGTGTCAGTACCTTCGTCTCCCACTCGGGAGGTGCGTAAGATTGAGGCGCCAAGTACATCAAGGCCCTTACAAATCCCTTTACATGATATGGCTAATGTTATGAAAGAAGTATTATACAATATGCCCGAATTAAGAGGCAAGCGCGATAGCTCTGGGTTAAGGACAGAGCGCGCTGATGACACGAGAGCCATGTCTGATACTGCGTCACAATTTGCAGAACATGAGGACGGTGAGCTTCATTCTGTCGGTGACGGTTCTGATTCGGGGAGACCGGATTCAGAAATTTCAAATTTTAAATTTAAGCTTGAGAACCTCCACGTGTTACTAGGGGAGGTGTTAGCGGCTCTGAATGATTGCGACACGGTGGCAATCCCAGAGAAATTATGTAGGTTGGATAGATACTATGCGGTACCGGTGTGTACTGACGTTTTTCCTATACCAAAAAGGCTTACAGAAATTATTAGTAAGGAGTGGGATAGACCCGGTGTGCCCTTTTCCCCTCCTCCGATATTTAGAAAAATGTTTCCTATAGACTCCACCACACGAGACTTATGGCAGACGGTCCCTAAGGTGGAGGGAGCAGTTTCTACTTTAGCCAAGCGTACCACTATCCCGGTGGAGGATAGCTGTGCTTTCTCAGATCCAATGGATAAAAAATTAGATGGTTACCTTAAGAAAATGTTTGTTCAACAAGGTTTTATATTGCAGCCTCTTGCATGCATTGCGCCTGTCTTGGCTGCAGCGGCATTCTGGTTTGAGTCTCTGGAAGAGGCGATTCGCACAGCACCATTGGATGAGACTTTGAGCAAAGTTAGAACGCTTAAACTGGCTAATGCGTTTGTTTCAGATGCCGTAGTGCATTTAACCAAACTTACGGCTAAAAATTCCGGATTCGCCATACAGGCGCGCAGGGCGCTATGGCTTAAATCCTGGTCAGCAGATGTAACTTCTAAGTCTAAACTACTGAACATTCCCTTCAAAGGGCAGACCTTATTCGGGCCCAGCTTGAAGGAAATTATTGCTGACATTACGGGAGGTAACGGCCACACCCTTCCTCAGGACAGGGCCAAATCAAAGGCCAAACAGTCTAATTTTCGTGCCTTTCGTAACTTCAAGGCAGGAGCAGCATCAACTTCCTCCTCTCCAAAACAGGAAGGAACTACTGCTAGTTACAGACAGGGTTGGAAAGGCAACCAGTCATGGAACAAGGGCAAGCAGGCCAGAAAGCCTACTGCCGCCCCTAAGACAGCATGAAGACAGGGCCCCCTCTCCGGAGACGGATCTAGTGGGGGGCAGACTTTCTCTCTTCGCCCAGGCTTGGGCAAGAGATGTACAGGATCCCTGGACGTTGGAGATTATATCTCAGGGATACCTTCTGGATTTCAAAACTTCTCCTCCTCAAGGGAGGTTTCATCTGTCAAGGTTATCAACAAACCTAGTAAAGAAAGAGGCATTTCTACAATGTGTACAAGACCTCTTAGTGATGGGAGTGATCCACCCAGTTCCGCGAACGGAACGAGGACAAGGGTTTCTCCAACATAGGTGTGTCCGGTCCACGGCGTCATCCTTACTTGTGGGATATTCTCTTCCCCAACAGGAAATGGCAAAGAGCCCAGCAAAGCTGGTCACATGATCCCTCCTAGGCTCCGCCTACCCCAGTCATTCTCTTTGCCGTTGTACAGGCAACATCTCCACGGAGATGGCTTAGAGTTTTTTAGTGTTTAACTGTAGTTTTTATTATTCAATCAAGAGTTTGTTATTTTGAAATAGTGCTGGTATGTACTATTTACTCAGAAACAGAAAAGAGATGAAGATTTCTGTTTGTATGAGGAAAATGATTTTAGCAACCGTCACTAAAATCCATGGCTGTTCCACACAGGACTGTTGAGAGCAATTAACTTCAGTTGGGGGAACGGTGAGCAGTCTCTTGCTGCTTGAGGTATGACACATTCTAACAAGACGATGTAATGCTGGAAGCTGTCATTTTCCCTATGGGATCCGGTAAGCCATATTTATTAAGATCGTAAATAAGGGCTTCACAAGGGCTTATTAAGACTGTAGACTTTTTCTGGGCTAAATCGATTCATTATTAACACATATTTAGCCTTGAGGAATCATTTATTCTGGGTATTTTGATATAATAATATCGGCAGGCACTGTTTTAGACACCTTATTCTTTAGGGGCTTTCCCAAATCATAGACAGAGCCTCATTTTCGCGCCGGTGTTGCGCACTTGTTTTTGAGAGGCATGACATGCAGTCGCATGTGAGAGGAGCTCTGATACTTAGAAAAGACTTTCTGAAGGCGTCATTTGGTATCGTATTCCCCTTTGGGCTTGGTTGGGTCTCAGCAAAGCAGATACCAGGGACTGTAAAGGGGTTAAAGTTAAAGACGGCTCCGGTTCCGTTATTTTAAGGGTTAAAGCTTCCAAATTTGGTGTGCAATACTTTTAAGGCTTTAAGACACTGTGGTGAAAATTTGGTGAATTTTGAACAATTCCTTCATGTTTTTTCGCAATTGCAGTAATAAAGTGTGTTCAGTTTAAAATTTAAAGTGACAGTAACGGTTTTATTTTAAAACGTTTTTTGTACTTTGTTATCAAGTTTATGCCTGTTTAACATGTCTGAACTACCAGATAGACTGTGTTCTGAATGTGGGGAAGCCAGAATTCCCATTCATTTAAATAAATGTGATTTATGTGACAATGACAATGATGCCCAAGATGATTCCTCAAGTGAGGGGAGTAAGCATGGTACTGCATCATTCCCTCCTTCGTCTACACGAGTCTTGCCCACTCAGGAGGCCCCTAGTACATCTAGCGCGCCAATACTCCTTACTATGCAACAATTAACGGCTGTAATGGATAATTCTGTCAAAAACATTTTAGCCAAAATGAACACTTATCAGCGTAAGCGCGACTGCTCTGTTTTAGATACTGAAGAGCATGACGACGCTGATAATAATGGTTCTGAAGGGCCCCTAACCCAGTCTGATGGGGCCAGGGAGGTTTTGTCTGAGGGAGAAATTACTGATTCAGGGAACATTTCTCAACAAGCTGAACCTGATGTGATTACGTTTAAATTTAAGTTGGAACATCTCCGCATTCTGCTCAAGGAGGTATTATCCACTCTGGATGATTGTGACAAGTTGGTCATCCCAGAGAAACTATGTAAAATGGACAAGTTCCTAGAGGTCCCGGGGCTCCCAGAAGCTTTTCCTATACCCAAGCGGGTGGCGGACATTGTTAATAAAGAATGGGAAAGGCCCGGTATTCCTTTCGTCCCTCCCCCCATATTTAAAAAAATTGTTTCCTATGGTCGACCCCAGAAAGGACTTATGGCAGACAGTCCCCAAGGTCGAGGGAGCGGTTTCCACTTTAAACAAACGCACCACTATACCCATAGAGGATAGTTGTGCTTTCAAAGATCCTATGGATAAAAAATTAGAAGGTTTACTTAAAAAGATGTTTGTTCAGCAGGGTTACCTTCTACAACCAATTTCATGCATTGTCCCTGTAGCTACAGCCGCATGTTTCTGGTTCGATGAGCTGATAAAGGCGGTCGATAGTGATTCTCCTCCTTATGAGGAGATTATGGACAGAATCAATGCTCTCAAATTGGCTAATTCTTTCACCCTAGACGCCACCTTGCAATTGGCTAGGTTAGCGGCTAAGAATTCTGGGTTTGCTATTGTGGCGCGCAGAGCGCTTTGGTTGAAATCTTGGTCAGCTGATGCGTCTTCCAAGAACAAGCTACTTAACATTCCTTTCAAGGGGAAAACGCTGTTTGGCCCTGACTTGAAAGAGATTATCTCTGATATCACTGGGGGTAAGGGCCACGCCCTTCCTCAAGATCGGCCTTTCAAGGCAAAAAATAAACCTAATTTTCGTCCCTTTCGTAGAAATGGACCAGCCCAAAGTGCTACGTCCTCTAAGCAAGAGGGTAATACTTCTCAAGCCAAGCCAGCTTGGAGACCAATGCAAGGCTGGAACAAGGGAAAGCAGGCCAAGAAACCTGCCACTGCTACCAAGACAGCATGAAATGTTGGCCCCCGATCCGGGACCGGATCTGGTGGGGGGCAGACTCTCTCTTCGCTCAGGCTTGGGCAAGAGATGTTCTGGATCCTTGGGCGCTAGAAATAGTCTCCCAAGGTTATCTTCTGGAATTCAAGGGGCTTCCCCCAAGGGGGAGGTTCCACAGGTCTCAGTTGTCTTCAGACCACATAAAAAGACAGGCATTCTTACATTGTGTAGAAGACCTGTTAAAAATGGGAGTGATTCATCCTGTTCCATTAAGAGAACAAGGGATGGGGTTCTACTCCAATCTGTTCATAGTTCCCAAAAAAGAGGGAACGTTCAGACCAATCTTAGATCTCAAGATCCTAAACAAGTTTCTCAAGGTTCCATCGTTCAAGATGGAAACCATTCGAACTATTCTTCCTTCCATCCAGGAAGGTCAATTCATGACCACAGTGGATTTAAAGGATGCGTATCTACATATTCCTATCCACAAGGAACATCATCGGTTCCTAAGGTTCGCATTCCTGGACAAGCATTACCAGTTCGTGGCGCTTCCTTTCGGATTAGCCACTGCTCCAAGGATTTTCACAAAGGTACTAGGGTCCCTTCTAGCTGTGCTAAGACCAAGGGGCATTGCTGTAGTACCTTACTTGGACGACATTCTGATTCAAGCGTCGTCCCTTCCTCAAGCAAAGGCTCACACGGACATTGTCCTGGCCTTTCTCAGATCTCACGGATGGAAAGTGAACGTGGAAAAGAGTTCTCTATCTCCGTCAACAAGGGTTCCCTTCTTGGGAACAATAATAGACTCCTTAGAAATGAGGATTTTTCTGACAGAGGCCAGAAAAACAAAACTTCTAGACTCTTGTCGGATACTTCATTCCGTTCCTCTTCCTTCCATAGCGCAGTGCATGGAAGTGATCGGTTTGATGGTAGCGGCAATGGACATAGTTCCTTTTGCGCGCATTCATCTAAGACCATTACAACTGTGCATGCTCAGTCAGTGGAATGGGGATTATACAGACTTGTCTCCGAAGATACAAGTAAATCAGAGGACCAGAGACTCACTCCGTTGGTGGCTGTCCCTGGACAACCTGTCACAAGGGATGACATTCCGCAGACCGGAGTGGGTCATCGTCACGACCGACGCCAGTCTGATGGGCTGGGGCGCGGTCTGGGGATCCCTGAAAGCTCAGGGTCTTTGGTCTCGGGAAGAATCTCTTCTACCGGTAAATATTCTGGAACTGAGAGCGATATTCAATGCTCTCAAGGCTTGGCCTCAGCTAGCGAGGGCCAAGTTCATACGGTTTCAATCAGACAACATGACAACTGTTGCGTACATCAACCATCAGGGGGGAAGAAGGAGTTCCCTAGCGATGGAAGAAGTGACCAAAATCATTCTATGGGCGGAGTCTCACTCCTGCCACCTGTCTGCTATCCACATCCCAGGAGTGGAAAATTGGGAAGCGGATTTTCTGAGTCGTCAGACATTGCATCCGGGGGAGTGGGAACTCCATCCGGAAATCTTTGCCCAAGTCACTCAGCTGTGGGGCATTCCAGACATGGATCTGATGGCCTCTCGTCAGAACTTCAAAGTTCCTTGCTACGGGTCCAGATCCAGGGATCCCAAGGCGGCTCTAGTGGATGCACTAGTAGCACCTTGGACCTTCAAACTAGCTTATGTGTTCCCGCCGTTTCCTCTCATCCCCAGGCTGGTAGCCAGGATCAATCAGGAGAGGGCGTCGGTGATCTTGATAGCTCCTGCGTGGCCACGCAGGACTTGGTATGCAGATCTGGTGAATATGTCATCGGCTCCACCTTGGAAGCTACCTTTGAGACGAGACCTTCTTGTTCAGGGTCCGTTCGAACATCCGAATCTGGTTTCACTCCAGCTGACTGCTTGGAGATTGAACGCTTGATCTTATCGAAGCGAGGGTTCTCAGATTCTGTTATCGATACTCTTGTTCAGGCCAGAAAGCCTGTAACTAGAAAGATTTACCACAAAATTTGGAAAAAATATATCTGTTGGTGTGAATCTAAAGGATTCCCTTGGGACAAGGTTAAGATTCCTAAGATTCTATCCTTCCTTCAAGAAGGATTGGAAAAAGGATTATCTGCTAGTTCCCTGAAGGGACAGATTTCTGCCTTGTCTGTGTTACTTCACAAAAAGCTGGCAGCTGTGCCAGATGTTCAAGCCTTTGTTCAGGCTCTGGTTAGAATTAAGCCTGTTTACAAACCTTTGACTCCTCCTTGGAGTCTCAACTTAGTTCTTTCAGTTCTTCAGGGGGTTCCGTTTGAACCCTTACATTCCGTTGATATTAAGTTATTATCTTGGAAAGTTTTGTTTTTAGTTGCAATTTCTTCTGCTAGAAGAGTTTCAGAATTATCTGCTCTGCAGTGTTCTCCTCCTTATCTGGTGTTCCATGCAGATAAGGTGGTTTTGCGTACTAAACCTGGTTTTCTTCCAAAAGTTGTTTCTAACAAAAACATTAACCAGGAGATTATCGTACCTTCTCTGTGTCCGAAACCAGTTTCAAAGAAGGAACGTTTGTTGCACAATTTGGATGTTGTTCGCGCTCTAAAATTCTATTTAGATGCTACAAAGGATTTTAGACAAACATCTTCCTTGTTTGTTGTTTATTCCGGTAAAAGGAGAGGTCAAAAAGCAACTTCTACCTCTCTCTCCTTTTGGATTAAAAGCATCATCAGATTGGCTTACGAGACTGCCGGACGGCAGCCTCCCGAAAGAATCACGGCTCATTCCACTAGGGCTGTGGCTTCCACATGGGCCTTCAAGAACGAGGCTTCTGTTGATCAGATATGTAGGGCAGCGACTTGGTCTTCACTGCACACTTTTACCAAATTTTACAAGTTTGATACTTTTGCTTCTTCTGAGGCTATTTTTGGGAGAAAGGTTTTGCAAGCCGTGGTGCCTTCCATTTAGGTGACCTGATTTGCTCCCTCCCTTCATCCGTGTCCTAAAGCTTTGGTATTGGTTCCCACAAGTAAGGATGACGCCGTGGACCGGACACACCTATGTTGGAGAAAACAGAATTTATGTTTACCTGATAAATTACTTTCTCCAACGGTGTGTCCGGTCCACGGCCCGCCCTGGTTTTTTTAATCAGGTCTGATAATTTATTTTCTTTAACTACAGTCACCACGGTACCATATGGTTTCTCCTATGCAAATATTCCTCCTTAACGTCGGTCGAATGACTGGGGTAGGCGGAGCCTAGGAGGGATCATGTGACCAGCTTTGCTGGGCTCTTTGCCATTTCCTGTTGGGGAAGAGAATATCCCACAAGTAAGGATGACGCCGTGGACCGGACACACCGTTGGAGAAAGTAATTTATCAGGTAAACATAAATTCTGTTTTTACTCAAATCTATTTGTGGTTCCCAAAAAAGAGGGAACCTTCAGACCAATCTTAGACTTAAAAATCTTAAACAAGTTCCTAAGGGTTCCATCGTTCAAGATGGAAACCATTCGGACCATCCTACCCATGATACAAGAGGGTCAATATATGACCACAGTGGACTTAAAGGATGCCTACCTTCAGATACCGATTCACAAAGATCATTATCGGTACCTAAGGTTTGCTTTTCTAGACAGGCATTACCAGTTTGTAGCTCTTCCCTTCGGGTTAGCTACGGCCCCGAGAATTTTTACGAAGGTTCTGGGCTCACTTCTGGCGGTACTAAGACCACGAGGCATAGCGGTGGCTCCGTACCTAGACGACATTCTGATACAAGCGTCAAGTTTTCAAAATGCAAAGTCTCATACAGAGATAGTTCTAGCATTTCTGAGGTCGCATGGGTGGAAAGTGAACGTGGAAAAGAGTTCTCTGTTACCACTCACAAGGGTTCCTTTTCTAGGGACTCTTATAGATTCTGTAGAGATGAAGATTTACCTGACGGAGTCCAGGTTATCAAAGATTCTCAATGCTTGCCGTGTCCTTCACTCCATTCCAAGCCCATCAGTAGCTCAGTCCATGGAAGTAATCGGCTTAATGGTCGCGGCAATGGACATAGTGCCATTTGCGCGCCTGCATCTCAGACCGCTGCAACTATGCATGCTAAGTCAATGGAACGGGGATTACTCAGATCTGTCCCCTTTGCTAAATCTGGACCAGGAGACCAGAGATTCTCTTCTCTGGTGGTTGTCTCGGGTTCATCTGTCCAAAGGAATGACCTTTCGCAGACCAGATTGGACGATTGTAACAGATGCCAGCCTACTAGGCTGGGGAGGAGTCTGGAACTCCCTGAAGGCTCAGGGATCGTGGACTCAGGAGGAGAAACTCCTCCCAATAAACATTCTAGAATTAAGAGCAATATTCAATGCTCTTCTAGCTTGGCCTCAGTTAGCAACACTGAGGTTCATCAGATTTCAGTCGGACAACATCACGACTGTGGCTTACATCAATCATCAAGGGGGAACCAGGAGTTCCCTAGCGATGTTGGAAGTCTCGAAGATTATTCGCTGGGCAGAGTCTCACTCTTGCCACCTGTCAGCGATCTACATCCCAGGCGTGGAGAACTGGGAGGCGGATTTTCTAAGTCGCCAGACTTTTCATCCGGGGGAGTGGGAACTTCACCCGGAGGTATTTGCTCAACTGATTCGTCGTTGGGGCAAACCGGATCTGGATCTCATGGCATCTCGCCAGAACGCCAAGCTTCCTTGTTACAGATCCAGGTCCAGGGACCCGGGAGCGGTGCTGGTAGATTCACTAGCAGCCCCTTGGGTTTTCAAAATAGCTTATGTGTTTCCACCTTTTCCGTTGCTACCTCGACTGATTGCCAGGATCAAACAGGAGAGAGCATTGGTGATTCTGATAGCGCCTCCGTGGCCACGCAGGACCTGGTATGCAGACCTAGTGGACATGTCGTCCTGTCCACCATGGTCTCTACCCCTGAGGCAGGACCTTCTAATTCAGGGTCCTTTCAACCATCCAAACCTAATTTCTCTGAGGCTGACTGCTTGGAAATTGAACGCTTGATTCTATTTTCGGATTCGGTTATTGATACATTAATACAGGCTCGGAAACCTGTTACCAGAAAAATTTACCATAAGATATGGCGTAAATATTTATATTGGTGTGAATCCAAGAGTTACTCATGGAGTAAGGTTAGGATTCCTAGGATATTGTCTTTTCTACAAGAGGGTTTAGAAAAGGGCTTATCCGCTAGTTCACTAAAGGGACAGATTTCTGCTCTGTCTATTCTTTTACACAAGCGTCTGGCAGAGAATCCAGACGTCCAGGCTTTTTGTCAGGCTTTGGCTAGAATTAAGCCTGTATTTAAAACTGTTGCTCTTCCTTGGAGCTTAAACTTGGTTCTTAAAGTTCTGCAGGGTGTTCCGTTTGAACCCCTTCATTCCATTGATATTAAACTTTTATCTTGGAAAGTTCTGTTTTTGATGGCTATTTCCTCGGCTCGAAGAGTCTCTGAGTTATCTGCCTTTCATTGTGATTCCCCTTATCTGATCTTTCATTCAGACAAGGTAGTCCTGCATACTAAACCTGGGTTTTTACCTAAGGTTGTTTCTTACAGGAATATCAATCAAGAGATTGTTGTTCCATCATTATGTCCTAATCCTTCTTCAAAGAAGGAACGTCTTTTGCATAATCTAGACGTGGTCCGTGCCCTGAAGTTCTACTTACAGGCAACTAAAGATTTTCGGCAAACTTCTCTGTTTGTCGTTTACTCTGGACAGAGGAGAGGTCAAAAGGCTTCGGCTACCTCTCTTTCTTTTTGGCTTCGTAGCATAATACGTTTAGCCTATGAGACTGCTGGACAGCAGCCTCCTGAACGAATTACAGCTCATTCCACTAGAGCTGTGGCTTCCACTTGGGCCTTTAAGAATGAGGCCTCTGTTGAACAGATTTGCAAGGCTGCAACTTGGTCTTCACTTCATACTTTTTACAAATTTGACACTTTTGCTTCTTCGGAGGCTGTTTTTGGGAGAAAGGTTCTACAGGCAGTGGTTCCTTTTGTTTAAATGTTCCTGCCTTGTCCCTCCCATCATCCGTGTACTTTAGCTTTGGTATTGGTATCCCATAAGTAATGGATGACCCGTGGACTGAACACACTTAACAAGAGAAAACATAATTTATGCTTACCTGATAAATTTATTTCTCTTGTAGTGTGTTCAGTCCACGGCCCGCTCTGTCTTTTTTGAGGCAGGTTCTAAATTTTAAATTATAACTCCAGTCACCACTGCACCCTATAGTTTCTCCTTTCTCGTCTTGTTTCGGTCGAATGACTGGATATGACATGTGAGGGGAGGAGCTATATAGCAGCTCTGCTTGGGTGATCCTCTTGCAACTTCCTGTTGGGAAGGAGAATATATCCCATAAGTAATGGATGACCCGTGGACTGAACACACTACAAGAGAAATAAATTTATCAGGTAAGCATGAATTATGTTTTTTTTCTGTTTATTTTTTGCTTTTTCACTCTGTAGCATTCCCAAACAGAGCGATCCCTTTTGTGTTCTAGGTTGGGACATCTTAAAGTAGCGACACATTTAAAGGCGCAGTCGATGCAAAGTATAGACTAATAACCTCTTCTGATATAAGTATGTTAGTCTGTGGCCACAAACATTTTAAAAGAGAAGAGGTGAGATCGAAGTGCAATTTTAAAGTAAATAAAAACTGCAGAGAAACCATATATATGAGAGGCTATGATGTGCCCTACTAAGTGTTCCTGCTAATAGCCTAAGGGCGGACAAAGTGAATGCAGGTACTTAACTATTTGCTGCCCACACCACTGATCTTACCCTGAATACAGTATGCAGGTACAGTAGTAAACTCTTAAGTACTGTTACTAATAGTAGAGGATATGTTGAGGGAGTGCATTTTCATGGCCAAACAGAAAGAGGCTAAAGGAACTTCCCAGCGACACGTGGGAGGCATGTGACTACAACTCTAGAGAGATTCACATTGCACAGCCAGTACTCTCCTAAATCTTTCTTCCAGGAACTATCCATTGAGGGAAATTTGTGATTAATATCCCTGTAGTCCTTCAAGAAATCTTGAACACCTCTATCCATGCCTCTCTCCTTGACGAAGGCAAAGAACTACTGGGAGAGAGAGGGTAATGTGAGAGATACTTAGTGATTGTAAAGTATGCCTACTTAACACACAGTATATAAAAAATATTTTTAAGGACATTGCATTTGTGTAAAATATTTATCATTTAGTGATGGTAAACATTGCACCATTCCTCCACCCACATCTAATACTTTATTTAGCTGATTGATGACGAATCTGGCTTCATCCAGTCGTGGTGTGCCCCCTTTGGCATCCAACATCTAAATAAAGTATTATATGTGGGTGGAGGAGCGGCACAATGTTTACTATCACTAAATTGTAAATATTTTATAAATGAAGCATTATTAAAAAACATAATGAATTAAAGTGTCAGTTTTTAATGAATGATTTTCTATATGTGTATTAAATAGGCAAACATTACAATCTATTTTAAAGCTTTGTTGTGGGGTCTGTCTGCCTGCTCCTGGTGGCCCGAAAGTGAATTTTGTACGGATTTTGTGGACTCATACCACCTCGAAAGTAAGTATAATAATATAACCCTTATGTTTTGTGCAAAACTCAGGAATGGGTAATAAAGGGGTATTATATATCATTGTTTTAAAAAATATTTTTGGAGTAGACTAGACTGTCCCTTTAAAGGTGTTCGGTTTTTAACCCATGCAAAACCACCAATCAACAGCTTGCTCCCAAAGTTGAGATATACCGATACCTCTCATCCTGTTATAATTGAGGCCATGTGTTCTGTTGTACTTTGAAAGATCCTTGTGTACCTTTTTAATATTTCTGTCTGTGTGTATGTAAAAGGGCTAAATATTTTTCAGATGTCATAGTGGAACCAGAACTGTTATGAAAATTTGATTGGGGTGGGGGGGGGGGGGGAAGTAATTCTCATCTTATGATCTTGCAATTTGTTATCATTTGTTTTGCAGGCATTTGATGAGGCAATAGCTGAACTGGATACATTGAATGAAGAGTCCTACAAAGACAGCACTCTTATCATGCAGCTACTAAGGGACAATCTTACAGTAAGTATAGTATTATATTTATTTGTAAGTTATGAAGTACTTATTAAATTTTAACTTCTTTAGATAGATAACAAGAACTTTATTTGCGTTTCTTTTTTATGATACGATGAGTCCACGGATCATCTTAATTTCTAATGGGATATTCACCTCCTGGTCAGCAGAGCTGTTAAATAGCTCCTCCCTTCCCACCCACCCCAGTCATTCTCTTTGCCTACGTTAGTGATAGGATGTGGTAAAGTGAGGTGTTAGTATAGATTCTTCAATCAACAGTTTATTATTTCTTTCATGTAATTGGCAAGAGTCCATGAGCTAGTGACGTATGGGATATACATTCCTACCAGGAGGGGCAAAGTTTCCCAAACCTCAAAATGCCTATAAATACACCCCCCACCACACCCACAATTCAATTTTACAAACTTTGCCTCCTATGGAGGTGGTGAAGTAAGTTTGTGCTAGATTTCAACGTTGATATGCACTTCTCAGCATGCTGAAGCCCGGTTCCTCTCAGAGTGCAGTGAATGACAGAGGGATGTGAACGTTGAATGCAATGGTCATCCTAACTGGGGTCTATTTCATAGGTTCTCTGTTTTCGGTCGTAGAGATTCATCTCCTACCTCCTTTTTCAGATCGACGATATACTCTTATATACCATTACCTCTGCTGATTCTCATTTCAGTACTGGTTTGGCTATCTACTTTATTTAGAGGAGTGTCTTTTGGTAAGTAAGTTTTCCTTTATTTAGACACTCTCAGCTATGGTTTGGCACTTTAAATGTAAAGTTCTAAATATAATGTTTGTACTTATATTTGCCATGATTCAGGTTTATCAGTATATTTCCTTTTTGCAGACTGTCAGTTTAATTTGGGAAATGCATATTAAAAAAAAAACAAAAAAAAAACTATTTTCTTATCTGGAATTTTCAAATTGACTTTATTTCTAAATTGCGGGCTGTTATGCTTGCGGGTGCGCAAAATGCTATAATTTATTGCGTCATTCTTGGTGCGAGAATTACGTTTGTTGACATATTTTCGTAATTTCCGGCGTCTTAGTTGGCGCCAAGTTTTTTTCACGTGGTTGCGTCATGTATGACGCACGTGTTTGTTGCAGACGTTCTTGGCGCCAAAAAATATTTTGTCAGTTGTGGGCGTCATACTTGGCGCCAGATTTCTGACATTATTTAAGTCTTTATTTCATTCTGCTTCTGGTTTTCAGAGGCTTATTTTGTTTGCATTTTTTTCCCATTCCTGAAACTGTCATTTAAGGAAATTGATATTTTGCTTTATATGTTGTTTTTTTCTCTTACATTTGCAAGATATCTCAAAAACTGTTCCTGTATCAGAAAACACTGTTGGATTCCTGATGACTGATATCAGTCCTTCCAAAGCCAAGTTAATTTATTTTAATGTTATGAATTTTTATCTTTAGCTATGGTTTGTAATAAGTTATCCTGATAAGCTTTTACATGCAGAGTCCATCAGTATTAATGCATTATCTATTGCTATTCATTTAACATCTAATGTACAAGATATACCTAGGAATTTATAAGAATATTTTTCAGATTCTATTCTAAAGGCTTTGTCTGCCATCCTGCCTTCTAATAAATGTAAAGGTCTTTTTTAAACGTCTCATTTAGTTGATGAATTTTCAAATGACCGACAACATACTGGATTATCCTTCCTGATGATGATTTATCTCATTCAGAATATCTTTCATCAGATATTGACACTAACAAATTTACTTTTTTACTTTTAAATAGAGTACATTTGTTCTTTGTTGAAAAGGTGTTGATTATATTGGATATTGAGGAGACTAGTCCTTTTGATTTTAAGACTAGCTAACATTTAAATTCTGCTTATTAACCTCCTGAGGTTTTTTTCCAGTTCCTGATACTAGGGAATGGAATAGGCCTGGGACTTCTTTTTTTTAAATATTATTCTTTATTGAACATTTTCCAGTTTTACAACAGGTATGAATATTAAAAAGAAAAGAAAAAAGAAAAAATAAGAAAATATAAAAAAGAACAAAACAATACAATAAGGGTCATCACAACAATTGTTCAAGAGAGAGGTAATTCATCTACCAGCCGAGTGAAGGCTGAAAAGGTGTTTTACAATAGGAACACCAAAACAAGTATAGAAATGGAAGGGGAGAGGATAGTGTTGGGGGAGTAACAGAGAAGGGAAGGGTAAAGGGTGCGACTATGGGCGATAGCGCTAAGGCCTCAATGGATTTATAGTTTCCCAATAAAATTTAACATGGTTATAGTGTGCCATTTTGTTATTTTTAAAGTAGTAGTACTCCTCTAGGTGAATTAGCTCCTGTGTTCGTGCTTTCCAGGTCTCGATTGTGGGTATCACTTCTGTTTTCCAAGCTATAAGCGATTTCGCTCCATTCAAACATATCTGGAAAAGGTGTGAGCGAAGTTTACAGGAATGTTTGGGTTTGTCATTGAATAACACCATGGCGGGCGTGATTACAAATGATGTATCAAATAGTGGTGCTACAAATCGCTGCAATGCCCGCCAAAAGACCTGTAGCTTTGGGCAAGACCACCATATATGGGTCATGTGACCAGCTGCCCCGCAGCCCCTCCAGCAACCAGTAGGGGACCCAGGATATATGCGTGAAAGTCTCATCGGTGTTAAATACCACCTGGTTATGATTTTGTAATTCATTTCCAGAATTTGAGTGGAAGTTGATGAACTGTGAGTGTATTGATACATACTTTCCCACTGTTCCTCAGAGAACTCTAGTTCTAACTCGGCTGACCAAGTCTGTGTGGTTTTGGGCAGCTGTTTATATAGACAGGCGTCTAAAATTCTTTTGGAAATGGCTAGGGAACCCTTCAGGGCCCCACCGTTTCTACATATGGATTCGAAATGAGTGAGGGGGCGAAGGAGGGATAGTCTGTGGGGGGAGGTTGCTAATAGATGCTTTAATTGGGAGTACTTAAGCCAGTGTTTAAAGGTGCCCTGTAGTATATCTGACAGATTGGGTGCAGATTTCAGGGTGCCCAGATGGAGAAACTCGCAGATTGGAGACGAGAGGCCCAGATCAGAAAATCTAGTATATTTGATCGCGGAATGTATGTTTTGTAACCACTCTGTGTTTTGAAAAATCGGGAACATGGGGGAAAAAGGGGAGGAAATTCCTGGTATGTGGTTCAGAATATTGTCCCATGTGCGGAAAATGTGTTTATACAGAGGTGATGGTTTTTGTTACTAACGGTCTGTAGGTAGGAGGAAGCCAACAAAGAGGACCAATTTGAGGAGATTGGAGTATGTGCGAATCTAGTGATATCCATGCTTTATCCAGGTGTCCTACATGCCAGTCTAGCACGCGTTGTAATGTGCCCGCTTGGTAGTACTGGGTGATGCAAGGAACGGCTAGTCCTCCCTTTATCTTTGGGCGATACAAGGTATGTCTCGCTACTCTAGGTCTTTTGCTTCCCCATATAAATTTATTAAGGATTGACTGCAGCTGGTCTAGGTATGTTTGAGGGAGGTCTATAGGAACTGTCTGAAAAGTATACAGGACAAGAGGTAAGATGGACATCTTAACCACTTGCATTCTGCCCCACCAAGAAAACGGCTTGGACTGCCAGTTTTGGCTAGTAGATTGGATCCGCTTAAGGAGTGGGAAGTAGTTAGCCTGAAAAAGGGAGCTTATCTTAGGGGTGAGGGAAATACCTAGGTATTTTATCTGGTCGGTACACAAATGGTATGGACATATCTCTGAAAGGGCTGCAAATTGTTTGGGGTTCATATTTATATTGAGAATATTAGATTTTTGGTCATTTATGTGGAAATGCAATAATTTACCAAATTGACGGAATTCTGCTAGGAGGTGAGTAATCGAATTACGGGGGTCGGACAAAGTCAACAGGATGTCGTCAGCATACAGACTGATTTTGTATTCGGAGGGGCCTATTAAGATTCCTTTGATATTCAAATTGTTTCTGATGTGTGCGGCTAGTGGCTCCATTGCTATTGTAAACAGCAATGGAGAGAGTGGGCATCCCTGTTGGGTTCCGTTATGTATTTGAAAAGGGTCTGAAAGAGTGTTATTGACTTTAATCCTTGCAGAGGGGCTGTTATATAGGTTAAAAATTCTATTTATGGTTGTGCCTCCAAAGCCAAATCCCGTCAGAGTCGAGCTTAGATATGTCCAGTTCAGTCTGTCGAAAGCCTTTTCCGCGTCGGTGGAGACCAGGACTGAGTCGATTTTGGAAGTAGATACATAGTCTATTAAGTGCAGTGTTCGGATGGTATTATCCCTGGCCTCCCGACGCGGAACAAAGCCTGTCTGGTCAGTGTGGACAAGTTGCGGCAATAGCTTGTTAATTCTGGTAGCAAGAATTTTGGCATAGATTTTTGCGTCAGTGTTAATTAGGGAGATGGGGCGGTAGCTGCCCGGGAGGTTCGGGGGTTTATCTTGCTTGTGGATCAGTGCGATGTGCGCTGATAACATATCTCTGGAAAAGGATTAGTTATCGTCTACTGATTTGAACAGAGTGGCTAAGTGTGGGGCTAGAATGTGCTTAAAGGATTTATAGTAAGAGTTGGACAGTCCGTCTGGGCCAGGGCTTTTGTGATTAGGGAGGGATTCAATAGCTGAAAGAATTTCGGCCACCTCTGTGGGGGCGTCTAGCTGAGCTGACTCTGATTGGGACAGGGCCGGGAGACCTGCACAACGGATATAGTCTTCGCAATCCTTTTGGGTTTGGCTGCCATCTAGGGGGGGGGAGTTGATACAGGGACCTGAAGAAGGTGTGGAACACCTCCGCAATTCCTTTGCTATCGTGAATGTCTACTGAATCTGGGGAGGATATTTTATGTATAAAAGAGTTAAGCGTCCTTTGACGTAGAGCTTTAGCCAGTAGTGTGCCTATCTTATTTCCCTCTGTAAAGTAAAGCTTGCGCAAAAAAAAGGCATGTTTCAAAGCTTCCTTATTAAGGTATGTGTTGAGGTCACTCCTGGCTTTTGTCAGTTTTTCTTCTAATAGTCTATTGTGTGGGGAAATTGCAAATTCTGTCGCTGAGTTATTTAAGTTCGTAGTCAGGGAGTCAAATTCTTTTCTCCTTAGTTTAACTAGGTTCGCTTTATACTTAAGGAAGTCCCCCCTTATAACTGCCTTGTGCGCGTCCCACACTATATGAGGTTTCGTCGTACCGTTGTCATTAAGTAGAAAATATTCTGTCAGAGATCGAGTGATCTCCTCGGTCAGTTGCACATTTTTAAGGAGCGAGTCATCAAGTCTCCAACAATACTGGGACACAGGGGCTGTAGGCCAGGAGATCTCTATGGTAACGGTAGAGTGGTCTGTCCACGATACGGGGGTTATGTACGAGTGTCTTATCATGTGCAGGTGATTTTGGTCAATAAAAATATAGTCAATCCTAGATGAGGATCTCTGAGGATACGAATAAAAGGTATAGGTTTTTGTCTGGGGGTGGTTAAGTCTCCATATGTCCACTAGAGACAGGTTCTGTAGGCTGCTCTGAATGTAGCGCAGTGTTGAGGTAGGTATGCAACTACGCCCCAGTGAGCAGTCTAGCGCTTGTGACAGCGCGACATTGAAGTCGCCTGCCAACAACACCAGACCTGTAGCTATGGGCGTGAGAATGTCCAGGGCCTTCCTGAAAAATTTCGCTTGACATTTATTAGGAGCATACAAATTCACTAGAGTGACTGGCTGATTGTATAAGGTGCAACTAATACTAGGATTCTACCTGCTTCATCCTGGTGTTTGGATGTGAGGGAAAAGGGAAGCCTTCTGTGAACCAATATGCCCACCCCATTTGTTTTGGTTGTGTTGTGGGCAAAGTATCCCAACGGGTAGGTGCTGGAAGAGCACGCCGGGGCCGCCGACAGGGTAAAGTGTGTCTCCTGCAAGCAGATTATGTCGGCGTCCTGCTTGCGGAACCAATTTAGGGCGATAGACCGTTTGGTCAGGGAATTAAGGCCTTTCACGTTTTGTGAAAGAATTTTGACACTAGGAGGGCTCATGATGTGTAAGGGGTGTGGTGATTATAACATGACGGTACTGGGACTTCTTTTATTCCTTATTTAAGGTTTTTAAATTGTATCCATTGCCAGCAGTTAGTTTGGAGTTCTGGGGAAAGATCCCAAAAATCAATGGGGCTATCTCTACTCTTGCTAAACATACTACTATTCCTATGGAAATAGTATTTATTTTTCAGTTCCTTTAGATGGGAAACTTGTATCTTATCTAAAGAAAATTATTTTATTTTTCAGGTCCTTTTCTTAGGCCTGCAATTTATTTGGCTGATGTTGCAACTGCTTCAACTTTTTGGTTGGATACTTTAGCGCAACAAGTATCAGATTATGATTTGTTTAGCATTGTTAAGTTGATTCAACATGCTAATAATTTCATTTGTGATGTCATTTTTTGATATTTTCACAGTTGAGGTTAAATCTATGTCTCTAGCTATTTTAGCTAGAAGAACTTTGTGACTTAAATCTTGGAATACTAATTTGATTTCTATAATCCAGATTTCTATTTTTTCAAGATAATAAATTATTTGGTTCACAATTGGATTCAATACTTTCAACTGTTACTCTGGGGAAGGGAGTTTTTTTGCTTCAAGATTCAGTTCTAAGAGTAAATTTTAAGCTTATATTAGTTTTTGTTCTTAATAAGGAACAGAAACCTAATTCTTCCCCAAGTAACATGTTTCTATTTGGAAGCTTTCTTCAAAATGGAATGAATTCAAGCCATTTAAAAGATCAAAGTCAGCTCCCAAATTCGCATGAAGGTGCGGCCCTTATTCCAGCTTAGCTGGTATGGGGCAGGTTAAGACTTTTTTTAAAGTTGTTTGGTTCAATTCGGTCCAAACTTCTTAGATTTGGGTACAGAATAGGATTCAGAGTAAGACCGCCTGTGAGAAGTCTCTTTCTCTCTAGTATATTCCAGCTATTCCAGTAAAGGCTCAGACTTTCCTGTAGTGTGTTTCAGACCTGGAGTTATCTGGGGTATTCATACCAGTTCCATTTCAGGAACGAGGTCTGGGGTTTTGTTTGGAACTATTCATTGTCCCAAAGATAGAAAATCTTTTTGATTTGTCATGTAGAGTACCATCTTTCAGAATGGTGTTTATATGGTCTATTCTGCCTTTTGGTCAGCTAGGGCATTATTTGCCTACAATAGTCTTACAGGATGCATATCTTCATATTCTGTTTTCATTCAGATTATTTTCATTTTCTGAGATTCTCTTTTTTTAGACAAGCATTACCAATTTGTTGCTTTTCCTTTCTGGCCTAGCGACAGCTTTAGGAATCTTTTTAAAAGGTTCTCGGTGTTTCCTTATTTGGACGATATCGTGGTATTTGCTCAGTCTTTTCGTTCTGCAGAATCTCATACGTTTCAACTTCTGTTGTTTCTTCAAGGACATGGTTGGAGGATCTTTTTACCAAAAGTTCCTTGATTCCTCAAGACAAGGGTCACCTTTTCTCCAACATAGGTGTGTCCGGTCCACGGCGTCATCCTTACTTGTGGGATATTCTCTTCCCCAACAGGAAATGGCAAAGAGCCCAGCAAAGCTGGTCACATGATCCCTCCTAGGCTCCGCCTACCCCAGTCATTCTCTTTGCCGTTGTACAGGCAACATCTCCACGGAGATGGCTTAGAGTTTTTTAGTGTTTAACTGTAGTTTTTATTATTCAATAAAGAGATGAAGATTTCTGTTTGTATGAGGAAAATGATTTTAGCAACCGTCACTAAAATCCATGGCTGTTCCACACAGGACTGTTGAGAGCAATTAACTTCAGTTGGGGGAACAGTGAGCAGTCTCTTGCTGCTTGAGGTATGACACATTCTAACAAGACGATGTAATGCTGGAAGCTGTCATTTTCCCTATGGGATCCGGTAAGCCATGTTTATTAAGATCGTAAATAAGGGCTTCACAAGGGCTTATTAAGACTGTAGACTTTTTCTGGGCTAAATCGATTCATTATTAACACATATTTAGCCTTGAGGAATCATTTTATCTGGGTATTTTGATATAATAATATCGGCAGGCACTGTTTTAGACACCTTATTCTTTAGGGGCTTTCCCTAATCATAGGCAGAGGCTCATTTTCGCGCCGGTGTTGCGCACTTGTTTTTGAGAGGCATGACATGCAGTCGCATGTGAGAGGAGCTCTGATACTTAGAAAAGACTTCCTGAAGGCGTCATTTGGTATCGTATTCCCCTTTGGGCTTGGTTGGGTCTCAGCAAAGCAGATACCAGGGACTGTACAGGGGTTAAAGTTAAAAACGGCTCCGGTTCCGTTATTTTAAGGGTTAAAGCTTCCAAATTTGGTGTGCAATACTTTTAAGGCTTTAAGACACTGTGGTGAAAATTTGGTGAATTTTGAACAATTCCTTCATGTTTTTTCGCAATTGCAGTAATAAAGTGTGTTCAGTTTAAAATTTAAAGTGACAGTAACGGTTTTATTTTAAAACGTTTTTTGTACTTTGTTATCAAGTTTATGCCTGTTTAACATGTCTGAACTACCAGATAGACTGTGTTCTGAATGTGGGGAAGCCAGAATTCCTATTCATTTAAATAAATGTGATTTATGTGACAATGACAATGATGCCCAAGATGATTCCTCAAGTGAGGGGAGTAAGCATGGTACTGCATCATTCCCTCCTTCGTCTACACTAGTCTTGCCCACTCAGGAGGCCCCTAGTACATCTAGCGCGCCAATACTCCTTACTATGCAACAATTAACGGCTGTAATGGATAATTCTGTCAAAAACATTTTAGCCAAAATGAACACTTACCAGCGTAAGTGTCACTGCTCTGTTTTAGATACTGAAGAGCATGAAGACGCTGATAATAATGGTTCTGAAGGGCCCCTAACCCAGTCTGATGGGGCCAGGGAGGTTTTGTCTGAGGGAGAAATTACTGATTCAGGGAACATTTCTCAACAAGCTGAACCTGATGTGATTACGTTTAAATTTAAGTTGGAACATCTCCGCATTCTGCTCAAGGAGGTATTATCCACTCTGGATGATTGTGACAAGTTGGTCATCCCAGAGAAACTATGTAAAATGGACAAGTTCCTAGAGGTCCCGGGGCTCCCAGAAGCTTTTCCTATACCCAAGCGGGTGGCGGACATTGTTAATAAAGAATGGGAAAGGCCCGGTATTCCTTTCGTCCCTCCCCCCATATTTAAAAAATTGTTTCCTATGGTCGACCCCAGAAAGGACTTATGGCAGACAGTCCCCAAGGTCGAGGGAGCGGTTTCCACTTTAAACAAACGCACCACTATACCCATAGAGGATAGTTGTGCTTTCAAAGATCCTATGGATAAAAAATTAGAAGGTTTGCTTAAAAAGATGTTTGTTCAGCAGGGTTACCTTCTACAACCAATTTCATGCATTGTCCCTGTAGCTACAGCCGCATGTTTCTGGTTCGATGAGCTGATAAAGGCGGTCGATAGTGATTCTCCTCCTTATGAGGAGATTATGGACAGAATCAATGCTCTCAAATTGGCTAATTCTTTCACCCTAGACGCCACTTTGCAATTGGCTAGGTTAGCGGCTAAGAATTCAGGGTTTGCTATTGTGGCGCGCAGAGCGCTTTGGTTGAAATCTTGGTCAGCTGATGCGTCTTCCAAGAACAAGCTACTTAACATTCCTTTCAAGGGGAAAACGCTGTTTGGCCCTGACTTGAAAGAGATTATCTCTGATATCACTGGGGGTAAGGGCCACGCCCTTCCTCAGGATCGGCCTTTCAAGGCAAAAAATAAACCTAATTTTCGTTAGAAACGGACCAGCCCAAAGTGCTACGTCCTCTAAGCAAGAGGGTAATACTTCTCAAGCCAAGCCAGCTTGGAGACCAATGCAAGGCTGGAACAAGGGAAAGCAGGCCAAGAAACCTGCCACTGCTACCAAGACAGCATGAAATGTTGGCCCCCGATCCGGGACCGGATCTGGTGGGGGGCAGACTATCTCTCTTCGCTCAGGCTTGGGCAAGAGATGTTCTGGATCCTTGGGCGCTAGAAATAGTCTCCCAAGGTTATCTTCTGGAATTCAAGGGGCTTCCCCCAAGGGGGAGGTTCCACAGGTCTCAGTTGTCTTCAGACCACATAAAAAGACAGGCATTCTTACATTGTGTAGAAGACCTGTTAAAAATGGGAGTGATTCATCCTGTTCCATTAAGAGAACAAGGGATGGGGTTCTACTCCAATCTGTTCATAGTTCCCAAAAAAGAGGGAACGTTCAGACCAATCTTAGATCTCAAGATCTTAAACAAGTTTCTCAAGGTTCCATCGTTCAAGATGGAAACCATTCGAACTATTCTTCCTTCCATCCAGGAAGGTCAATTCATGACCACAGTGGATTTAAAGGATGCGTATCTACATATTCCTATCCACAAGGAACATCATCGGTTCCTAAGGTTCGCATTCCTGGACAAGCATTACCAGTTCGTGGCGCTTCCTTTCGGATTAGCCACTGCTCCAAGGATTTTCACAAAGGTACTAGGGTCCCTTCTAGCTGTGCTAAGACCAAGGGGCATTGCTGTAGTGCCTTACTTGGACGACATTCTGATTCAAGCGTCGTCCCTTCCTCTAGCAAAGGCTCACACGGACATTGTCCTGGCCTTTCTCAGATCTCACGGATGGAAAGTGAACGTGGAAAAGAGTTCTCTATCTCCGTCAACAAGGGTTCCCTTCTTGGGAACAATAATAGACTCCTTAGAAATGAGGATTTTTCTGACAGAGGCCAGAAAAACAAAACTTCTAGACTCTTGTCGGATACTTCATTCCGTTCCTCTTCCTTCCATAGCGCAGTGCATGGAAGTGATCGGTTTGATGGTAGCGGCAATGGACATAGTTCCTTTTGCGCGCATTCATCTAAGACCATTACAACTGTGCATGCTCAGTCAGTGGAATGGGGACTATACAGACTTGTCTCCGAAGATACAAGTAAATCAGAGGACCAGAGACTCACTCCGTTGGTGGCTGTCCCTAGACAACCTGTCACAAGGGATGACATTCCGCAGACCAGAGTGGGTCATTGTCACGACCGACGCCAGTCTGATGGGCTGGGGCGCGGTCTGGGGATCCCTGAAAGCTCAGGGTCTTTGGTCTCGGGAAGAATCTCTTCTACCGATAAATATTCTGGAACTGAGAGCGATATTCAATGCTCTCAAGGCTTGGCCTCAGCTAGCGAGGGCCAAGTTCATACGGTTTCAATCAGACAACATGACAACTGTTGCGTACATCAACCATCAGGGGGGAACAAGGAGTTCCCTGGCGATGGAAGAAGTGACCAAAATCATTCTATGGGCGGAGTCTCACTCCTGCCACCTGTCTGCTATCCACATCCCAGGAGTGGAAAATTGGGAAGCGGATTTTCTGAGTCGTCAGACTTTGCATCCGGGGGAGTGGGAACTCCATCCGGAAATCTTTGCCCAAGTCACTCAGCTGTGGGGCATTCCAGACTTGGATCTGATGGCCTCTCGTCAGAACTTCAAAGTTCCTTGCTACGGGTCCAGATCCAGGGATCCCAAGGCGGCTCTAGTGGATGCACTAGTAGCACCTTGGACCTTCAAACTAGCTTATGTGTTCCCGCCGTTTCCTCTCATCCCCAGGCTGGTAGCCAGGATCAACCAGGAGAGGGCGTCGGTGATCTTGATAGCTCCTGCGTGGCCACGCAGGACTTGGTATGCAGATCTGGTGAATATGTCATCGGCTCCACCTTGGAAGCTACCTTTGAGACGAGACCTTCTTGTTCAGGGTCCGTTCGAACATCCGAATCTGGTTTCACTCCAGCTGACTGCTTGGAGATTGAACGCTTGATTTTATCAAAGCGAGGGTTCTCAGATTCTGTTATCGATACTCTTATTCAGGCCAGAAAGCCTGTAACTAGAAAGATTTACCACAAAATTTGGAAAAAATATATCTGTTGGTGTGAATCTAAAGGATTCCCTTGGGACAAGGTTAAGATTCCTAAGATTCTATCCTTCCTTCAAGAAGGATTGGAAAAAGGATTATCTGCAAGTTCCCTGAAGGGACAGATTTCTGCCTTGTCTGTGTTACTTCACAAAAAGCTGGCAGCTGTGCCAGATGTTCAAGCCTTTGTTCAGGCTCTGGTTAGAATCAAGCCTGTTTACAAACCTTTGACTCCTCCTTGGAGTCTCAATTTAGTTCTTTCAGTTCTTCAGGGGGTTCCGTTTGAACCCTTACATTCCGTTGATATTAAGTTATTATCTTGGAAAGTTTTGTTTTTGGTTGCAATTTCTTCTGCTAGAAGAGTTTCAGAATTATCTGCTCTGCAGTGTTCTCCTCCTTATCTGGTGTTCCATGCAGATAAGGTGGTTTTGCGTACTAAACCTGGTTTTCTTCCAAAAGTTGTTTCTAACAAAAACATTAACCAGGAGATTATCGTACCTTCTCTGTGTCCGAAACCAGTTTCAAAGAAGGAACGTTTGTTGCACAATTTGGATGTTGTTCGCGCTCTAAAATTCTATTTAGATGCTACAAAGGATTTTAGACAAACATCTTCCTTGTTTGTTGTTTATTCCGGTAAAAGGAGAGGTCAAAAAGCAACTTCTACCTCTCTCTCCTTTTGGATTAAAAGCATCATCAGATTGGCTTACGAGACTGCCGGACGGCAGCCTCCCGAAAGAATCACGGCTCATTCCACTAGGGCTGTGGCTTCCACATGGGCCTTCAAGAACGAGGCTTCTGTTGATCAGATATGTAGGGCAGCGACTTGGTCTTCACTGCACACTTTTACCAAATTTTACAAGTTTGATACTTTTGCTTCTTCTGAGGCTATTTTTGGGAGAAAGGTTTTGCAAGCCGTGGTGCCTTCCATTTAGGTGACCTGATTTGCTCCCTCCCTTCATCCGTGTCCTAAAGCTTTGGTATTGGTTCCCACAAGTAAGGATGACGCCGTGGACCGGACACACCTATGTTGGACAAAACAGAATTTATGTTTACCTTATAAATTACTTTCTCCAACGGTGTGTCCGGTCCACGGCCCGCCCTGGTTTTTTTAATCAGGTCTGATAATTTATTTTCTTTAACTACAGTCACCACGGTACCATATGGTTTCTCCTATGCAAATATTCCTCCTTAACGTCGGTCGAATGACTGGGGTAGGCGGAGCCTAGGAGGGATCATGTGACCAGCTTTGCTGGGCTCTTTGCCATTTCCTGTTGGGGAAGAGAATATCCCACAAGTAAGGATGACGCCGTGGACCGGACACACCGTTGGAGAAAGTAATTTATCAGGTAAACATAAATTCTGTTTTTTTGGGTTTCCAGATAGATTGTGTCAATGTCTTTGTTTCTAACAGACAAGAGGCAATTTTTATTGGGTTCAGCTTGTCGGAACCTATAGTCTCTCTTACTTCCTTCAGTAGCTATATGCATGGAAGTTTTTAGGTCTCATGACTGCAGCATTGGATTCGATTCTCTTTGCTCATTTTCATATGAAACCTCTCCAGTTTTTAATGCTGAATTAATGGTGAAGGGATTATTCTAGGATATCACATTGAATATCCTTGAATCCCAATATTCAACTATCTCTAACTTGGTGGTTAGATCACCATCGTATAGTTCTACGGGTCTCTTTGGTTCATCCAACCTGGACCGTGATCACTTCAGATGCGAGTCATTAGGTTGGGAAGCTTTCTGGGGATCTCTGACAGCACAGGGGGTTTGGAAATCTCAAGAGGCGAGATTATCTATCAATATTTTGGAACTCTGTGCGATTCTCAGAGTTCTTCAGTTTTGGCTTCTATTTGAAGAGAGAGACGTTTATTAGTTTTCAGACAGACGGTCACAACTGTGGACACTTGCTTGGGCATAATCCAGCTCCTGTCTAATTCTGCGGTCCATATCTCAGGTATAGACAATTGGGAAGCGGATTATCTTTGTCATCAAGCTTTACATCCAGGAGAATGGTCTCTTCACCCAGATGTCTTTCTTTCAAGTTGTTTAGATGTGCGGGCTTCCAGAAATAGATCTGATGGCATCTCATCTAAACAATGAACTTCCCAGGTACCTATCTAGGTCCAAGGATCCTCAGGCGGAAGCAGTGGTTGCATTGACACTTCCTTGGAGTTATTAACCTGCCTATATTTTTCTGCCTCTAGTTCTTCTTCCAAGAGTGATTTTCAAAATCATCATGGAGGAATTGTTTGTGCTGCTGGTGGCTCCAGCGTCGCCACTCAGGTTTTGGTATATGGATCTTGTTCGGATGTTCAGTTGCCAACCTTGGCCATTTCCATTAAGGACAGACCTTATATATCAAGGTTTGTTTTTCCATAAGGATCTCAAATCATTAAGTTTGATGGTATGGAGATTGAATGCTTAGTCATAGAAGTTTCTCTGACTCGGTGATTTAAACTATGTTGCAGGCTCGTAAATCTGTGTCTAGAAAGATTATCGAGTTTGGAAGACTTACATTTCATGGTGTTCTTCTCATAAATTCTCTTGGCATTTTTTTCAGGATGGTTTAGACAAGGGTTTGTCTGCAAGGTCTTTGGAAAGACAAATCTCTGCTCTTTCTGTTCTATTCCACAGAAAAATTGCTAAACTTCCTGATATTTTTTGTTTTGTACAGGCTTTGGTTCGCATCAAGCCTGTCATTAAATCAATTTCTCCTGCTTGGAGTCTTAATTTGGTTTTGAAGGCTTTACAGGCTCCTCCGTTTGAGCCTATGCATTTTCTGGACATTAAATTACTTTCTTGGAAAGTGTTGTTCCTTTTGGCCATCTCTTCTGCTAGAAGAGTTTCTGTTTTATTTGCTCTTTTTTGTGAGTCTCCTTTTCTGATTTTTCATCAGGATAAGGCGTTTTTTTTGCAGCTTTGTGTCCTAATCCTAAGAATTCTCTAGAGATCCTTACATTCTTTGGATGTGGTAAGAGCTTCAAAATATTTTGTTGAAGCTACTTTCAGGAAGACTTCTAGTCTATTTGTTATCATTTCTTTGGCATCTTAGTTACAGCTTTTGATTCATCATGCTTATTTGGAGTCGGGTAATTCCCTGCCTCAGAGGATTACGGCTCATTCTACTAGGTCAGATTCTCTTCCTGGGTTTTTTAGAATGAAGCTTCTGTTCAGATTTGCAAAGCAGCAACTTGGTCTTCTTTGCTTACTTTTTCCTAAATTCTACCATTTTGATGTTTTCTCTTCTCAGAAGCAGTTTTTTGGTAGAAAAATGCTTCAGGCAGCTGTTTCAGTTTGATTCTTCTGCTTATATTTTCAGTTTTTTTCATTATATGATTAAAACTTTTGATTTGGGTTGAGGATTATTTTTTCAGCGGAATTGTCTGTCTTTATTTTTATCCCTCCCTCTAGTGACTCTTGCGTGGAGTTCCACATCTTGGATATTTGCTATCCCATACGTCACTAGCTCATGGACTCTTGCCAATTACATGAAAGAAAACATAATTTATGTAAGAACTTACCTGATAAATTCATTTCTTTCATATTGGCAAGAGTCCATGAGGCCCACCCTTTTTATGCTGGTTATGATTTTTTTGTATTAAGCACAATTATTCCAATTCCTTGTTGATGCTTTCGCTCCTTTCTTATCACCCCACTTCTTGGCTATTCGTTAAACTGAATTGTGGGTGTGGTGGGGGGTGTATTTATAGGCATTTTGAGGTTTGGGAAACTTTGCCCCTCCTGGTAGGAATGTATATCCCATACGTCACTAGCTCATGGACTCTTGCCAATATGAAAGAAATGAATTTGTCAGGTAAGTTCTTACATAAATTATGTTTTTTAAAGTTGTGCAAGATTGTGCTGCTTTGTTCTAGGGTGTAGCTGTAGTCCAAATCAGTCTCTTCAGTAAAGCAGTGGTGGCTTTAGAGCAATGGGAACTTGTGGGACATCATTCTCACTGCGCCTCCCATATGTAGATTGCTGCCCTAATTCAGAATACCTGAGGGATATTTACTCAGGAATTTCTTTCTTTCTCAGGCCCATGGGAGGGAGAGGACCTCTCAAGCCTGGGGTTCTGCCTTGCTGTCAGGCAGACTTTAGAGGTAAGTGCTTCTTTTTATTTTTCTTGGGCTAACACAGAAATGGACGCTCAGAAAAGGATGGGGAGCACTTCACTACCGTTTATTCATAATATGGGTGACACAAAGATAACACTCTTTATTATGTTTTGGGCAGCATTGATCATTAAAATGTTTAGCAGGCACTGGGTGGCAGTTGGCTCTGGTGGTTTCACACATAAGCGGCTGGGAGACATGGTGGTTCATTTTCAACGCCCACGATGGGCGGGGCCTTCCGTTTTCGCGCCTTTTACATTGCACTCCTGTATTAAGATTAAGCAGGGGACGACATAGGCAGAAGGTTCCCATCTCTATCTAGAAGCGCATGTTTTTAGTCGGAACAAGCGCTTCTAGGACCGGAAAGCAGCGGTTCTTGTTCCATATTGAATCCAGATCGTTTCTCCAAGTAAAAGGGAAGTCCTCCATTTCTTGCAGTCAGGTAGGCACCTCAGCAGAGCTGCTGAGGTGTAGAGGTGTCATTTTATTTGGTCTTAAATGCTAGAGAGTACGTTTTTTGCTTGCACAGTAAAAAAAGTTAAACATTTACATTTAAAGTGACAGTAACATTTTGTTTTCACTTAAAACTTTTTACTGCTAATTTGAGGTTTTATTTGATAATTACTCAATTGTGACCTAGTATGGACCAAGGGGACTTGCACAATGTAACTTGCTCCTTATGTTTTGTCGCCAATGTGGAACCACCTATCCCTTTCTGTCCCTCATATATTGAGAGGACTTTGAATTATAGGGAAAAAAAAATTTTCTGAGCCAATCTCCTCTAAGGCGGAAATTTTCCAAGAGTCTGAGGAGAGTCTATATATGCCGCAGCTTTCTCCCCAAGCGTCCCAAATTTTACCACCCTCACAAGCAGTGCCCTGCGCTTCCGCTAATGTCCCTTCTAGGATTACTTTAAAAGACATAGCTTCTCTCATGTCTTCTACTATTTCTGATGCGTTGTCTGCCTTTCCAATGTTGCAAAAGCATAAGAGGAAAATCAGACATTCAGTAAACGAGGTTTCTGACGCAATTGTTGCAATTTCGGAGGTATCCTCCCAAAGACCCGAAGAGGAGGGTACTGCCGTAACATCTGAAGATGAAATTTCAGATTCAGAGAGTTTATTACCTATGACAGACACGGAAGTGGTATCTTTTAGGTTTAAACTAGAACACCTTCGTCTGTTAGGGAGGTTTTAGTAACCTTGGACAACAGTGACTCCACAGTAGTGGTTGTCCCTAAGAAGTCTAGTAAACTGGACCGATATTTCAAGGACGTATTTCCAGTTCCTCAACGAACTACTGAGATCATTGCTAAGGAGTGGGAGAGACCGGGCATACCCTTTTCTCCCTCTCCTATTTTTAAGAAGATGTTTCCAATAGCCAACTCTATCAAAGAGGCTTGGCAAACAGTTCCTAAGGTGGAAGGGGCCGTTTCCACCTTAGCTAAGATAACTACTATTCCCATAGAGGATAGTTGTGCTTTCAAAGATCCTATGGATAAGAAGTTAGAGGGTTTACTCAAGAAGATACATGTACACTAGGGTCTGCAATGGCAACCAGCTGTGTATTGCCACCGTCACTAGTGCAGCGGCGTATTGGTTTGATGCACTGTCTGAGGCCCTCAGGACAGAAACTTCTTTGGATGAGATCCAAGATAGGATAAAGGCTCCTAAACTAGCTAATGCCTTTATTTCGGACTCTTCCCTTCAAGTTATCAAGCTGGGAGCTAAGGTTTAGAGTTTCTCTATTTTAGCTCGATGAGCCTTATGGTTAAAACCTTGGTCTGCGGCTGTGTCATCTAAGTCTAACCTTCTAGCTATTCCTTACAAGGGGAAGATCTTGTTTGGACCTGGCCTGAAGGAAATTATCTCTGATATCACGGGAGGTAAGGGTCATCTTCTCCCTCAAGATAAGAGAAACAAACAAAAAGGACAACTGAGTATTTTCGTTCCTTTCGAAATTTCAAGGGAAATTCTTCCTCTTCTCCTCTAAGCAGGAACAATCT
This sequence comes from Bombina bombina, assembly GCF_027579735.1. NCBI lineage: Eukaryota > Metazoa > Chordata > Amphibia > Anura > Bombinatoridae > Bombina > Bombina bombina. Next base: position 1,037,275,883 of record NC_069499.1, read on the forward strand.
AAACCTGCATGGAGACCCAATCTTGGAATAAGGGAAAGCAATCCAAGAAGCCTGCTAGTGTATCCAAGACAGCATGAAGGGCATGCCCCTGATCCGGGACCGGATCTGGTAGGGGGCAGACTTTCCTTCTTTATTCAAGCTTGGGTTCGGGATGTTCAGGATACCTGGTCAATAGAAATAGTGCCTAAGGATACAAACTGGAGTTCGAAAGTTTTCCTCCCAGAGGCAGGTTTCTACTTTCAAGATTATCTGCAGACCAGACAAAGAGAGAGGCGTTCTTACACTGCGTAGGAGACCTCTCCGCCCTGGGAATAATTGTTCCTGTTCCAGTACAGGAACAGGGTCTGGGGTTTTATTCCAATCTGTTCGTGGTTCCCAAAAAGGAGGGAACCTTCAAACTAATTTTAGACCTCAAGAGTCTAAACAAATTTTTCAGGGTACTGTCCATTAAGATGGAAACTATTTGTTCCATTGATCCAAGAAGGTCAATTAATGACAACAGTGGATTTAAAGGATGCGTACCTACATGTTCCCATTCACAGGGATCATCACAAGTTCCTAGTGTTTGTCTTTCTTTACAAACACTTCCAGTTTGTGGCTCTTCCTTTCGGTCATGCCACAGCCCCCAGAATTTTCACAAAGGTTCTGGGATCTCTGTTGGCAGTGCTTTGATCACGCGGAATTGCAGTGGCGCCCTATCTGGACAACATCTTAGTCCAGGCGCTATCTTTTCAACTAGCAAGATCCCACACGGACTTAGTGTTGTCCTTCTTACGATCTCACGGGTGGAAGGTAAATTTGGTAAAGAGTTCCTTAGTTCCAAATACAAGGGTAACTTTCTTAGGAACCATAATAGACTCCCTGTCTATGAAGATTTTTCTGAAAGAAGTCAGGAAATGTAAAGATCATAGATACTTGTCTAGTCCTTTAGTCCACTCCTCGGCCATCAGTGGCTCAGTGCATGGAGTTAATTGGGCTGATGGTGATGGCAATGGACATCATCCCGTTTGCTCGCTTCCATCTCAGACCTCTGCAGTTAAGCATGTTCAGGCAATGGAACAGAGATTATGCGGACTTGTCTCATTGAATACTACTGGGGCAGGAGACAAGGGATTCTCTCCAATGGTGGTTGTCTCTGGATCATCTCTCTCATGGAACTTGCTTTCGCAGACCATCTTGGGTGATTGTGGCCACAGACGCCAGCCTTCTAGGGTGGGGGGCAGTCTGGGGCTCCCTTAAAGCTCAGGGAGTTTGGACTCGGTCAGAGTCTGTTCTTCCTATAAATATTCTGGAACTGAGAGTGATTTTCAATGCTCTCCTGGCCTGGCCCCAGTTAGCCACGGTCCGGTTTATCCGGTTCCAGTCGGACAACATAACTTCTGATTACATCAATCATCAGGGAGTAACGAGGAGTTACTTAGCGATGACAGAAGAAACCAAAATAATCCAGTGTTGGCGATCCACATTCCAGGAGTGGGCAATTGGGAAGCGGATTTCTTGAGCAGGCAGTCCTTTCATCCGGGGGAGTGGGAACTCCATCCGGAAGTGTTTTCCAACTTGATTCTCAAGTGGGGTCAGCCGGAATTGGATCTCATGGCATCTCAACAGAATGCCAAGCTCCCGAGATACAGGTCGAGGTCCAGGAACCCCCAGGTGGAACTGATAGATGCTCTGGCGGTCCCTTAGACCTTCAGTCTAGCATGCCTATTTCCTCAGTTTGCTCTTCTTCCTCGGGTAATTGCTCGAATCAAACAGGAGAGGTCCTTGGTGATCCTCATAGCACTGGCCTGGCCTCGCAGGATTTTGGTATGCAGATCTGGTGGAGATGGCATCTCTGCCACCTTGGAGACTTCCGTTGAGGAAAGACCTTCTGATTCAGGGGCACTTCCTTCACCCAAATCTATTTTCTCTGAAGCTGACTGCTTGGAGATTGAACACTTAATTTTATCCAAGCGGGGGTTTTCTGACTCGGTCATAGAGACCATGATTCAGGCTCATAAGCCTGTAGCTAGAAGGATTTACCATAAGATTTGGCATAAATATCTCTCTATTGGTGTGAATCCAAGCGCTACTCATGGAGTAGAGTTAGGATTCCTAGAATTTTGTCTTTTCTCAGAAGGTTTGAAGAAAGGTTCAACGAGTTCCCTAAAGGGTCAAATCTCGGCCTTATCTAGTTTGTTACAGAAACGTCTGGCGGATATTCCAGATGTACAATCATTTTGTCAGGCCTTGGTCAGGATCAGGCCTGTGTTCAAACCAGTTACTCCTCCATGGAGTCTTAATTTAGTTCTCAAAGTTCTTCAAGGGGCTCTGTTTGAGCCTATGCATTCCTTAGATATTAAGTTGTTATCTTGGAAAGTTTTATTTTTTTCTGCTCGTAGAGTGTTGGAGCTCTCGGCATTGCAGTACGAGTCTCCTTACCTTATTTTCCATTCAGATAAGGTAGTTTTACGTACTAAATTAGGATTTCTTCCTAAGGTTGTTTCTGATTGGAAGATTAATCAGGAGGTTGTTGTTCCTTCTTTGTGTCTTAATCCTTATTCTCAGAAAGAACGACTTCTGCACAATTTGGACGTGGTCTGTGCTTTAAAGTTTTACCTGCAGGCGATTAAGGACTTTAGTCAGTCGTCTTCATTGTTTGTGCTTTTCTCAGGAAACGTACGGGACAGAAAGCTACGGCTACTTGCTTTTTGGCTGAAGAGGATCCTAAGTTTTGCATATGAGACTGCTGGACAGCAGCCTCCCGAGAGGGTTACGGCTCATTCCACCAGGGCTGTTGCTTCCTCATGGGCATTCAAAAATGAAGCTTCTGTGGAACAGATTTGCAAGGCTGCAACTTGGTCCTCTCTTCACACTTTTTCAAAGTTTTACAAATTTGACACTTTTGCCTCGGCAGAGGCCGCTTTTGGGAGAAAGGTTCTTCAAGCAGCGGTGCCTTCCGTTTAGGTTCACTGTCTTGTCCCTCCCGTATCATCTGTGTACTCTAGCTTGGGTATTGAATCCCATTAGTAATTAAGATAATCTGTGGACTTATTGTGTCATAAAAAAGAAAAGAAAAATTATGCTTACCTGATAAATTTATTTCTTTTTTGACACGATGAGTCCACGATGAGTCGCCCTGTTCTTGTAAGACAGGTTGTGGGTTATTGTAAACTTCAGACACCTCTGCACCTTGGCTTTTCCTTTCTTTCCTTAACTTCGGTCGAATGACTGGAGTGGGGGGGAAGGGAAGAGAGCTATTTATCAGCTCTGCTGTGGTGCTCTTTGCCGCATCCTGCTGACCAGGAGGTGAATATCCCATTAGTAATTAAGATGATCCGTGGACTCATCCGTGTCAAAAAAGAAATACATTTATCAGGTAAGCATAATTTTTTTTTTTTTTTTTTCTGTAATATTCAAGAAATAGATTTTCATAATGGATTTAAAAACTTGCTTTTTTTCCTGTATTTAAATTTAAATACTTTAGCTAAAGGTGAACAAACTGCATCCCACATTCTGAAAGTGGGTGGGTGGGTAGTCAATAAAATAGGCAAATCCCTTTCCTTTGTACCATAATATAATTATTTTATTATTTTATTATTATTTTTAGGCAATTGTGTGATTTTCAACAATACTTACCACATGACATAGTTGTATTACCCGTTTAAGTACTGGTATTGAGCCTATGAATTACATTTCTTCTATAAGATACGACGAGTCCACGTATTCATCCTTACTTGTGGGATATTATCCTCCTGCTAACAGGAAGTGGCAAAGAGCACCACAGCAGAGCCGTCTATATAGCTCCTCCCTTAACTTCACCCCCCAGTCATTCTCTTTGCCTACTCTAAGTACTAGGAAGGGTAAAGTGAAAGAGGTGATAAAATGTTAGTTTTTATTTTCTTCAAGCAAGAGTTTTTTATTTTAAATGGTACCGGTGTGTACTATTTTCTCTCAGGCAGCAGGTGGGTGAAGACTTCTTCCTGGAGGCTGATGATCTTAGCATTTGTCACTAAGATCCAGAGCAGTTCCCACAGAATGGCTGAGGAGTACTTAAGAAACTTCAGTGTGTGGAACGTTTTTCATGCTATAAGCAGTGAGGTATGTTCAGTCATTTTTTTCTGGAGAGACTGTGGTATTTCAGAATTGGCTGACAGTATCCCCATGAGGGTAAGGGTAAGCAGTAATCCTAAAAGAAGAGAGGTATTACTAAGCTTGCATATAGGGGCTAAGAAAAAATGGTTGACACTGTGTTTGAATGTTTGTGGGCAAACATTTATTTAACTGGGAGTGCTGATAAGTTTTTGGCAGGAACGTTTTTGATGCTTTAATGAGAGGGTACACTTGGCTTCTTTTTGGGTTTAAGAACCCACATGGCTAGTTTGAGACCGCTCTGGTGTGGTTCATTTGGCCTGAGAGACATTGAGTGAGATGGGCGGGGCCTATTTTCGCACCTCAGTTGCGCAGTTGTATTTGACAGGCAAGCAGCAAGCTCCAACTCCGGTGGGCCCTTGTGAGAGTATTGGGCCAAATTGAAGCTTTAACAATGTTTTCCAGATCCCTGAGGGCAGGTAGGCGCCACAGCAGGGCGTGTTTTTACCGGATTTAAACGTTTATTAATTATTCGGTTTTTACAGTAAGGGTCAAGTGTTCCTTTCCTTGTGGGGCAAACTTAGCTGCATAATTTGAATACTTATATCAAAAAATTGAAATGATTTGATTATGATTTGATTAAAGCAGTTTTGCAAAACGTGTATGCTTTTTTTCTCTTAAAGGCGCAGTACTGTTTTTTAAGATTGTTATTTTTTCACTAAATATGGTGTTTTCAAGCCTGTTTGTGGTCATTGCTAGCCTGTTTAACATGTCTGACATTGAGGAAAGCCAATGTTCAATGTGTTTGGAAGCCATTGTGGAACCCCCACTTAAAATGTGTCCCTCATGCACTGAAAGGGCAATAAATTGCAAAGAACATATTTTAGCTGATAAAAGTATGTCGCAGGATGATTCTCAGTCATAAGAGAATCAGGTTATGCCATCTAATTCTCCAAGTGTCACAACCATTAACGCCCGCACAAGCAGCGCCAAGTACTTCTAGTGCGTCTAATTCTTTCACCCTGCAAGATATGGCCGCAGTTATGTCTACTACCCTCACAGAGGTTTTATCTAAACTGCCTGGGTTGCAGGGGAAGTGCAGTAGGTCCGGTGTGAGAGTAAATGCAGAGCCCTCTGACGCTTTATTAGCCATCTCTGATGTACCCTCACAATGTTCTGAGTTGGGGGTGAGGGAATTGCTGTCTGAGGGTGAGCTTTCTGATTCAGGAAAGATGTTCCCTCAGACAGACTCAGATATGACGGCTTTTAAATTTAAGCTAGAACACCTCTGCTTGTTGCTCAGGGAGGTTTTAGCGACTCTGGATGATTGTGACCCTATAGTAATTCCACCAGAGAAATTGTGTAAAATGGATAGATATCTAGAGGTTCCTGCTTACACTAATGTTTTTCCGGTCCCTAAGAGGATTTCGGACATTGTTACTAAGGAGTGGGATAGACCAGGTATTCCGTTTTCTCCCCCTCCTACTTTTTTTAGGATTTTTCGGGATTCGTGGCAGACGGTCCCTAAGGTGAAGGGAGCTATTTACTTCCCTGGCTAAGCGTACAACTATACCTATTGAGGACAGTTGTGCTTTCAAAGATCCTATGGATAAAAAATTAGAGGGTCTTCTAAAGAAAATATTTATTCATCAGGGTTTTCTGCAACCTATAGCGTGCATTGTTCCTATAACTACTGCAGCTGTGTTTTGGTTCGAGGCTCCTAAGGTTAAGACCCCATTAGATGATATTCTGGATAGAATTAGGGCTCTCAAGCTAGCTAATTCTTTCATTACAGATGCCGCTTTTCAACTGGCTAAATTAGCGGCAAAGAATTCAGTTTTTGCCATTTTAGCGCGTAGAGCGTTATAGCTTAAGTCCTGGTCTGCTGACGTGTCATCAAAATCTAAGCTTTTAGCCATTCCTTTCAAGGGTAAGACCCTATTCAGGCCAGGACTGAAAGATCATTTCAGACATCACTTGAGGAAAAGGCCATGCCCTTCCTCACAATAAGACAAATAAGATGAGGAGCAAACAAAATAATTTTCGTTCCTTTTGGAACTTCAAAGGTGGTCCCTCTACCTCCTCCCCTGCTGCAAAGCAGGAGGGGAATTTTGCTCAATCTAAGTCAGTCTTGAGACCTAACCAGGAACAAGGGTAAACAGGCCAAGAAGCCCGCTGCTTCCACCAAGACAGCATGAAGGGGCAGCCCCCGATCCGGGACCGGCTCTAGTAGGGGGCAGACTTTCTCTCTTTGCTCAGCCTTGGGCAAGAGACGTTCAGGACTCCTGGGCTTTAGAAATTGTGACCCAGGGGTATCTTCTAGACTTCAAAGATTCTCCTCCAAGGGGGAGATTCCATCTTTCTCGATTGTCTGTAAACCAGACAAAAAGAGAGGCGTTCTTACGCTGTGTAGAAGACCTGTATACTATGGGAGTAATCTGCCCAGTTTCAAAAGCAGAACAGGGGCTGGGGTTTTACTCCAAGCTGTTTGTGGTTCCCAAAAAAGAGGGAACCTTCAGACCTATCTTAGATCTCAAGATCCCAAACAAATTCCTCAGAGTCCCATCCTTCAAGATGGAGACCATTCAGACAATTTTACCAATGATCCAGGAGGGTCACTATATGACCACCGTGGATTTAAAGGATGCGTATCTTCACATTCCTATCCACAAAGATCATCACCAGTTCCTCAGGTTCGCCTTCCTGGACAAGCATTACCAGTTTGTGGCTCTTCCCTTCGGGTTGGCCACAGCTCCCAGAATTTTCACAAAAGTGCTAGGGTCCCTTCTGGCGGTTCTAAGGCCGCGGGGCATAGCAGTGGCGCCTTATCTGGACTATATCTTAATTCAGGCGTCAACTTACCAACTAGCCAAATCTCTCACGGACATTTGTGTTGGCTTTTCTAAGATCTCATGGGTGGAAGGTGAACGTAAAAAAGAGTTCACTTATCCCCCTCACAAGATTTCTATTCCTGGGAACTCTGATAGATTCGGTAGACATGAAAATTTTTCTGACGGAGGTCAGGAAATCAAAGATTTTAACCACCTGCCTAGCTCTTCATTCCATTCCTCGGCCGTCAGTGGCTCAGTGTATGGAGGTAATCGGACTAATGGTAGCGGCAATGGACATCGTTCCGTTTGCTCGCTTGCATCTCAGACCACTGCAACTATGCATGCTCAATCAGTGGAATGGGGATTATGTGGATTTATCTCCTCGGATAAATCTGGATCAAGAGACCAGAGACTCTCTTCTTTGGTGGTTGTCACAGGATCATCTGTCCCAGGGAATGTTTCCGCAGGCCAGCATGGGTTATAGTGACGACGGACGCCAGCCTATTGGGCTGGGGTGCAGTCTGGAATTCCCTGAAAGCACAGGGTGTGGACTCAGGAGGAGGCTCTCCTCCCGATAAATATTCTAGAACTGAGAGCAATATTCAACGCTCTTCAGGCGTGGCCTCAGCTGGCTTCGGCCAGATTCATAAGATTCCAGTCGGACAATATCACAACTGTAGCATACATCAATCATCAGGGGGGAACAAAGAGTTCTCTAGCGATGATAGAGGTTTCCAAAATAATTTGATGGGCAGAGACTCACTCTTGCCATCTATCAGCAATCCATATCCCAGGAGTGGAGAACTGGGAAGCGGATTTTCTAAGTCATCAGACCATCCGGAGGTGTTTGCACAATTGATTCATCAATGGGGCACACCAGAATTGGATCTGATGGCATCTCGTCAGAATGCCAAACTTCCTTGTTACGGGTCCAGATCAAGGGATCCTCAAGCAGTACTGATAGATGCTCTAGCAGTACCTTGGTCGTTCAACCTGGCTTATGTGTTTCCACCATTTCCTCTCCTTCCTCGTCTGATTGCCAGAATCAAACAGGAGAGAGCTTCAGTGATTTTGATAGCACCTGCATGACCACGCAGGACATGGTATGCAGACCTGGTGGACATGTCATCTCTACCACCGTGGACACTGCCGCTGAGACAGGACCTTCTCATTCATGGTCCGTTCCAGCATCCAAATCTAGTTTCTCTGCGGCTGACTGCCTGGAGATTGAACGCTTGATTTTATCCAAGCGGGGATTCTCTGAGTCGGTCATTGATACCTTGATTCAGGCTCGAAAGCCTGTCACTAGGAAAATTTATCATAAGATATGGCGTAAATATCTTTATTGGTGTGAATCCAAAGGCTACTCATGGAGTAAGATCAGGATTCTAAGGATTTTGTCCTTTCTCCAAGAAGGATTGGAGAAGGGGTTATCAGCTAGTTCCCTAAAGGGACAGATATCTGCTTTATCAATTTTACTGCACAAGCGTCTGGCAGATGTTCCAGACGTTCAGTCGTTTTGTCACTTTAGTTAGAATCAAGCTTGTGTTTAAACCTGTTGCTCCGCCATGGAGTTTGAATTTAGTTCTTAAGGTTCTTCAAGGGGTTCCGTTTGAACCTATGCATTCCATAGATATTAAGCTTCTATCTTGGAAAGTTCTGTTTTTAGTTGCTATCTCTTCGGCTCGAAGAGTTTCTGAACTATCTGCACTGCAATGTGACTCGCCTTATCTTGTTTTTCATTCTGATAAGGTGGTTTTGCGTACCAAACCTGGATTCCTTCCTAAGGTTGTTACTAATAAGAATATTAATCAGGAAATTGTTGTTCCTTCCCTGTGTCCTAATCCTTCCTCTAAAAAGGAGCGTATGTTGCACAACTTGGACGTGGTTCGTGCTTTGAAGTTTTACTTGCAAGCGACCAAAGATTTCAGTCAAACATCTTCTCTGTTTATGGTCTATTCTGGAAAACGTAGAGGTCAAAAAGCTACGGCTACCTCTTTCTTTTTGGCTGAAAAGCATCATCCGTTTGGCATACGAGACTGCTGGACAGCAGCCTCCTGAAAGAATTACAGTTCACTCTACTAGAGCGGTGGCTTCCACATGGGCTTTTAAAAATGATGCTTCTGTTGAACAGATTTGTAAGGCTGCGACTTGGTCTTCACTTCATACCTTTTCCAAATTTTCCAAATTTGATACTTTTTCTTCTTCAGAGGCTATTTTTGGGAGAAAAGTTCTTCAAGCAGTGGTGCCTTCTGTTTAACCATCTGTCTTGTCCCTCCCGTTCATCCGTGTCCTGTAGCTTTGGTATTGTATCCCACAAGTAAAGGATGAATCCGTGGACTTGTCGTATCATAGAAGAAATCAATTTATCAGGTAAGCATAAATTTACTTTTTATTCAGTTCTCAGCCTTAAACCTAGTAAAAATACAAAAATTCATTACCCGTTTTGCATAAGCAGATATGAAAATCTGTTCTGTGCCCTAAACATTTGTTGGCTATTGAAAAATAATACACATCCAAAATTATGCAATATTAAAGGGACAGTAAAGTCATAAGACATTCATGATTTAGACAGAGCATACAATTTTGAACAACTTTCCAATTTACTTCTATATTTTTAATTTGCTTCCTTCTCTTGATATCCTTTGCTGAAAGCTCACCAATTTGTTCGGTTAGAAACCAGTAGTGCATTGCTGCTCCTTCAACAAATGATACCAAGAGAATAAAGCAAATTTGATAAAAGGTAAACTGGAAACTTTTTTTTTATATATATTTTTTTTTATTTATGTTCTACCTAAATCATGAAAGAAAAACTTGGGTTTGATGTCCCTTTTGAAGGGTTCAATTTATCAATCGAGGGCAGACAGGGGCGTACATATTCCCAAACGGCTGCAAGAATTTACCATTGCACGCGTGCGCTATTTCCTTCTTAATATGAGGAGAGTCCACTGCATTATTCCTTACTGTTGGGAAATAATGAACCTGGCCACCAGGAGGAGGCAAAGACACCCCAGCCAAAGGCTTAAATACTCCTCCTACTTCCCTCATATCCCAGTCATTCTTTGCCTTTCGTCACAGGAGGTTGGCAGAGAAGTGTCAGAAGATTCGGAGTAGTTCCTTATGTAGGGTATCTGCCCTTCGAAATGGGACTGGAGTTTTAAGTAGTCTTGTCAGCCTCTCAGTGAGAGAGACATATGTTAGTCTGGAGATGCAGTGAGAGTCTTTCTGCAAACGCATCCAGACTCGTATTAACAGCTCCTAAACAATCAGTGTTGACGAGTTTCACTGCCTGCTTCCATCACTCAAGTCCATGTCAGGAGCGATGCTACAGGGCTGTCAAACTTGAAAGGCTTTGTTTCTGTTCCACGGCGTAGATTCCGGTATGATTGTTTAATTTTTTTATATACATATGTTAACACAAGAAGACGGGGTCAGAGTGCGACTCCTTTTATTTGTATGGAATCAAGGGTTACTATCTCCGGAGGGGATTATTGAGCAGTGGGGGGTTAATCACATACATTTATTTGATTATGCTGCGACATGTGTGAGATGAGGCTCAGGCAGATGTTGGAACGTACAGGGTTTTCACTTTCATTTTGGGAGCTTCACAGCCTGAAAGGCTTGGCACGCTTTTTTAATTAGCAGGGGCGGTCCTGCATTGCGCTCCACGTGACCGTGTGGTGTCACACTTATTTCCTCTTTCCTGACCGTGTGGTTTACCAGAGGAGATGACGGTTTCTCTGTTTGGCCTGGGTCATAGGAGGTGGTGAGTGCCCCAGCCATTGGGGGTATAAAGGTGCCGTTTTTTTCTTAGTAATTAATAGTCTGCTTTGTTATGAAGGCTATGGAGGATTCTGATGCGTTAGAGCAGGGGTCGCCAACCTTACGGACCTCAGGGACCACTAAACTCACAATTTTGCATCCCGTGGACCACTAACATGATATTTTTTTTTTATAAAAGGTACAAACCTCTATAGTGTGTGTATAGTATATATATATGTATATATGTGTATATATATATATATATATGTGTGTATGTATGTATATATATGTGTGTGTGTGTATATGTATATCTATATATATATATATATATATATATATATACACACACACACACACACACACACACAACTAGCATAACCATTGCTAAGTTTACATTATGTATATATTTACACATTTTGAAAAATAATTTTTTGGAATTAACTGAATATGGCAGAACTGAGAGAATACTTCCAAATGACAGATGAAGGGTGAGTGCAAACTTTTGAGCTTGAAACAGAGAGGCAGAAAGTGGGGAAAAATAATTATGTTTAAAAGGACCACAAGACTTTCAAGTTACTTCCCCAGTTGAGAATTATTCAAAATTACTTATGATCATGGACAGACATTGGAGTCATAAATTAAGTTTATATCCGAAAGCTTTCAATATGGATGTAAGATAACCACGACTGATGTTACTGGCAATTACTATAATACTGGTGGGATATGGCTGATCTGCTGGATGGCAATTACTGGAATTCAAGTGGAATGGCTTTGTGAGCAGGAACATTATTAGAATGAAAAATATTTAATAATAAAAAAAAAAAAGAAGATGGAGGGGAAGAAGACAAACAGTGATGTAAGTCCATCTGAAGAAATTGGGAAAACTACTACAAAGAGACGGGTAAAGGGAAGAAAATAAATTAAATATAAGAGATTTTTTTTTGTAAATTTTTTTTTAAGATTTTCTTTTTTTCCACTATTTCAAGCCAAGACTATACCAACCTCTGCTGGCTTTAGAATGAAAGCATTTTCCTCTGAGCAGTGTGCAGGGCGGGAGGAGTTAATAATAAAATCTAGCTACGCAAGTTGCGCAGTACTACGCAACATGCGTAGGGAGATTGTAATTTAACTCCTCCGTCGGTTTTCACTGATGTCCAGCCAGGCATTGTAGGGAGTTGCGGTGTGACGGGGGTGACGCCATCAGAGGAGACTAATTCCTGCTTGATGGTGTCAAGGACCACCAGCATCTTCTCGTGGACCACTGGTTGGCGACCGCTGCGTTAGAGGGTACTCTTTACCCAAGTCTAATAACTGTCTATATTGTGAGGAGGCTATGGTATACCCGCCTGCTCAATTATGTTCCACATGCCTTGATAAAGTAATCATGTCAAAGAAAGTTAATATGTTTGATACCACTGAGCCGTCCACCTCTGAGTAGTCTCCTTCCAGTGAGGTGTGCACCCTACAGTCAACTCCTAATACACATGCAGCTTCCCGTAGCACTCCTAATCCTCCATCTGGAGGGGCCATATTACCACAAGACTTTGTTGAGCAATTACAAACGGCAGTGTCTGCGGCCTTTAGTGCTTTTACCTCGACCTGCTAAGCGCAAGCGAAAGGTCAAATATTGGTTTTTCATTTTTCCCGGGCTCCAAATTGGAGTTGTGGGGTTCCAGCCCCAAGGTGGATGATGCTATCTCCACGCTGGCTAAACGCACTACTATAGTTCTATATAAATCCCAACGTCGGCAGCCCTCCGAAAGCCAGCGCAATCCAAGGGGACTTGGAAGGCAGCTCAGTCCTGGAATAAATCCAAGCAGAGCAAGAAGCCTGCCGAGACAAAGTCGGCATGAAGGGGCGGCCCCCGACCCGGCTCTAGATCTTGTAGGGGGCAGACTGTCACTCTTTTCAGACGCTTGGTTTGGGGAAGTGCAAGACCTGTGGGTTCTGGAGGTCATTGCTCAGGGATACAAGATAGGTTTCAAGTCTCATCCACCAGGGGCAGATTCCTCCTCTCAAACCTGCCTTCAAGGCCAAAAAAGAGAGAAGCCTTTCTGGGGTGCGTGAGGGATCTCTCCTCCCTAGTAGTCATTGTTCCGGTACCTCTTGTAGAAAGAGGTCTGGGGTACAATTCAAACCTCTTTGTGGTCCCAAAGAAATAGGGAACTTTCCGCCCGATTCTGGACCTAAAGTGCTTATCTGTCCCCTCATTCAAGATGGAGACGATAAGGTCCATCCTTCCCTTAGTTCAGGAAGGACAGTTCATGACCACTATAGATCTGAAGGATGCTTACCTTCACGTTCCAATACACAAGGAACACTTCGTTCCTAAGGTTTGCGTTCCTGGACCAGCACTTCCAGTTAATTGCACTTTCGTTTGGTCTAGCTTCTGCTCCAAAAGTTTTTATGAAGGTTCTAGGGGCTCTGCTTGTAGTGGCCAGAACCAGAGGTATAGCATTAGCGCCATACTTGGACGACATTCTGGTTCAAGCTCCATCCTGTCGTTTGGCAGAAGACCATTTGAGATCTCTTCTTTTTCTTCTTCGATCTCATGGGTGGAAGATGAACTTAGAAAAGAGTTCTTATTCCCAGTACCAGGGTGGAATTCCTGGGTACTATCATAGACTTCATATCTATGAGGTGATTCCTTACAGACCAGAGACGTCACAAGCTAACTTCCGCTTGTCTTGCTCTCCAGACTTCCTTTATGCCCTCTGTGGCTCGGTTTATGGAGGGGATTGGTCTCATGGTGTCCAGCATGGACATCATTCCCCTAGACCACTTCAGCTGTGCATGCTGAGACAGTAGAACCGGTGATCATTCGGATCTGTCACAACAGATTTCTCTGGACAACCGGTTGAGAGGATCGCTTTCCTGGTGGCTCTGTCCAGATCACCTGTCACAAGAGACATCCTTCTTGTGTTTCTTAAGACCATCCTGGGAGATTGTGACTACGGATGCAAGTCTATCAAGATGGGGAGCTGTTTGGAAGGCACAGGGCCTGTGGACTCGAGAAAGCTCTCCTCCCGATCAACATTTTGGAACTTCAAGTGATCTTCAATGCTCTGAAGGCTTGGCCTCTTCTGGGTTCGTCACAGTTTATCCGATTCCAATCAGATAACATAACCTTGGTGGCTTACATCAACCATAAGGGGAGGGGGAACAAGGAGCTCCCTAGCAATGAGGGAAGTATCTTGGATTTTGTAGTGGGCGGCGGCCCACAACTGCACGCTGTCAGCGATCCACATTCTGGGTGTGGACAACTGGGAAGCGGATTTCTTTAGCAGACAATGCTTTCATCTGGTGAAAATAGCCTCTCCATCTCGAGGTGTTTGCGGAGATTTGCAACAGGTGGGGGACGCCGAAAATAGATCTCATGGCGTCCCAGCTCAATTCCAAGCTACCCAGATATGGGCCTCGATCCAGGGATCCTCAGGCGTAGCTAATAGATGCATTAGCAGTGCCTTGAAGGTTCAATCTAATTTACATTTTTCCGCCATTACCACTTCCTTGTGTAGTGGCCCGCATCAAAAAGGAGCAGGCATCAGTGATACTGATTGCTCCATCGTGGCCGCGAAGGATGTGGTTCGTGGAATTGGTGGGTATGTCCTTCTCCTCTGTGGAAGTTATCTTGTCGCAGGGATCTGCTGGAACAGGGTCCCTTTGTTCATCAAAATCTAGATTCTCTGAGGCTGACTGCGTGGAGATTGAACGTTTAGTCTTAGCCAAGAGAGGTTTCTCTGAGAGGGTTATTGACACACTCATTCAGGCTCTAAAGCCTGTTACTCGTCGCATCTATCATAATGTGTGGAGAGCTTACTTATTCGGGTGTGAAGAGCGTGGTTTAGCCTGTCATAAGGTTAAGGCTGCCAGGATTCTTTCCTTTCTCCAGGAGGGTCTGGGGAAGGGCCTTTCTGCCAGTTCCCTGAGGGGACAGATCTTGGCCCATTCTGTTTTGTTGCACAAGAAGCTTGCAGAGCTCCCTTAACAAAAGCTCATCTTTTGTTAAGGCTCTGATTAGAATCAGACCTGTATTTAGATCTAACGCTCCACCTTGGAGTTTGAATCTTAAGTTTTAACAACTGGCTCCGTGTGAGCCTATGCATTCGGTTGACATCAAATTGTTGTCCTGGAAGGTTCTTTTTCTTTTGGCTATTGCGTTGGCACGCAGAGTTTCTGAGATGGCTGCCTTGCAATGTGAGCCTCATTATCTGATGTTCCACACTGATAAGGCTGTCCTACATACCCGCTTGGGTTTTCTACCTAAGGTGGTGTCTGATCGTAACATCAATCAGGAGATTGTGGTTCCTTCCTTATGTCCTAATCCATCTTCTTAAAAGGAACGTTTACTTCATAATCTGGATGTGGTTCGAGCTTTGAAGTTTTATCTTAGAGCTACTAAGGATTTTAGGCAAACTTCTTCCTTGTTTGTTATCTATTCTGGGAAGCGTAAGGGTCTGGAGGCTTCTGCGACTTCCTTATCTTTTTGGTTGAGGAGTGTTATACGCTTAGCTTACGAGTCAGCGGGACTTAAACCTCCTCAGAGGGTTACGGCTCATTCCACTAGAGCGGTGGCTCAGATTTGTAAGGCGGCTACCTGGTCCTCTTTACATACTTTTCTCCAACATAGGTGTGTCCGGTCCACGGCGTCATCCTTACTTGTGGGATATTCTCTTCCCCAACAGGAAATGGCAAAGAGCCCAGCAAAGCTGGTCACATGATCCCTCCTAGGCTCCGCCTACCCCAGTCATTCTCTTTGCCGTTGTACAGGCAACATCTCCACGGAGATGGCTTAGAGTTTTTACAGAGGACCAGAGACTCACTCCGTTGGTGGCTGTCCATGGACAACCTGTCACAAGGGGTGACCTCCCGCAGACCAGAGTGGGTCATTGTCACGACCGACGCCAGTCTGATGGGCTGGGGCGCGGTCTGGGGATCCCTGAAAGCTCAGGGTCTTTGGTCTCGGGAAGAATCTCTTCTACCGATAAATATTCTGGAACTGAGAGCGATATTCAATGCTCTCAAGGCTTGGCCTCAGCTAGCGAGGGCCAAGTTCATACGGTTTCAATCAGACAACATGACGACTGTTGCGTACATCAACCATCAGGGGGGAACAAGGAGTTCCCTGGCGATGGAAGAAGTGACCAAAATCATTCAATGGGCGGAGACTCGCTCCTGCCACCTGTCTGCAATCCACATCCCAGGAGTGGAAAATTGGGAAGCGGATTTTCTGAGTCGTCAGACATTTCATCCGGGGGAGTGGGAACTCCATCCGGAAATCTTTGCCCAAATCACTCAACTGTGGGGCATTCCAGACATGGATCTGATGGCCTCTCGTCAGAACTTCAAGGTTCCTTGCTACGGGTCCAGATCCAGGGATCCCAAGGCGACTCTAGTAGATGCACTAGTAGCACCTTGGACCTTCAAACTAGCTTATGTATTCCCGCCGTTCCCTCTCATCCCCAGGCTGGTAGCCAGGATCAATCAGGAGAGGGCGTCGGTGATCTTGATAGCTCCTGCGTGGCCACGCAGGATTTGGTATGCAGATCTGGTGAATATGTCTTCGGCTCCACCATGGAAGCTACCTTTGAGACGAGACCTTCTTGTTCAAGGTCCGTTCGAACATCCGAATCTGGTCCCACTCCAGCTGACTGCTTGGAGATTGAACGCTTGATCTTTTCAAAGCGAGGGTTCTCAGATTCTGTTATTGATACTCTTGTTCAGGCCAGAAAGCCTGTAACTAGAAAAATTTACCACAAAATTTGGAAAAAATATATCTGTTGGTGTGAATCTAAAGGATTCCCTTGGGACAAGGTTAAGATTCCTAAGATTCTATCCTTCCTTCGAGAAGGATTGGAAAACGGATTATCTGCAAGTTCCTTGATGGGACAGATTTCTGCCTTGTCTGTGTTACTTCACAAAAAGCTGGCAGCTGTGCCAGATGTTCAAGCCTTTGTTCAGGCTCTGGTTAGAATCAAGCCTGTTTACAAACCTTTGACTCCTCCTTGGAGTCTCAATTTAGTTCTTTCAGTTCTTCAGGGGGTTCCGTTTGAACCCTTACATTCCGTTGATATTAAGTTATTATCTTGGAAAGTTTTGTTTTTGGTTGCGATTTCTTCTGCTAGAAGAGTTTCAGAATTATCTGCTCTGCAGTGTTCTCCTCCTTATCTGGTGTTCCATGCAGATAAGGTGGTTTTACGTACTAAACCTGGTTTCTCCAACATAGGTGTGTCCGGTCCACGGCGTCATCCTTACTTGTGGGATATTCTCTTCCCCAACAGGAAATGGCAAAGAGCCCAGCAAAGCTGGTCACATGATCCCTCCTAGGCTCCGCCTACCCCAGTCATTCTCTTTGCCGTTGTACAGGCAACATCTCCACGGAGATGGCTTAGAGTTTTTTAGTGTTTAACTGTAGTTTTTCATTATTCAATCAAGAGTTTGTTATTTTCAAATAGTGCTGGTACGTACTATTTACTCAGAAACAGAAAAGAGATGAAGAATTCTGTTTGTATGAGGAAAATGATTTTAGCAACCGTAACTAAAATCCATGGCTGTTCCACACAGGACTGTTGAGAGCAATTAACTTCAGTTGGGGGAACAGTTTGCAGTCTCTTGCTGCTTGAGGTATGACACATTCTAACAAGACGATGTAATGCTGGAAGCTGTCATTTTCCCTATGGGATCCGGTAAGCCATGTTTATTAAGATTGTAAATAAGGGCTTCACAAGGGCTTATTTAAACTGTAGACTTTTTTTGGGCTAAATCGATTGATATTAACACTTATTTAGCCTTGAGGAATCATTTATTCTGGGTATTTTGATTTAATAATATCGGCAGGCACTGTTTTAGACACCTTATTCTTTAAGGGCTTTCCCAAAGCATAGGCAGAGTCTCATTTTCGCGCCGGTGTTGCGCACTTGTTTTTGAGAGGCATGGCATGCAGTCGCATGTGAGAGGAGCTCTGATACTTATAAAAGACTTCTGAAGGCGTCATTTGGTATCGTATTCCCCTTTGGGTTTGGTTGGGTCTCAGCAAAGCAGATACCAGGGACTGTAAAGGGGTTTAAAGCTTAAAACGGCTCCGGTTCCGTTATTTTAAGGGTTAAAGCTTCCAAAATTGGTGTGCAATATTTTCAAGGCTTTAAGACGCTGTGGTGAAAATTTGGTGAATTTTGAACAATTCCTTCATGTTTTTTCGCAATTGCAGTAATAAAGTGTGTTCAGTTTAAAATTTAAAGTGACAGTAACGGTTTTATTTTAAAACGTTTTTTGTACTTTCTGATCAAGTTTATGCCTGTTTAACATGTCTGAACTACCAGATAGACTGTGTTCTGAATGTGGGGAAGCCAGGATTCCTATTCATTTAAATAAATGTGATTTATGTGATAATGACAATGATGCCCAAGATGATTCCTCAAGTGAGGGGAGTAAGCATGGTACTGCATCATTCCCTCCTTCGTCTACACGAGTCTTGCCCACTCAGGAGGCCCCTAGTACATCTAGCGCGCCAATACTCCTTACTATGCAACAATTAACGGCTGTAATGGATAATTCTGTCAAAAACATTTTAGCCAAAATGAACCCTTGTCAGCGTAAGCGTGGCTGCTCTGTTTTAGTTACTGAAGAGCATGACGACGCTGATATTAATATCTCTGAAGGGCCCCTAACCCAATCTGAGGGGGCCAGGGAGGTTTTGTCTGAGGGAGAAATTACTGATTTAGGGAACATTTCTCAGCAGGCTGAATCTGATGTGATTACATTTAAATTTAAATTGGAACATCTCCGCATTTTGCTTAAGGAGGTATTATCCACTCTGGATGATTGTGAAAATTTAGTCATCCCAGAGAAACTATGTAAAATGGACAAGTTCCTAGAGGTGCCGGGGCTCCCAGAAGCTTTTCCTATACCCAAGCGGGTGGCGGACATTGTTAATAAAGAATGGGAAAGGCCCGGTATTCCTTTCGTCCCTCCCCCCATATTTAAAAAATTGTTTCCTATGGTCGACCCCAGAAAGGACTTATGGCAGTCAGTCCCCAAGGTCGAGGGAGCGGTTTCTACTTTAAACAAACGCACCACTATTCCCATAGAGGATAGTTGTGCTTTCAAAGATCCTATGGATAAAAAATTAGAAGGTTTGCTTAAAAAGATGTTTGTTCAGCAGGGTTACCTTCTACAACCCATTTCATGCATTGTCCCTGTCACTACAGCCGCATATTTCTGGTTTGATGAACTGCTTAAGGTGCTCGATAGTGACTCTCCTCCTTATGAGGAGATTATGGACAGAATCAATGCTCTCAAATTGGCTAATTCTTTCACTCTAGACGCCTCTTTGCAATTGGCTAAGTTAGCGGCTAAGAACTCTGGGTTTGCTATTGTGGCGCGCAGAGCGCTTTGGTTGAAATCTTGGTCGGCTGATGCGTCTTCCAAGAACAAGCTACTAAACATTCCTTTCAAGGGGAAAACGCTGTTTGGTCCTGACTTGAAAGAGATTATCTCTGATATCACTGGGGGTAAGGGCCACGCCCTTCCTCAGGATCGGCCCTTCAAGGCAAAAAATAGACCTAATTTTCGTCCCTTTCGTAAAAACGGACCAGCCCAAGGTGCTACGTCCTCTAAGCAAGAGGGTAATACTTCTCAGGCCAAGCCAGCTTGGAGACCAATGCAAGGCTGGAACAAGGGAAAGCAGGCCAAGAAACCTGCCACTGCTACCAAGACAGCATGAAATATTGGCCCCCGATCCGGGACCGGATCTGGTGGGGGGCAGACTCTCTCTCTTCGCTCAGGCTTGGGCAAGAGATGTTCTGGATCCTTGGGCGCTAGAAATAGTCTCCCAGGGTTATCTTCTGGAATTCAAGGGACTTCCCCCAAGGGGGAGGTTCCACAAGTCGCAGTTGTCTTCAGACCACATAAAAAGACAGGCGTTCTTACATTGTGTAGAAGACCTGTTAAAAATGGGAGTGATTCATCCTGTTCCATTAAGAGAACAAGGGATGGGGTTCTACTCCAATCTGTTCATAGTTCCCAAAAAAGAGGGAACGTTCAGACCAATCCTAGATCTCAAGATCTTAAACAAATTTCTCAAGGTTCCATCGTTCAAGATGGAAACCATTCGAACTATCCTTCCTTCCATCCAGGAAGGTCAATTTATGACCACGGTGGATTTAAAGGATGCGTATCTACATATTCCTATCCACAAGGAACATCATCGGTTCCTAAGGTTTGCATTCCTGGACAAACATTACCAGTTCGTGGCGCTTCCTTTCGGATTAGCCACTGCTCCAAGGATTTTCACAAAGGTACTAGGGTCCCTTCTAGCGGTGCTAAGACCAAGGGGCATTGCAGTAGTACCTTACCTGGACGACATTCTGATTCAAGCGTCGTCCCTTCCTCAAGCAAAGGCTCACACGGACATTGTCCTGGCCTTTCTCAGATCTCACGGCTGGAAAGTGAACGTGGAAAAGAGTTCTCTATCCCCGTCAACAAGGGTTCCCTTCTTGGGAACAATTATAGACTCCTTAGAAATGAGGATCTTTCTAACAGAGGCCAGAAAAACAAAGCTTCTGGACTCTTGTCGGATACTTCATTCCGTTCCTCTTCCTTCCATAGCTCAGTGCATGGAAGTGATCGGGTTGATGGTGGCGGCGATGGACATAGTTCCTTTTGCGCGCATTCATCTAAGACCATTACAACTGTGCATGCTCAGTCAGTGGAATGGGGACTATACAGACTTGTCTCCGAAGATACAAGTAAATCAGAGGACCAGAGACTCACTCCGTTGGTGGCTGTCCCTGGACAATCTGTCTCAAGGGATGATGTTCCACAGACCAGAGTGGGTCATTGTCACGACCGACGCCAGTCTGATAGGCTGGGGCGCGGTCTGGGGATCCCTGAAAGCTCAGGGTCTTTGGTCTCGGGAAGAATCTCTTCTACCGATAAATATTCTGGAACTGAGAGCGATATTCAATGCGCTCCAGGCCTGGCCCCAGCTTGCGAGGACCAGGTTCATACGGTTTCAATCAGACAACATGACGACTGTTGCGTACATCAACCATCAGGGGGGAACAAGGAGTTCCCTAGCGATGGAAGAAGTAACCAAAATTATTCTTTGGGCGGAGTCTCACTCCTGCCACCTGTCTGCTATCCACATCCCAGGAGTGGAAAATTGGGAAGCGGATTTTCTGAGTCGTCAGACATTGCATCCGGGGGAGTGGGAACTCCATCCGGAAATCTTTGCCCAAGTCACTCACCTGTGGGGCATTCCAGACATGGATCTGATGGCCTCTCGTCAGAACTTCAAAGTTCCTTGCTACGGGGCCAGATCCAGGGATCCCAAGGCGGCTCTAGTGGATGCACTAGTAGCACCTTGGACCTTCAAACTAGCTTATGTGTTCCCGCCATTTCCTCTCATCCCCAGGCTGATAGCCAGGATCAAGCAGGAGAGGGCGTCGGTGATCTTGATAGCTCCTGCGTGGCCACGCAGGACTTGGTATGCAGATCTGGTGAATATGTCATCGGCTCCACCTTGGAAGCTACCTTTGAGACGAGACCTTCTTGTTCAGGGTCCGTTCGAACATCCGAATCTGGTTTCACTCCAGCTGACTGCTTGGAGATTGAACGCTTGATTTTATCGAAGCGAGGATTCTCAGATTCTGTGATCGATACTCTTGTTCAGGCCAGAAAGCCTGTGACTAGAAAGATTTACCACAAAATTTGGAAAAAATATATCTGTTGGTGTGAATCTAAAGGATTCCCTTGGGACAAGGTTAAGATTCCTAGGATTCTATCCTTCCTTCAAGAAGGATTGGAAAAAGGATTATCTGCAAGTTCCCTGAAGGGACAGATTTCTGCCTTGTCGGTATTACTTCACAAAAAGCTGGCAGCTGTGCCAGATGTTCAAGCCTTTGTTCAGGCTCTGGTTAGAATCAAGCCTGTTTACAAACCTTTGACTCCTCCTTGGAGTCTCAATTTAGTTCTTTCAGTTCTTCAGGGGGTTCCGTTTGAACCCTTACATTCCGTTGATATTAAGTTATTATCTTGGAAAGTTTTGTTTTTAGTTGCGATTTCTTCTGCTAGAAGAGTCTCAGAATTATCTGCTCTGCAGTGTTCTCCTCCTTATCTGGTGTTCCATGCAGATAAGGTGGTTTTACGTACTAAACCTGGTTTTCTTCCAAAAGTTGTTTCTAACAAAAACATTAACCAGGAGATTATCGTACCTTCTCTGTGTCCAAAACCAGTTTCAAAGAAGGAACGTTTGTTGCACAATTTGGATGTTGTTCGCGCTCTAAAATTCTATTTAGATGCTACAAAGGATTTTAGACAAACATCTTCCTTGTTTGTTGTTTATTCAGGTAAAAGGAGAGGTCAAAAAGCAACTTCTACCTCTCTCTCTTTTTGGATTAAAAGCATCATCAGATTGGCTTACGAGACTGCCGGACGGCAGCCTCCCGAAAGAATCACAGCTCATTCCACTAGGGCTGTGGCTTCCACATGGGCCTTCAAGAACGAGGCTTCTGTTGATCAGATATGTAGGGCAGCGACTTGGTCTTCACTGCACACTTTTACCAAATTTTACAAGTTTGATACTTTTGCTTCTTCTGAGGCTATATTTGGGAGAAAGGTTTTGCAAGCCGTGGTGCCTTCCATTTAGGTGACCTGATTTGCTCCCTCCCTTCATCCGTGTCCTAAAGCTTTGGTATTGGTTCCCACAAGTAAGGATGACGCCGTGGACCGGACACACCTATGTTGGAGAAAACAGAATTTATGTTTACCTGATAAATTTCTTTCTCCAACGGTGTGTCCGGTCCACGGCCCGCCCTGGTTTTTTTAATCAGGTCTGATATTTTATTTTCTTTAACTACAGTCACCACGGTACCATATGGTTTCTCCTATGCAAATATTCCTCCTTAACGTCGGTCGAATGACTGGGGTAGGCGGAGCCTAGGAGGGATCATGTGACCAGCTTTGCTGGGCTCTTTGCCATTTCCTGTTGGGGAAGAGAATATCCCACAAGTAAGGATGACGCCGTGGACCGGACACACCGTTGGAGAAAGAAATTTATCAGGTAAACATAAATTCTGTTTTTCTTCCAAAAGTTGTTTCTAACAAAAACATTAACCAGGAGATAGTCGTGCCTTCTCTGTGTCCGAAACCAGTTTCGAAGAAGGAACGTTTGTTGCACAATTTGGATGTTGTTCGCGCTCTAAAATTCTATTTAGATGCTACAAAGGATTTTAGACAAACATCTTCCTTGTTTGTTGTTTATTCTGGTAAAAGGAGAGGTCAAAAAGCAACTTCTACCTCTCTCTCTTTTTGGATTAAAAGCATCATCAGATTGGCTTACGAGACTGCCGGACGGCAGCCTCCTGAAAGGATCACAGCTCCTTCCACTAGGGCTGTGGCTTCCACATGGGCCTTCAAGAACGAGGCTTCTGTTGATCAGATATGTAGGGCAGCGACTTGGTCTTCACTGTACACTTTTACCAAATTTTACAAGTTTGATACTTTTGCTTCTTCTGAGGCTATTTTTGGGAGAAAGGTTTTGCAAGCCGTGGTGCCTTCCATTTAGGTGACCTGATTTGCTCCCTCCCTTCATCCGTGTCCTAAAGCTTTGGTATTGGTTCCCACAAGTAAGGATGACGCCGTGGACCGGACACACCTATGTTGGAGAAAACAGAATTTATGTTTACCTGATAAATTACTTTCTCCAACGGTGTGTCCGGTCCACGGCCCGCCCTGGTTTTTTAATCAGGTCTGATAATTTATTTTCTTTAACTACAGTCACCACGGTATCATATGGTTTCTCCTATGCAAATATTCCTCCTTAACGTCGGTCGAATGACTGGGGTAGGCGGAGCCTAGGAGGGATCATGTGACCAGCTTTGCTGGGCTCTTTGCCATTTCCTGTTGGGGAAGAGAATATCCCACAAGTAAGGATGACGCCGTGGACCGGACACACCGTTGGAGAAAGTAATTTATCAGGTAAACAAATTCTGTTTTTCAAAATTCTACAAATTTGATGTTTTTCCTTAGGCTGCAGCAGCTTTTGGGAGAAAGGTTTTAATGGCTGTGGTGCCCTCAGATTAAGGTCCGCCTTTACTTTACCCCTCTCGTTATCATACAGTGTCCTCTAGAGCTTGGGTATAGTTTTCCCAACAGTAAGCAATGATGCCGTGGACTCTCCTCATATTAAGAAGGAAAACTTAAATTATGCTTACCTGATGATAATTTAATTTCCTTCTGTATGAGTTTAGTCCACGTCCCCCACCGTATACTCAGATGGGCGGACCAAAATTTGTTGGGTTTTTTTTCCCTCCCGGCACCATTTATGCCCTGATATTTCTACTACTGTTCTTTGTTCCCTTGGCAGAATGACTGGCATATGAGGGAAGTAGGGGGAGTGTTTATGCCTTTGGCTGGGGTGTATTTGCCTCCTGGTGGCCAGGTTCAGTATTTTCCATCAGTAAGGAATGATGCCGTGGACTCTTATCATACAGAAGGAAATTAAATTATCAGGTAAGCATAATTTGTTTTTCAGCTAGCATGCAACACCTCCCCTTGCCTGCACGCAGGCAGGAGCTGTCAATCTCCCCGGAGTGAAATTCTCTACCTAAGGGGTGGAGAAGAGGGGTAAGTCATGGGAGAAACTGCAGTCGTAGGGGAGGAGAAAGCTTGATAAATCAAGCCCTAAATAACTATGTTCTGCCTAACAGTGTTTGTTTTTAATGAACCACAATTTTTAGTAGCTATATTCTTCTACATAAGGATTCTGGATATTAGAGGTTAAGTTTTTATGTTTGAGTATGTTTGAAATGTAATATATTTATTTCTTTTTTTCAGCTATGGACCTCAGAAAACCAGGGAGAAGAACCTGATAATGTAGAGGGAGACAACTAACTGCCATGCTTTAATATATTTTTTTTTCACCGTCACTCTGTATTGTATACACATATATCCCTTTTTGTGCGATAAGAGAATAGTACATCAACTTTCACAACCTCAGTGTAGCAGAACAATATGTGGATTAAGATAAAATGGCTGTTTACTCTAAACAGGAGTAATATATTATGTATACAATGGCATTCTTTATATATATATATATATATATATATATATATATATATATATATATATATATATATATATATATATATATATGATTTAAATATGTAATTATGTCTTGTTTATCCCTTTTTTTTCTTTTTTTTTCTTTTCTTTTATGAGAACACTGTGATTATGGGGTTTGTTATGAAAATGTATTCTCTATTAGTAACTTTATTTTGCAACACTGCAACCAATACTAAAAAATAGTTGAAGTACAGTTCTACTGTATTCATTTTTCAGGATGTTAGTGATCATACTGTGACCATTAGGATAGAATGGGATCGTGCATTGGTATTTTGGAGTGTTCTGTTCTGATTTATATAAATTTTGCACATTTGAACAGTTTGAGTCTAGAAAAAGTCTTGTTTTTGAATATTCACACTGAATTTTATGAATTAGTGTAATGCTTACTTTTGCCACAGTAACTGTATACAAATCCAATTTTTATTACATCAGGGGTCTAATGAAATGCATACTGTACAACACAACATTGGTAAATATTGTGAATATAGGGATAAGGATGTCCGTTTCTTAAGAAGAAAAAAAAAAAAAGGTTGAGCCTCCCATTAACAACATTATTAGAGTATTGTGCAAATATGTTCCCTTTTTCATTCTTTTATTTTTGGCCACAGTATTTTAACTGTTTACATTTTTTAATTAAAGAAATCACACATTGTTCTGCTTGCCCTTACCTGTCCTTTCTCTGTATAATCATTTTAAACATATGTATGGACAGCCCAGGTTGAATGCACTTTGAATTCCTTTTTCTACACTGAAATTTTAGATTTTCATTTTTTAAGCTCATAATAACCATTGACACAAACACCAGCTTAAATTATTGAACACTTTCATTTTCTAAATTACAATTGGTTTAATATAAAAAATGGAGTATTGTCTCTAAATTGTATTCACTTTCCCTGCATCACATTATCCCTATTTTAACATTCCACTTGGCTGTAAACTTTTTCTAAGTATCTGACCATCTGTCTGCTTCAAAAACAAAATTCATGCACTGATTTTTCAATTTTCCTAAGCCGAACAAAATGTGCAGTTATACTTGCGCTTGATAAATGCAGTAGTGAATGTGGAACTGAGCCTGTCTGTATATCTGGTAGCTCTTTTCGCTTTGTTTTTACTGACCAGTATTCTGCCTAAAGTTTGCTTCTGTGTTGGTTTATTACCTAGCACACACGTGGTTGTGAAAATAGTCTAGCAAAAAAAAAACAAAACTGGTTATTGATGTACTCGAACTTTGTGTATGTATTTTCAACAGTTCTAGTTTCACCCTACACAGATTAATCAGGAACATGTAAGAATTCAAAAGCGAAATAAAAAAATGTTATCAACACTGTTGTCTTTTATTTACTTAAAGCAATCATTCCCTGTAAAACACACTAAAGCTAGCAGCTAACATACATATTTGCCTTAAAGTTAACAGATTGAGATTGCGAGTGAAATGCATTTTGTAATAGCACGACTTTTTTTTTTTGTGTGTTAATAATGAGAAAATAATTAGGAAAATGCATAAATTTCAATCAGTTTTATTGCAGCCTTTCAGAATTGCCATTGTGTTTTTAACCTGTCTAACAATCTGTATACCTACCCCTTCGAATTGCTTTTTATTTTAATATATTGTGTGTCTGAAATGTAAGCAATAATCATGAAACTGGATTTTGTGTATTTGGATTGAGTACGTGTGTAAAACGGTGTATAGCTTTATATCATACCAAAATTAAAGGGGGAAAAACCCTTATGGGAAAGAAAATCATACAATTAATGCAGCGTTGCTGAAGACTTGATTTTGCTTACAGGACGTTAGTCTCTTATCAAGCTTATATTGTACAACAATGTGCAATTACCTGGTCACATAAAAAGATATATTAGGTATGCATTGGTCTTATTTATAAAGGTAGGTTTTCTAATTTTATTACTTTTGCAAATGCGTTTGTTTTTCTTAATTTTTTTTTTATTCATTGTTTTTTTATATTAACTTTGATTTAAAGGAGCATAACTTTCTTTCCTAAGATATAGTGAGTCCACGGCGTCCTCAATTACTGTTGGGAATATCACTCCTGGCCAGCAGGAGGAGGCAAAGAGCACCACAGCAAAAGCTGTTAAATATCACTCCCCTTCCCACAATCCCCAGTCATTCTCTTTGCCTTCGGTGCAAGGAGGAGGTGAAGTTTTGATGTCTGAATAAGATTTGCTTCAATTAAGAGATAATTGTTTTGAAAGGCAGAGTAGGTTTGCTCTGACCTTTCCTCTTTAAAGGGTTTAACTGTACTCCACGTCAGATCTCTTCAGTAGGGCAGTGGTAGCTTTGAAGCCGTTAGTAACTTGTGAAGGGGGCCTCACTGCGATTTCTTAAGGTTGCTGCCCTTATGTAGAAAGCCCGGGTAGGTTTACTCTGTCCTTATTTTCACAGGTCTCTGTGAGGAGTGGCTTCCTCTCATGCCGGGTGAGCTGTCCTCCTGCCGGACAGCCAAAGCTGCAGGTAAGTGCCATTTTGTTATTTGTTAAAAACTCTGGCACTAAACAGAAGGAGCTGCACTAACGGGTTTAATTCCTGTGATAAGTGTTAAAAATGGCTCAGTACGTTTTTTTTGTGATTGGTGTATTCTATGTCAAAACGGAATATGTTCTGATCGATATGTTTGTGGCCGACAGGACCGCGTGACAGGAAAAGAGGCTGATCCTTTTATTTCATGTAATTGGCAAGAGTCCATAAGCTAGTGACATATGGGATATACAATCCTACCAGGAGGGGCAAAGTTTCCCAAATCTCAAAATGCCTATAAATACACTCCTCGCCACACCCACAATTCAGTGTTACAAACTTTGCCTCCTATGGAGGTGGTGAAGTAAGTTTTTGTGCTTGATTTTATTTTTTTTCTTCTATGATAAGCGCTTCTAAGCATTCTGAAGCCCAATTCCTTTGAGTACAGTGTTTGTCAGAGGGATGTGAAGAGTATCGCCTATTGATTTTATGGTTTTCCTTGTGGGAAATCTTTTCAAAGGTTCTCTGTTATCGGTCGTAGGTATTCATCTCCTACCTCTGTTTCTCCAACATAGGTGTGTCCGGTCCACGGCGTCATCCTTACTTGTGGGATATTCTCTTCCCCAACAGGAAATGGCAAAGAGCCCAGCAAAGCTGGTCACATGATCCCTCCTAGGCTCCGCCTTCCCCAGTCATTCTCTTTGCCGTTGTACAGGCAACATCTCCACGGAGATGGCTTAGAGTTTTTTAGTGTTTAACTGTAGTTTTTATTATTCAATCAAGAGTTTGTTATTTTAAAATAGTGCTGGTATGTACTATTTACTCTGAAACAGAAAAGAGATGAAGATTTCTGTTTGTAAGAGGAAAATGATTTTAGCAACCGTTACTAAAATCGATGGCTGTTTCCACACAGGACTGTTGAGAGGAATTAAAACTTCAGTTGGGGGAACAGTGAGCAGACTTTTGCTGCTTGAGGTATGACACATTCTAACAAGACGATGTAATGCTGGAAGCTGTCATTTTCCCTATGGGATCCGGTAAGCCATTTTTATTACGGGTGGAAAGTGAACGTAGAAAAAAGTTCTCTATCTCCGTCAACAAGGGTTCCCTTCTTGGGAACAATAATAGACTCCTTAGAAATGAGGATTTTTCTGACAGAGGCCAGAAAATCAAAACTTCTAAACTCTTGTCAAATACTTCATTCTGTTCCTCTTCCTTCCATAGCGCAGTGCATGGAAGTAATAGGTTTGATGGTAGCGACAATGGACATAGTTCCTTTTGCGCGAATTCATCTAAGACCATTACAACTGTGCATGCTCAGTCAGTGGAATGGGGACTATACAGACTTGTCTCCGACGATACAAGTAGATCAGAGGACCAGAGATTCACTCCGTTGGTGGCTGTCCCTGGACAACCTGTCACAGGGGATGAGCTTCCGCAGACCAGAGTGGGTCATTGTCACGACCGACGCCAGTCTGGTGGGCTGGGGCGCGGTCTGGGGACCCCTGAAAGCTCAGGGTCTTTGGTCTCGGGAAGAATCTCTTCTCCCGATAAATATTCTGGAACTGAGAGCGATATTCAATGCTCTCAAGGCTTGGCCTCAGCTAGCAAAGGCCAAGTTCATACGGTTTCAATCAGACAACATGACGACTGTTGCGTACATCAACCATCAGGGGGGAACAAGGAGTTCCCTGGCGATGGAAGAAGTGACCAAAATCATTCAATGGGCGGAGACTCACTCCTGCCACTTGTCTGCAATCCACATCCCAGGAGTGGAAAATTGGGAAGCGGATTTTCTGAGTCGTCAGACATTTCATCCGGGGGAGTGGGAACTCCATCCGGAAATCTTTGCCCAAATTACTCAACTGTGGGGCATTTCAGACATGGATCTGATGGCCTCTCGTCAGAACTTCAAGGTTCCTTGCTACGGGTCCAGATCCAGGGATCCCAAGGCGACTCTAGTAGATGCACTAGTAGCACCTTGGACCTTCAAACTAGCTTATGTATTCCCGCCGTTTCCTCTCATCCCCAGGCTGGTAGCCAGGATCAATCAGGAGAGGGCATCGGTGATCTTGATAGCTCCTGCGTGGCCACGCAGGACTTGGTATGCAGACCTGGTGAATATGTCATCGGCTACACCATGGAAGCTACCTTTGAGACGAGACCTTCTTGTTCAAGGTCCGTTCGAACATCCGAATCTGGTCTCACTCCAACTGACTGCTTGGAGATTGAACGCTTGATCTTATCAAAGCGAGGGTTCTCAGATTCTGTCATTGATACTCTTGTTCAGGCCAGAAAGCCTGTAACTAGAAGAATTTACCACAAAATATGGAAAAATTATATCTGTTGGTGTGAATCTAAAGGATTCCCTTGGGACAAGGTAAAAATTCCTAAGATTCTATCCTTTCTTCAAGAAGGTTTGGAAAAAGGATTATCTGCAAGTTCCCTGAAGGGACAGATTTCTGCCTTGTCTGTGTTACTTCACAAAAAGCTGGCAGCTGTGCCAGATGTTCAAGCCTTTGTTCAGGCTCTGGTTAGAATCAAGCCTGTTTACAAACCTTTGACTCCTCCTTGGAGTCTCAATTTAGTTCTTTCAGTTCTTCAGGGGGTTCCGTTTGAACCCTTACATTCCGTTGATATTAAGTTATTATCTTGGAAAGTTTTGTTTTTGGTTGCAATTTCTTCTGCTAGAAGAGTTTCAGAATTATCTGCTCTGCAGTGTTCTCCTCCTTATCTGGTGTTCCATGCAGATAAGGTAGTTTTACGTACTAAACCTGGTTTTCTTCCGAAAGTTGTTTCTAACAAAAACATTAACCAGGAGATAGTCGTGCCTTCTTTGTGTCCGAATCCAGTTTTAAAGAAGGAACGTTTGTTGCACAATTTGGATGTTGTTCGTGCTCTAAAGTTCTATTTAGATGCTACAAAGGATTTTAGACAAACACCTTCCTTGTTTGTTGTTTATTCTGGTAAAAGGAGAGGTCAAAAAGCAACTTCTACCTCTCTCTCTTTTTGGATTAAAAGCATCATCAGATTGGCTTACGAGACTGCCGGACGGCAGCCTCCTGAAAGAATCACAGCTCATTCCACTAGGGCTGTGGCTTCCACATGGGCCTTCAAGAACGAGGCTTCTGTTGATCAGATATGTAAGGCAGCGACTTGGTCTTCACTGCACACTTTTACTAAATTTTACAAGTTTGATACTTTTGCTTCTTCTGAGGCTATTTTTGGGAGAAAGGTTTTGCAAGCCGTGGTGCCTTCCATCTAGGTGACCTGATTTGCTCCCTCCCTTCATCCGTGTCCTAAAGCTTTGGTATTGGTTCCCACAAGTAAGGATGACGCCGTGGACCGGACACACCTATGTTGGAGAAAACAGAATTTATGTTTACCTGATAAATTACTTTCTCCAACGGTGTGTCCGGTCCACGGCCCGCCCTGGTTTTTTTTTAATCAGGTCTGATAATTTATTTTCTTTAACTACAGTCACCACGGTATCATATGGTTTCTCCTATGCAAATATTCCTCCTTTACGTCGGTCGAATGACTGGGGAAGGCGGAGCCTAGGAGGGATCATGTGACCAGCTTTGCTGGGCTCTTTGCCATTTCCTGTTGGGGAAGAGAATATCCCACAAGTAAGGATGACGCCGTGGACCGGACACACCGTTGGAGAAAGTAATTTATCAGGTAAACATAAATTCTGTTTTTCAGATCGACGATATATTCTTATATACCAGTATCTCTGCTGATACTTTTTCAGTACTAGTTTGGCTAGTTGTTTGGCTGTTATATGTGGATGGGTGTCTTTCGGTAAGTATGTTTTCGTTATTTAAGACACTCTCAGCTATGGTTTGGCGCTTTGTTTTAAATATGTGTTTTACTTATTTGCCATGAGTTTGATCTATGTATATTTCCTTTTGCAGACTGTCGGTTTCAGTTTGGGAAGCATGTTTTAGGAATTTACTTTTCTTACCTGGGGTATAGTCCTTTTTTCTTTCATGTAATTAACAAGAGTCCATGAGCTAGTGACGTATGGGATATACATTCCTACCAGGAGGGGCAAAGTTTCCCAAACCTTAAAATGCCTATAAATACACCCCTCACCACACCCACAAATCAGTTTTACAAACTTTGCCTCCAAGGGAGGTGGTGAAGTAAGTTTGTGCTAGATTCTACGTTGATATGCGCTCCGCAGCAAGTTGGAGCCCGGTTTTCCTCTCAGCGTGCAGTGAATGTCAGAGGGATGTGAAGAGAGTATTGCCTATTGAATGCAGTGATCTCCTTCTACGGGGTCTATTTCATAAGGTTCTCTGTTATCGGTCGTAGAGATTCATCTCTTACCTCCCTTTTCAGATCGACGATATACTCTTATATTTACCATTACCTCTACTGATTCTCGTTTCAGTACTGGTTTGGCTTTCTACAAACATGTAGATGAGTGTCCTGGGGTAAGTAAGTCTTATTTTCTGTGACACTCTAAGCTATGGTTGGGCACTTTATTTATAAAGTTCTAAATATATGTATTCAAACATTTATTTGCCTTGACTCAGAATGTTCAACTTTCCTTATTTTCAGACAGTCAGTTTCATATTTGGGATTATGCATTGAATTATCATATTTTTCTTACCTCAAAAATTTGACTTTTTTCCCTGTGGGCTGTTAGGCTCGCGGGGGCTGAAAATGCTTCATTTTATTGCGTCATTCTTGGCGCAGACTTTTTTGGCGCAAAAATTCTTTTCCGTTTCCGGCGTCATACGTGTCGCCGGAAGTTGCGTCATTTTTTGACGTTATTTTGCGCCAAAAATGTCGGCGTTCCGGATGTGGCGTCATTTTTGGCGCCAAAAGCATTTAGGCGCCAAATAATGTGGGCGTCTTATTTGGCGCTAAAAAACATGGGCGTCGCTTTTGTCTCCACATTATTTCAGTCTCATTTTTCATTTGCTTCTGGTTGCTAGAAGCTTGATATTTGGCATTCTTTCCCATTCCTGAAACTGTCTTATAAGGAATTTGATCTATTTTGCTTTATATGTTGTTTTTTCTCTTACATATTGCAAGATGTCTCACGTTGCATCTGAGCCAGAAGATACTACAGGAAAATCACTGCCTGCTGGATCTACCAAAGCTAAGTGTATCTGCTGTAAACTTTTGGTAGCTATTCCTCCAGCTGTTGTTTGTAATAATTGTCATGACAAACTTGTTAAAGCAGATAATATTTCCTTTAGTAATGTACCGTTGCCTGTTGCAGTTCCCTCAACATCTAAGGTGCAGAATGTTCCTGATAACATAAGAGATTTTGTTTCTGAATCCATAAAGAAGGCTTTGTCTGTTATTTCTCCTTCTAGTAAACGTAAAAAGTCTTTTAAATCTTCTCTCTCTACAGATGAATTTTTAAATGAACACCATCATTCTGATTCTTTGGACTCTTCTGGTTCAGAGGATTCTATCTCAGAGATTGATGCTGATAAATCTTCATATTTATTTAAGATGGAATTTATTCGCTCTTTACTTAAAGAAGTACTAATTGCTTTAGAAATAGAGGATTCTAGTCCTCTTGATACTAATTCTATACGTTTGGATAAGGTTTTTAAAGCTCCTGCGGTTATTCCAGAAGTTTTTCCTGTTCCTAATGCTATTTCTGCAGTAATTTCCAAAGAATGGGATAAATTGGGTAATTCATTTACTCCTTCTAAACGTTTTAAGCAATTATATCCTGTTCCGCCTGACAGGCTAGAATTTTGGGACAAAATCCCTAAAGTTGATGGGGCTATTTCTACCCTTGCTAAACGTACTACCATTCCTACGTCAGATGGTACCTCGTTTAAGGATCCTTTAGATAGAAAAATTGAATCTTTTCTAAGAAAAGCTTATCTGTGTTCAGGTAATCTTCTTAGACCTGCTATATCATTGGCTGATGTTGCTGCAGCTTCAACTTTTTGGTTGGAAACTCTAGCGCAACAAGTAACAAATCGTGATTCTCATGATATTATTATTCTTCTCCAGCATGCTAATAATTTTATCTGTGATGCCATTTTTGATATTATTAGAGTTGATGTTAGGTTTATGTCTCTGGCTATCTTAGCCAGAAGAGCTTTATGGCTTAAGACTTGGAATGCTGATATGGCTTCTAAATCAACTCTACTTTCTCCAACATAGGTGTGTCCGGTCCACGGCGTCATCCTTACTTGTGGGATATTCTCTTCCCCAACAGGAAATGGCAAAGAGCCCAGCAAAGCTGGTCACATGATCCCTCCTAGGCTCCGCCTACCCCAGTCATTCTCTTTGCCGTTGTACAGGCAACATCTCCACGGAGATGGCTTAGAGTTTTTTAGTGTTTAACTGTAGTTTTTCATTATTCAATCAAGAGTTTGTTATTTTCAAATAGTGCTGGTACGTACTATTTACTCAGAAACAGAAAAGAGATGAAGAATTCTGTTTGTATGAGGAAAATGATTTTAGCAACCGTAACTAAAATCCATGGCTGTTCCACACAGGACTGTTGAGAGCAATTAACTTCAGTTGGGGGAACAGTTTGCAGTCTCTTGCTGCTTGAGGTATGACACATTCTAACAAGACGATGTAATGCTGGAAGCTGTCATTTTCCCTATGGGATCCGGTAAGCCATGTTTATTAAGATTGTAAATAAGGGCTTCACAAGGGCTTATTTAAACTGTAGACTTTTTTTGGGCTAAATCGATTGATATTAACACTTATTTAGCCTTGAGGAATCATTTATTCTGGGTATTTTGATTTAATAATATCGGCAGGCACTGTTTTAGACACCTTATTCTTTAGGGGCTTTCCCAAAGCATAGGCAGAGTCTCATTTTCGCGCCGGTGTTGCGCACTTGTTTTTGAGAGGCATGGCATGCAGTCGCATGTGAGAGGAGCTCTGATACTTATAAAAGACTTCTGAAGGCGTCATTTGGTATCGTATTCCCCTTTGGGTTTGGTTGGGTCTCAGCAAAGCAGATACCAGGGACTGTAAAGGGGTTTAAAGCTTAAAACGGCTCCGGTTCCGTTATTTTAAGGGTTAAAGCTTCCAAAATTGGTGTGCAATATTTTCAAGGCTTTAAGACGCTGTGGTGAAAATTTGGTGAATTTTGAACAATTCCTTCATGTTTTTTCGCAATTGCAGTAATAAAGTGTGTTCAGTTTAAAATTTAAAGTGACAGTAACGGTTTTATTTTAAAACGTTTTTTGTACTTTCTGATCAAGTTTATGCCTGTTTAACATGTCTGAACTACCAGATAGACTGTGTTCTGAATGTGGGGAAGCCAGAATTCCTATTCATTTAAATAAATGTGATTTATGTGATAATGACAATGATGCCCAAGATGATTCCTCAAGTGAGGGGAGTAAGCATGGTACTGCATCATTCCCTCCTTCGTCTACACGAGTCTTGCCCACTCAGGAGGCCCCTAGTACATCTAGCGCGCCAATACTCCTTACTATGCAACAATTAACGGCTGTAATGGATAATTCTGTCAAAAACATTTTAGCCAAAATGAACCCTTGTCAGCGTAAGCGTGGCTGCTCTGTTTTAGTTACTGAAGAGCATGACGACGCTGATATTAATATCTCTGAAGGGCCCCTAACCCAATCTGAGGGGGCCAGGGAGGTTTTGTCTGAGGGAGAAATTTCTGATTTAGGGAACATTTCTCAGCAGGCTGAATCTGATGTGATTACATTTAAATTTAAATTGGAACATCTCCGCATTTTGCTTAAGGAGGTATTATCCACTCTGGATGATTGTGAAAATTTAGTCATCCCAGAGAAACTATGTAAAATGGACAAGTTCCTAGAGGTGCCGGGGCTCCCAGAAGCTTTTCCTATACCCAAGCGGGTGGCGGACATTGTTAATAAAGAATGGGAAAGGCCCGGTATTCCTTTCGTCCCTCCCCCCATATTTAAAAAATTGTTTCCTATGGTCGACCCCAGAAAGGACTTATGGCAGTCAGTCCCCAAGGTCGAGGGAGCGGTTTCTACTTTAAACAAACGCACCACTATTCCCATAGAGGATAGTTGTGCTTTCAAAGATCCTATGGATAAAAAATTAGAAGGTTTGCTTAAAAAGGATGTTTGTTCAGCAGGGTTACCTTCTACAACCCATTTCATGCATTGTCCCTGTCACTACAGCCGCATATTTCTGGTTTGATGAACTGCTTAAGGTGCTCGATAGTGACTCTCCTCCTTATGAGGAGATTATGGACAGAATCAATGCTCTCAAATTGGCTAATTCTTTCACTCTAGACGCCTCTTTGCAATTGGCTAAGTTAGCGGCTAAGAACTCTGGGTTTGCTATTGTGGCGCGCAGAGCGCTTTGGTTGAAATCTTGGTCGGCTGATGCGTCTTCCAAGAACAAGCTACTAAACATTCCTTTCAAGGGGAAAACGCTGTTTGGTCCTGACTTGAAAGAGATTATCTCTGATATCACTGGGGGTAAGGGCCACGCCCTTCCTCAGGATCGGCCCTTCAAGGCAAAAAATAGACCTAATTTTCGTCCCTTTCGTAAAAACGGACCAGCCCAAGGTGCTACGTCCTCTAAGCAAGAGGGTAATACTTCTCAGGCCAAGCCAGCTTGGAGACCAATGCAAGGCTGGAACAAGGGAAAGCAGGCCAAGAAACCTGCCACTGCTACCAAGACAGCATGAAATATTGGCCCCCGATCCGGGACCGGATCTGGTGGGGGGCAGACTCTCTCTCTTCGCTCAGGCTTGGGCAAGAGATGTTCTGGATCCTTGGGCGCTAGAAATAGTCTCCCAGGGTTATCTTCTGGAATTCAAGGGACTTCCCCCAAGGGGGAGGTTCCACAAGTCGCAGTTGTCTTCAGACCACATAAAAAGACAGGCGTTCTTACATTGTGTAGAAGACCTGTTAAAAATGGGAGTGATTCATCCTGTTCCATTAAGAGAACAAGGGATGGGGTTCTACTCCAATCTGTTCATAGTTCCCAAAAAAGAGGGAACGTTCAGACCAATCCTAGATCTCAAGATCTTAAACAAATTTCTCAAGGTTCCATCGTTCAAGATGGAAAC
This sequence comes from Bombina bombina, assembly GCF_027579735.1. NCBI lineage: Eukaryota > Metazoa > Chordata > Amphibia > Anura > Bombinatoridae > Bombina > Bombina bombina. The sequence goes on from NC_069499.1 coordinate 1,037,312,172, forward strand.
CATTCGAACTATCCTTCCTTCCATCCAGGAAGGTCAATTTATGACCACGGTGGATTTAAAGGATGCGTATCTACATATTCCTATCCACAAGGAACATCATCGGTTCCTAAGGTTTGCATTCCTGGACAAACATTACCAGTTCGTGGCGCTTCCTTTCGGATTAGCCACTGCTCCAAGGATTTTCACAAAGGTACTAGGGTCCCTTCTAGCGGTGCTAAGACCAAGGGGCATTGCAGTAGTACCTTACCTGGACGACATTCTGATTCAAGCGTCGTCCCTTCCTCAAGCAAAGGCTCACACGGACATTGTCCTGGCCTTTCTCAGATCTCACGGCTGGAAAGTGAACGTGGAAAAGAGTTCTCTATCCCCGTCAACAAGGGTTCCCTTCTTGGGAACAATTATAGACTCCTTAGAAATGAGGATCTTTCTAACAGAGGCCAGAAAAACAAAGCTTCTGGACTCTTGTCGGATACTTCATTCCGTTCCTCTTCCTTCCATAGCTCAGTGCATGGAAGTGATCGGGTTGATGGTGGCGGCGATGGACATAGTTCCTTTTGCGCGCATTCATCTAAGACCATTACAACTGTGCATGCTCAGTCAGTGGAATGGGGACTATACAGACTTGTCTCCGAAGATACAAGTAAATCAGAGGACCAGAGACTCACTCCGTTGGTGGCTGTCCCTGGACAATCTGTCTCAAGGGATGATGTTCCACAGACCAGAGTGGGTCATTGTCACGACCGACGCCAGTCTGATAGGCTGGGGCGCGGTCTGGGGATCCCTGAAAGCTCAGGGTCTTTGGTCTCGGGAAGAATCTCTTCTACCGATAAATATTCTGGAACTGAGAGCGATATTCAATGCGCTCCAGGCCTGGCCCCAGCTTGCGAGGACCAGGTTCATACGGTTCCAATCAGACAACATGACGACTGTTGCGTACATCAACCATCAGGGGGGAACAAGGAGTTCCCTAGCGATGGAAGAAGTAACCAAAATTATTCTTTGGGCGGAGTCTCACTCCTGCCACCTGTCTGCTATCCACATCCCAGGAGTGGAAAATTGGGAAGCGGATTTTCTGAGTCGTCAGACATTGCATCCGGGGGAGTGGGAACTCCATCCGGAAATCTTTGCCCAAGTCACTCACCTGTGGGGCATTCCAGACATGGATCTGATGGCCTCTCGTCAGAACTTCAAAGTTCCTTGCTACGGGGCCAGATCCAGGGATCCCAAGGCGGCTCTAGTGGATGCACTAGTAGCACCTTGGACCTTCAAACTAGCTTATGTGTTCCCGCCATTTCCTCTCATCCCCAGGCTGATAGCCAGGATCAAGCAGGAGAGGGCGTCGGTGATCTTGATAGCTCCTGCGTGGCCACGCAGGACTTGGTATGCAGATCTGGTGAATATGTCATCGGCTCCACCTTGGAAGCTACCTTTGAGACGAGACCTTCTTGTTCAGGGTCCGTTCGAACATCCGAATCTGGTTTCACTCCAGCTGACTGCTTGGAGATTGAACGCTTGATTTTATCGAAGCGAGGATTCTCAGATTCTGTGATCGATACTCTTGTTCAGGCCAGAAAGCCTGTGACTAGAAAGATTTACCACAAAATTTGGAAAAAATATATCTGTTGGTGTGAATCTAAAGGATTCCCTTGGGACAAGGTTAAGATTCCTAGGATTCTATCCTTCCTTCAAGAAGGATTGGAAAAAGGATTATCTGCAAGTTCCCTGAAGGGACAGATTTCTGCCTTGTCGGTATTACTTCACAAAAAGCTGGCAGCTGTGCCAGATGTTCAAGCCTTTGTTCAGGCTCTGGTTAGAATCAAGCCTGTTTACAAACCTTTGACTCCTCCTTGGAGTCTCAATTTAGTTCTTTCAGTTCTTCAGGGGGTTCCGTTTGAACCCTTACATTCCGTTGATATTAAGTTATTATCTTGGAAAGTTTTGTTTTTAGTTGCGATTTCTTCTGCTAGAAGAGTCTCAGAATTATCTGCTCTGCAGTGTTCTCCTCCTTATCTGGTGTTCCATGCAGATAAGGTGGTTTTACGTACTAAACCTGGTTTTCTTCCAAAAGTTGTTTCTAACAAAAACATTAACCAGGAGATTATCGTACCTTCTCTGTGTCCAAAACCAGTTTCAAAGAAGGAACGTTTGTTGCACAATTTGGATGTTGTTCGCGCTCTAAAATTCTATTTAGATGCTACAAAGGATTTTAGACAAACATCTTCCTTGTTTGTTGTTTATTCAGGTAAAAGGAGAGGTCAAAAAGCAACTTCTACCTCTCTCTCTTTTTGGATTAAAAGCATCATCAGATTGGCTTACGAGACTGCCGGACGGCAGCCTCCCGAAAGAATCACAGCTCATTCCACTAGGGCTGTGGCTTCCACATGGGCCTTCAAGAACGAGGCTTCTGTTGATCAGATATGTAGGGCAGCGACTTGGTCTTCACTGCACACTTTTACCAAATTTTACAAGTTTGATACTTTTGCTTCTTCTGAGGCTATTTTTGGGAGAAAGGTTTTGCAAGCCGTGGTGCCTTCCATTTAGGTGACCTGATTTGCTCCCTCCCTTCATCCGTGTCCTAAAGCTTTGGTATTGGTTCCCACAAGTAAGGATGACGCCGTGGACCGGACACACCTATGTTGGAGAAAACAGAATTTATGTTTACCTGATAAATTTCTTTCTCCAACGGTGTGTCCGGTCCACGGCCCGCCCTGGTTTTTTTAATCAGGTCTGATATTTTATTTTCTTTAACTACAGTCACCACGGTACCATATGGTTTCTCCTATGCAAATATTCCTCCTTAACGTCGGTCGAATGACTGGGGTAGGCGGAGCCTAGGAGGGATCATGTGACCAGCTTTGCTGGGCTCTTTGCCATTTCCTGTTGGGGAAGAGAATATCCCACAAGTAAGGATGACGCCGTGGACCGGACACACCGTTGGAGAAAGAAATTTATCAGGTAAACATAAATTCTGTTTTCCATTTCTTTCCAGGGAAACAAATTATTTGGTTCTCAGTTGGATTCTATTATTTCAACTGTTACTGGTGGGAAAGGAACTTTTTTACCACAGGATAAAAAATCTAAAGGTAAAAACAGGGCTAACAATCGTTTTCGTTCCTTTCGTTTCAACAAAGAACAAAAGTCTGATCCTTCGTCCTCAGGAGCAGTTTCAGTTTGGAAACCATCTCCAGTTTGGAATAAATCCAAGCCTGCTAGAAAGGCAAAGCCTGCTTCTAAGTTCACATGAAGGTACGGCCCTCATTCCAGTTCAGCTGGTAGGGGGCAGGTTACGTTTTTTCAAAGAAATTTGGATCAATTCTGTTCACAATCTTTGGATTCAGAACATTGTTTCAGAAGGGTACAGAATTGGTTTCAAGATGAGACCTCCTGCAAAGAGATTTTTTCTTTCCCGTGTCCCAGTAAATCCAGTGAAAGCTCAAGCATTTCTGAATTGTGTTTCAGATCTAGAGTTGGCTGGAGTAATTATGCCAGTTCCAGTTCAGGAACAGGGGATGGGGTTTTATTCAAATCTCTTCATTGTACCAAAGAAGGAGAATTCCTTCAGACCAGTTCTGGATCTAAAATTATTGAATCGTTATGTAAGGATACCAACGTTCAAGATGGTAACTGTAAGGACTATATTGCCTTTTGTTCAGCAAGGGAATTATATGTCCACAATAGATTTACAGGATGCATATCTGCATATTCCGATTCATCCAGATCATTATCAGTTCCTGAGATTCTCTTTTCTAGACAAGCATTACCAATTTGTGGCTCTACCGTTTGGCCTTGCTACAGCTCCAAGAATTTTCACAAAGATTCTCGGTGCCCTTCTGTCTGTAATCAGAGAACAGGGTATTGTGGTATTTCCTTATTTGGACGATATCTTGGTACTTGCTCAGTCTTTACATTTAGCAGAGTCTCATACGAATCGACTTGTGTTGTTTCTTCAAGATCATGGTTGGAGGATCAATTTACCAAAAAGTTCTTTGATTCCTCAAACAAGGGTAACCTTTCTGGGTTTCCAGATAGATTCAGTGTCCATGACTCTGTCTTTAACAGACAAGAGACGTCTAAAATTGATTACAGCTTGTCGAAACCTTCAGTCTCAATCATTCCCTTCGGTAGCCTTATGCATGGAAATTCTAGGTCTTATGACTGCTGCATCGGACGCGATCCCCTTTGCTCGTTTTCACATGCGACCTCTTCAGCTCTGTATGCTGAACCAATGGTGCAGGGATTACACAAAGATATATCAATTAATATCTTTAAAACCGATTGTTCGACACTCTCTAACGTGGTGGACAGATCACCATCGTTTAATTCAGGGGGCTTCTTTTGTTCTTCCGACCTGGACTGTAATTTCAACAGATGCAAGTCTCACAGGTTGGGGAGCTGTGTGGGGATCTCTGACGGCACAAGGAGTTTGGGAATCTCAGGAGGTGAGATTACCGATCAATATTTTGGAACTCCGTGCAATTTTCAGAGCTCTTCAGTTTTGGCCTCTTCTGAAGAGAGAATCGTTCATTTGTTTTCAGACAGACAATGTCACAACTGTGGCATACATCAATCATCAAGGAGGGACTCACAGTCCTCTGGCTATGAAAGAAGTATCTCGAATTTTGGTTTGGGCGGAATCCAGCTCCTGTCTAATCTCTGCGGTTCATATCCCAGGTGTAGACAATTGGGAAGCGGATTATCTCAGTCGCCAAACGTTGCATCCGGGCGAATGGTCTCTTCACCCAGAGGTATTTCTTCAGATTGTTCAAATGTGGGGGCTCCCAGAGATAGATCTGATGGCCTCTCATCTAAACAAGAAACTTCCCAGGTATCTGTCCAGATCCCGGGATCCTCAGGCGGAGGCAGTGGATGCATTATCACTTCCTTGGAAGTATCATCCTGCCTATATCTTTCCGCCTCTAGTTCTTCTTCCAAGAGTAATCTCCAAGATTCTGAGGGAATGCTCGTTTGTTCTGCTAATAGCTCCGGCATGGCCTCACAGGTTTTGGTATGCGGATCTTGTCCGGATGGCATCTTGCCAACCATGGACTCTTCCGTTAAGACCAGACCTTCTGTCGCAAGGTCCTTTTTTCCATCCGGATCTGAAATCCTTAAATTTAAAGGTATGGAGATTGAACGCTTGATTCTTGGTCAAAGAGGTTTCTCTGACTCCGTGATTAATACTATGTTACAGGCTCGTAAATCTGTATCTCGAGAGATATATTATAGAGTCTGGAAGACTTATATTTCTTGGTGTCTTTCTCATCATTTTTCTTGGCATTCTTTTAGAATACCGAGAATTTTACAGTTTCTTCAGGATGGTTTAGATAAGGGTTTGTCCGCAAGTTCTTTGAAAGGACAAATCTCCGCTCTTTCTGTTCTTTTTCACAGAGAGATTGCTATTCTTCCTGATATTCATTGTTTTGTACAAGCTTTGGTTCGTATAAAACCTGTCATTAAGTCAATTTCTCCTCCTTGGAGTTTGAATTTGGTTCTGGGAGCTCTTCAAGCTCCTCCGTTTGAACCTATGCATTCATTGGACATTAAAATACTTTCTTGGAAAGTTTTGTTCCTTTTGGCCATCTCTTCTGCTAGAAGAGTTTCTGAATTATCTGCTCTTTCTTGTGAGTCTCCTTTTCTGATTTTTCATCAGGATAAGGCGGTGTTGCGAACTTCTTTTGAATTTTTACCTAAAGTTGTGAATTCCAACAACATTAGTAGAGAAATTGTGGTTCCTTCATTATGTCCTAATCCTAAGAATTCTAAGGAGAAATCGTTGCATTCTTTGGATGTTGTTAGAGCTTTGAAATATTATGTTGAAGCTACGAAATCTTTCCGTAAGACTTCTAGTCTATTTGTTATCTTTTCCGGTTCTAGGAAAGGCCAGAAAGCTTCTGCCATTTCTTTGGCATCTTGGTTGAAATCTTTAATTCATCTTGCCTATGTTGAGTCGGGTAAAATTCCGCCTCAGAGAATTACAGCTCATTCTACTAGGTCAGTATCTACTTCCTGGGCGTTTAGGAATGAAGCTTCGGTTGACCAGATCTGCAAAGCAGCAACTTGGTCCTCTTTGCATACTTTTACTAAATTCTACCATTTTGATGTATTTTCTTCTTCTGAAGCAGTTTTTGGTAGAAAAGTTCTTCAGGCAGCGGTTTCAGTTTGAATCTTCTGCTTATGTTTTTCGTTAAACTTTATTTTGGGTGTGGATTATTTTCAGCAGGAATTGGCTGTCTTTATTTTATCCCTCCCTCTCTAGTGACTCTTGTGTGGAAAGATCCACATCTTGGGTAGTCATTATCCCATACGTCACTAGCTCATGGACTCTTGTTAATTACATGAAAGAAAACATAATTTATGTAAGAACTTACCTGATAAATTCATTTCTTTCATATTAACAAGAGTCCATGAGGCCCACCCTTTTTTGTGGTGGTTATGATTTTTTTGTATAAAGCACAATTATTCCAATTCCTTATTTTATATGCTTCGCACTTTTTTTCTTATCACCCCACTTCTTGGCTATTCGTTAAACTGATTTGTGGGTGTGGTGAGGGGTGTATTTATAGGCATTTTAAGGTTTGGGAAACTTTGCCCCTCCTGGTAGGAATGTATATCCCATACGTCACTAGCTCATGGACTCTTGTTAATATGAAAGAAATGAATTTATCAGGTAAGTTCTTACATAAATTATGTTTTTCTTTAAATTTTGCGGGTAAAATTAGGCCCGCGAGGTCGCAAAATGCTGTTATTTATTGCGTCATTCTTGGCGCGAGAATTTTTTTGGCGCGAAGGTACGTCTTTGACGCAAGTTCGTCTTTTCCGGCGTATTAGTTGACGCCAGGTTTTCTTGCACGAGGTTGTGTCGGCACCAAAAAAATTTCGAGTTTCTTTTGCGTTGTGCGTCATACTTAGCACCAAAAAAATTTAGTTTATTTTTCACCCCACTTATGCCTCTTATATGCTCAGAGGGCTATGCTGTTTGCATTTTTTCTCATTCCTGAAACTGCCATATAAGGAAATTGTAAATTTTTCTTTAATCTTGTTGTTTTTTCTTTTACATTTTGCAAGATGTCTCAATCTGATCCTGTCTCAGAAGCAACTGTTGGAACCCTGCTGCCTGAACACAGTTCTACCAAAGCTAAGTGTATCTGTAGTAAGTTAGCTGAAATTATATCTCCAGCTGTAGTATGTAACAGTTGTCATGATGAGCTTTTACACGCAGAAAACGTTTCAATCATTACTAGTTACAGTTTCTGTTGTTCCTTCAACATCTAATTTACATGATATCCCTGTTGACATGAAAAATGATATTGCTGATGCGATACAGAAGGCTTTGTCTGCTATTCCGCCTTCTAATAGACGTAAAAGGTCTTTTAAAACTTCACATAAAATTGATGTAATTTCTAATGACCGACAACATAATGAAATATCCTCCTCTGATGAGGATCTCTCTGGTTCAGAAGATCCTACCTCAGACATTGACACTGACAAATCTACTTATCTTTTCAAGATTTAGTATATTTGTTCCTTGTTAAAAGAAGTGTTGGTTACTTTGGATATTGAGGAGTCTAGTCCTCTTGATGTCAAAACTAGTAAACATTTAAATTCGGTTTATAAACTTCCTGTGGTTACTCTTGAGGTTTTTCTTCCTATTGGGAAAGAGTCCACAGCCGCATTCATTACTTGTGGGAAATAAGAACCTGGCCACCAGGAGGAGGCAAAGACGCACCAGCCAAAGTCTTAAATACTCCCACTTCCCCTATCCCCCAGTCATTCTTTGCCTTTCGTCCCAGGAGGTTGGCAGAGAAGTGTTAAAAGTTTTTATTTTAGATTATTGTACTTATATTTATTTTCACATATGTCTCTTATGAGGGTACTACCCTTCCACATGGGACGGGAGTTTTAAGTAGTTCTGTCACTCTCTTGGAGGGCCTGGGCGAAAGTTAGAGTCCGGCGATGCGGTGGGAGCTTCCCCTGCGACACCATCCCGACTCGTATTAACAGCTCTTTTAGCATTTGGGGTTGCCGAATTTCGTTTCGCTACCTGCTATTTTTTCTCAAGTCCATGACTGAGGTGATGCTACTATTCGTCACATTTGAAGGGCCGTGTTCCTGTTCCATGGCATAGATTTCGGTATGATCGTTTAATTTTATTATATTGACTGTAATGTTATTTATTGTGACAGCTAAGTATGGGTCTCAGTGAGGCACCTTCTGTACCGATCTGGGAATCTAGGGCTAATTAACTCCTTAGGGGGGATTTGTGAATGGGGAGTGGTCTTTATTATGCGATTCAACCTTCCTTGTGTACTGGGTAGGACTCTGGGGCAGAGACATCTAGCGTTAATCTATGTTGAGCATAGTGGGTTGTTTCTCTTGTTAAGTGTGTTCAGTCCACGGGTCATCCATTACTTATGGGATATATTCTCCTTCCCAACAGGAAGTTGCAAGAGGATCACCCAAGCAGAGCTGCTATATAGCTCCTCCCCTCACATGTCATATCCAGTCATTCTCTTGCAACCCTCAACAAAGGAGGTCGCGAGAGGAGCTGGAGTTTTTACTTAACTATTCTTCAATCAAAAGTTTATTTTAAATGGCACCGGAGTGCGCTGTTTTTCTATCTCAGGCAGTATTTGGAAGAAGAAACTGCCTGCGTTTTTTATCTATGATCTTAGCAGGCGTAACTAAGATCCACTGGCTGTTCTCGACATTCTGAGGAGTGGGGTAACTTCAGAAACTGGGAATAGCATGCGGGGTCCTCCGCAAATGAGGTATGTGCAGTACTTTATTTTCTGGGAATGGAATTGACTAAGAAAATACTGCTGTTACCGTATGATGTAAGTACAGCCTTAAATGCAGTAGTAGCAACTGGTATCAGGCTGATAAATGTATGCGCAGTCGAGTTATATTCTAGGGACTAGAATTTGACTGAGAAAATACTGTTAACACTGAAATAATACTTAAGCCTTCTCTGCAGTGGTAGCGACTGGTAGCAGGCTTAGTGATAGCTTTGCATGACATTGAAAAATGTTGTTTTTTAATAAAACGTTTACTGGCATGTTATTCGTTTTTTGTGAGGTACTTTGGTGATAAATTGCTTTGGGCATGATTTTTTCCACATGGCTAACATATTTTTCTGCATGGAAACCGTTATATCAAGGCTCCCACTGTTGTGATTGGAGTGGGAGGGCCCTTATTTTAGCGCCTTGTTGCGCAGTTAAAATTATTGCACAGTCTTTCTGCTTCTTCCTCCTTGATCCAGGACGTCTCTAGAGAGCTCAGGGGTCTGCAAATTTCATTTGTGAGGGAGGTAATCAGTCACAGCAGATCTGTGACAGTGTGCTGACTGTGATTAAAAGCGTTAAATCTTAATTGATATCTGTTTTATCCGTTTTGGGTATCGAGGGGTTAATCATCCTTTTGCTAATGGGTGCAATCCTCTGCTAATAGTACACTTCTTGTTAAGAATTGTTTAATTATATCTGTATTTTTGAAGCGCTGCAGCGTTTTTTATATTGCTTGTAAAACTTATTGAAAGTGATTTCCAAGCTTGTTAGTTTCATTGCTAAGTCTGTTTTAAACATGTCTGATTCAGAGGAAACTGTTTGTTCATCATGTTCAAAAGCCAATGTGGAGCCCAATAGAATGATGTGTACCAATTGTATTGATATTGCTTTGAATAAAAGTCAATCTGTACCGATAAAGAAGCTATCACCAGACAACGAGGGGGAAGTTATGCCGCCACGTGTCAGTACCTGCGTCTCCCGCTCGGGAGATGCGTAGGATTGAGACACCTAGTACATCTAGGCCCTTACAAATCACTTTACATGATATGGCTAATGTTATGAAAGAAGTATATAATATGCCCGAATTAAGGGGCAAACGCGATAGCTCTGGGTTAAGGACAGAGCGCGCTGATGACACGAGAGCCATGTCTGATACTGCGTCACAACTTGCAGAACATGAGGACGGTGAGCTTCATTCTGTCGGTGACGGTTCTGATCCGGGGAGACCGGATTCAGAAATTTAAAATTTTAAATTTAAGCTTGAGAACCTCCGTGTGTTACTAGGGGAGGTATTAGCGGCTCTGAATGATTGCGACACGGTGGCAATTCCAGAGAAATTGTGTAGGTTGGATAGATACTATGCGGTACCGGTGTGTACTGACGTTTTTCCTATACCAAAAAGACTTACAGAAAGTATCAGTAAGGAGTGGGATAGACCCGGTGTGCCTTTTTCCCCTCCCCCGATATTTAGAAAAATGTTCCCTATAGACGCCACCACACGAGACTTATGGCAGACGGTCCCTAAGGTGGAGGGAGCGGTTTCTACGTTAGCCAAGCGTACCACTATCCCGGTGGAGTATAGCTGTGCTTTCTCAGATCCAATGGATAAAAAATTAGAGGGTTATCTTAAGAAAATGTTTGTTCAACAGGGTTTTTTATTGCAGCCTCTTGCATGCATTGCACCTGTCACGGCTGCAGCGGCATTCTGGTTTGAGTCTCTGGAAGAGGCGATTCGCACAGAGCCGTTGGATGAGGCCTTGAGCAAAGTTAGAACCCTTAAGCAAGCTAATGAGTTTGTTTCAGATGCCGTAGTACATCTAACCAAACTTACGGCTAAAAATTCCGGATTCGCCATACAGGCGCGCAGAGCGCTCTGGCTTAAATCCTGGTCAGCGGATGTAACTTCCAAGTCTAAACTACTTAACATTCCTTTCAAAGGGCAGACCTTATTCGGGCCCGGCTTGAAGGAAATTATTGCTGACATTACGGGAGGTAAGGGCCACGCCCTTCCTCAGGACAGGGCCAAACCAAAGGCCAAACAGTCTAATTTTCGTGCCTTTCGTAACTTCAAGGCAGGAGCAGCATCGACTTCCTCCGCTCCAAAACAGGAAGGAACTACTGCTCGTTACAGACAAGGTTGGAAAGGCAACCAGTCATGGAACAAGGGCAAGCAGGCCAGAAAGCCTACTCCCGCCCCTAAGACAGCATGAAGTCAGGGCCCCCTATCCAGAGACGGATTTAGTGGGGGGCAGACTTTCTCTCTTTGCCCAGGCTTGGGCAAGAGATGTGCAGGATCCCTGGACGTTAAAGATTATATCTCAGGGATACCTTCTGGATTTCAAATCCTCTCCTCCACAAGGGAGGTTCCATCTTTCGAGGTTATCGACAAAACTAGTAACGAGAGAGGCATTTCTACAATGTGTACAAGACCTCTTAATCATGGGGGTGATCCACTCAGTTCCGCGATTGGAACAGGGACAAGGATTTTACTCAAATCTATTTGTGGTTCCCAAAAAAGAGGGAACCTTCAGACCAATCTTGGACTTAAAGATCTTAAACAAATTCCTAAGGGTACCATCGTTCAAGATGGAAACCATTCGAACCATCCTACCCATGATCCAAGAGGGTCAATATATGACCACGGTGGACTTAAAGGATGCTTACCTTCATATACCGATTCACAAAGATCATTATCGGTACCTGAGGTTTGCCTTTCTAGACAGGCATTACCAGTTTGTGGCTCTTCCCTTCGGGTTAGCCACGGCCCCGAGAATTTTTACGAAGGTTCTGGGCTCACTTCTGGCGGTACTAAGACCACGAGGCATAGCGGTGGCTCCGTACCTAGACGACATTCTGATACAAGCGTCAAGTTTTCAGAATGCAAAGTCTCATACAGAGATAGTTCTAGCATTTCTGAGGTCGCATGGGTGGAAAGTGAACGTGGAAAGGAGTTCTGTTACCACTCACACAGGTTCCTTTTCTAGGGACTCTTATAGATTCTGTAGAGATGAAGATTTACCTGACGGAGTCCAGGTTATCAAAGATTCTCAATGCTTGCCGTGTCCTTCATTCCATTCCAAGCCCATCGGTAGCTCAGTGCATGGAGGTAATCGGCTTAATGGTCGCGGCAATGGACATAGTGCCATTTGCGCGCCTGCATCTCAGACCGCTGCAACTATGCATGCTCAGTCAATGGAACGGGGATTACTCAGATCTGTCCCCTTTGCTAAATCTGGACCAGGAGACCAGAGATTCTCTTCTCTGGTGGTTGTCACCGGTTCATCTGTCCAAAGGAATGACCTTTCGCAGGCCAGATTGGACGATTGTAACAACGGATGCCAGCCTTCTAGGCTGGGGAGCAGTCTGGAATTCCCTGAAGGCTCAGGGATCGTGGACTCAGGAGGAGAAACTCCTCCCAATAAACATTCTAGAATTAAGAGCAATATTAAATGCTCTTCTGGCTTGGCCTCAGTTAGCAAAGCTGAGGTTCATCAGATTTCAGTCAGACAATATCACAACTGTGGCTTACATCAATCATCAGGGGGGAACCAGGAGTTCTCTAGCGATGTTGGAAGTCTTGAAGATAATTCGCTGGGCAGAGTCTCACTCTTGCCACCTGTCAGCGATTCACATCCCAGGCGTAGAGAACTGGGAGGCGGATTTCCTAAGTCGCCAGACTTTTCATCCGGGAGAGTGGGAACTTCACCCGGAGGTATTTGCTCAACTGATTCGTCGTTGGGGCAAACCGGATCTGGATCTCATGGCATCTCGCCAGAACGCGAAGCTTCCTTGTTACGGATCCAGGGACCCGGGAGCGGTGCTGGTAGATGCATTAGCAGCCCCTTGGGTTTTCAACATAGCTTATGTGTTTCCACCATTTCCGTTGCTACCTCGGCTGATTGCCAGGATCAAACAGGAGAGGGCATCAGTAATTCTGATAGCGCCTGCGTGGCCACGCAGGACCTGGTATGCAGACCTAGTGGACATGTCGTCCTGTCCACCATGGTCTCTTCCTCTGAGGCAGGACCTTCTAATTCAGGGTCCTTTCAACCATCCAAACCTAATTTCTCTGAGGCTGACTGCCTGGAAATTGAACGCTTGATTCTATCAAAGCGTGGGTTTTCGGATTCGGTTATTGATACATTAATACAGGCTCGGAAACCTGTGACAAGAAGAATTTACCACAAGATATGGCGTAAATATTTATATTGGTGCGAATCCAAGAGTTACTCATGGAGTAAGGTTAGGATTCCTAGGATATTAGCTTTTCTACAAGAGGGTTTAGAAAAGGGTTTATCCGCTAGTTCGCTAAAGGGACAGATTTCAGCTCTGTCTATTCTTTTACACAAACGTCTGGCAGAGCATCCAGACGTCCAGGCCTTTTGTCAGGCTTTGGCTAGAATTAAGCCTGTGTTTAAAGCTGTTGCTCCTTCGTGGAGCTTAAACTTGGTTCTTAAAGTTCAGATAAGGTAGTTCTGCGTACTAAACCTGGGTTTTTACCTAAGGTTGTTTCTAACAGGAATATCAATCAAGAGATTGTTGTTCCATCATTATGTCCTAATCCTTCTTCAAAGAAGGAACGTCTTTTGCATAATCTAGACGTGGTCTGTGCTCTGAAGTTCTACTTACAGGCAACTAAAGATTTTAGACAAACTTCTTCTCTGTTTGTCGTTTACTCTGGACAGAGGAGAAGTCAAAAGGCTTCGGCTACCTCTCTCTCTTTTTGGCTTTGTAGCATAATACGTTTAGCCTATGAAACTGCTGGACAGCAGCCTCCTGAAAGAATTACAGCTCATTCCACTAGAGCTGTGGCTTCCACCTGGGCCTTTAAGAATGAGGCCTCTGTTGAACAGATTTGCAAGGCTGCAACTTGGTCTTCACTTCATACTTTTTCCAAATTTTACAAATTTGACACTTTCGCTTCTTCGGAGGCTGGTTTTGGGAGAAAGGTTCTACAGGCAGTGGTTCCTTCTGTTTAATGTTCCTGCCTTGTCCCTCCCATCATCCGTGTACTTAGCTTTGGTATTGGTATCCCATAAGTAATGGATGACCCGTGGACTGAACACACTTAACAAGAGAAAACATAATTTATGCTTACCTGATAAATTGATTTCTCTTGTAGTGTGTTCAGTCCACGGCCCGCCCTGTCTTTTTCAGGCAGGTTCTAAATTTTAAAATTATAACTCCAGTCACCACTGCGCCTTATAGTTTCTCCTTTCTCGTCTTGTTTCGGTCGAATGACTGGATATGACATGTGAGGGGAGGAGCTATATAGCAGCTCTGCTTGGGTGATCCTCTTGCAACTTCCTGTTGGGAAGGAGAATATATCCCATAAGTAATGGATGACCCGTGGACTGAACACACTACAAGAGAAATAAATTTATCAGGTAAGCATAAATTATGTTTTTATGGACTTACAGACCGCAAGGCCTGGAATTACACCTTCGGGTGAAAACCTATTCTTGTTTTCAGACTTGCTTAACTTTCTATGTTGGCCTAGTTGCCGCCTTTTCGCGGCACGCTTTTTGGATTACGCGGGGCACCTGGTGACCGTGAGTCACGCTTGGGTGGTTTCTTTTCTGCATTCCTGACCGTGTGGCAACGACGGAAAAGTCTGCTCCGCTGAGGTCTGGTCATAGGAGGTGATGAGTGCCCCAGCCATTGTGGGTGTCAGGTGCCGGTAGTTTTTCCAATATAGTGCTTAATTGATAGTCTTAGCCATGGAGGATTCTAATGCCGGGACTATAATTTCAGATTTTGAGTCGTCCTCGGACGAGGACTGTACTTTTGCCCCGTTGTTGCAAGTTCACCAGTCGGGTCTCTTGTGCCTGCGTAGTATGCCATGTCCCTCAGGCTCTGGGGACCTTGGGCCTGCTGAGCCATCGGCCTCTGGGGGCTCTGTTTCTCACGTGGTGCCTTCCAAAACGCACCCTTCTTCTACTCTTGCGGGTGACCCTGATGTTGTCTCCTCCGCGCAGGGTGGATTGTTCCCCCGGAGATGGTGGGACATTTTAGTTTTTAATATATTGATGGCGCTTGTTCGCCTGCAGGACCCCAAAGTTTCCTCACAGTTGTGTTCCTGCCCGGCTATCCAGGGTGTTTTTCCACCGTGTCGCTTCCACTTTGCGAGGGGTACGTCATACTCTGTGTATGGTTATGGATTTGGAGCTGCCGTGAGTGGTTCCTCCGGAGTCTCCTAGGTCCGCTCTCTTCGACTGGTTTTTGTTCCCGGGTTTTTTGTGGGACCCAGTCAGGGTGCTTGACGGCCGGTGCTGTCCAGTGGCTAACCTAGGGCTTGCCATGCAGGAGTGGCTCGTTCCTCCTACCTGTGACTCTGGGAGCCTTTTGCTCCAATGGGATCCCAGATGTGTGAGCTCTGTCTCTTCGGGGTCTCGTGGCTGCGTTCCGAAGTTTTTTTCATTGGAATCGTTCTGTGTAGTTTGTTGCAGGGTATTTCCTGTGTCCTCCTGAAGTTCTTCTGTTTGAGGTCCTTTTCTCCTAGATGAGATGGAAAGACTTGTCGTGTTGACTTGGGTTCTGGCTCGTGGAATTTCTGGCACCCTCCCATCTCAGTCTGGGGAGAGGCGTTCAGGATTCGGGCAGTGTTGAGTAGCTATTCTATTCTTGTCCCTGTTTCACCTTGGGGTTTAGGGGTTGTGTCAGGATATGGGGTTTGTCTCTCCTTTGGGGAGTCTGGTCCTTTTCCAGTTGATTACCCTTTTTTTAAGAAGGGTGGGCTCTGGGCCTTTTTTTCAAAAGTGGTTCTTTTGCCCCGTTTCCCTTCTTTTCTAGGACATGGATCTACCCATGTTGTGGCCTTTTCCCTTGTTTGTGTCTGCATTTTGTAGACTTTCTACACGGCATGTGATTTTGGCATGATGTTTTTCCTTGCTGCCTGTGTTGGGGGTGTTCGAGAGGTTGTATCTTGGTGGTCTTGCGCCCATCTTTTGGGCTCTGGATAGTAGGCCTGTCTTGGTTCTTCTTTTGTGTTTTGGACACTTGTTCCCTGTCTTATGCCTTCCTCTGGAGGACTCGTGTTTCTCTATGGGAATGGTTGGTCCTCGTTTGTTGAGGATAGTGCTGCCTTGTGGACTTGTCCTTTTGCGGTTCTTGTCCTCCGTTTTCTGGAAGGATTTACCCGGTCACAAGTTTTCTAAAGCGTGGCTTGTTGCTTCCTCCCTTCTTTTTGCAGTGGGTGTGAGATTCTGTTCCCTGAACAACTTAGTCTACTGCACGTGTGTGATTATTATCGAGCTTCTTGCTCCTCGCTCGCATTTTAGGATGCTTGTGGTCCCGGATGAGGTCTTCTCTGAAGCCTCTTTGGGGGATTGGATCTTTTAGGATCCCTCTGTTGTCGGGAGGATTGATTTCAGGGATGATGTTTCTGCTGCCTGTTGTGGTCTAGTGCCTGTCTGCGCCGGCTTGGTGCGCAAGGTCGAGAATTTTGTCTCCTTTCCTGGTGGGTGCTGTGTCTCTTCTCGCACCACTAGCTAGGTCATCTCTTCTCTAGCTGCAGAATTTTTCTTTTGTTTACAGGGCGCTGGGGCGTTGGACTTGGTCTTCATACGGTTAGCTGGGGTAGGGGATTTTCCCCTTTTCTGTGGTTGACTTTGCCAACGCTCTCTAGCTGTCTATGCGTCTACTGGGTCTTGAGATTATTTCTGTTTCTCTTCGGGTCCTTCACTTATTTTTTCCTATGATGCCCCTTTTATACGGGCATATGTTTAGGCTTTTTGAGCCTATCGAGTGGAACTTGGTTGTCTTCTGAGAGATCTGGTTTTGTTCCTTCTGTCCTGACTTGTTCCTTCCCTCTGGGAATTGTTAGTCGGGGCCCCCTAGTTGGTCTAGGGGTGTGTGGCTGGGTTTTGCCCCTGAGAGATAGTGTCTTCGAGGTCTGTGATCTCGGTTGCGTCTGCTCGTGGTATCTAGCCAGGCCTTTGGACTGTCTGTAGCTTTGTGTCTATGGGGCTGTTTTTTTTTCCAATAATTTTGTTCCCTGTTTTTGGACGAAAAGGGATTTTTTTTCTCTGGGAATATGTTTTAGGTTGGTGCCTTCATTGGACTGCCTCTTACCCTCCTGTCTTGGCATTCTGTTTCCTCTTTGGCTTGGGTATAGTTTTCCCACAAGTAATGAATGCGGCTGTGGACTCTTTCCCATTAGGAAGAAAAACATAAATTATGCTTACCTGATAATTTCATTTTCTTCTGTGGGAAAGAGTCCACAGCCCCCCTGCCTGTTTTAAGGCGTTGTTGTTTTTCATCTTCTGGCACCCTTTCACCTTAAAATTTCTTCCACTGTTCCTTGTTCCTCGGCAGAATGACTGGGGATAGGGGAAGTGGGAGGAGTATTTAAGCCTTTGGCTGGTGTGTCTTTGCCTCCTCCTGGTGGTCAGGTTCTTATTTCCGACAAGTAATGAATGCGGCTGTGGACTCTCCCACGGAAGAAAATAAAATTATCAGGTAAGCATAATTTATGTTTTTCCTGTTCCTAATGCTATTTCTGATGTGATTGCTAAGGAATGGATTAAGCCTGGTACTTTCATTCCTTCTAGGTTTAAAAGGTTGTACCCGTTGCCAGCAACTAGATTAGAGTTTTGGGAAAAAATCCCCAAAGTTGATGGGACTATTTCTACTCTTGCCAAAGTACTACTATTCCTATGGAAGACAGTACTTCTTTTAACCCCTTAACGACCGACGACGTATGCCATACGTCCTCAAAAAAAAAAGCACTTAACGACCGAGGACGTATGGCATACGTCGTCGGTTAAACAGAGCACTGGAAGCGATCGAAATCGCTTCCAGCTGCTCTAACAGTATTGCAGGCTTGCCTTGATGTCTAGGCATCTTGCAGTACTGTTCCCGAGTGCCGGGACCGGATTGATCACTCCCCCACGAGTGATCACTTCCGGTTTCGCTCCACGTGGAGCCCGGCAGTGTTTCAGAGCATCGGAAGCGATCGGACACGCTTCCGATGCTCTGCTTGTGTGCTAAGTGCCTCAGTGGGTCGAGGCACTTAGTTATAAAATAAAATTAAAAAAGTTTAAAAAAAAAAAAACGAATAAAATAAAAAAAGCCCTAAATAGCCCCCCCTCCCCCTTCACTAGGCATCCAAGATGGCGATGTCCAGTGCATCATGGGGCCTCTGGGGGTGTCCCTAGCCTGCCTCATCATAGGGGCAAGCTAGGGTCACCCAATCTGAGCCTCCCACCCAAAAAAATAAATAATAAAATACCCCATTTGTCTGATCATGTCAATATTTGTAAATATTGACACTGATCAGTGTGGATCTCCCTCCCTCTCCTCACTTGCGATTTTGTTGGAGAGAGAGAGACCTGTTTTTTTGCAGAGAGATTTAATTCTTTTATTTGTTAAAAAAATATAGAACCAAAGGCTCTTTTCAGAGCCATTAGCCCCTAGCTTGCCAGTGATCACTATAAATCACTGGCATTAGCATAGCTGCACTTTTTTTTGCTGTCTGTGCATTTTTTTAGGGGTTAATTTTTTGTTGTAATTTTTTAAAAATCCAGAGGCTCTTTTCAGAACCATTTAGTTAATTTAATTTTCAGAGCCATTAACCCCTAGCTTGCCAGTGATCGCTATAAATCACTGGCAGTAGCATAGCTGTACTTTTTTGCTGTCTGCATTTTTTTAGGGGTTAATTTTGTTGTAATTTTTTAAAAATCCAGAGGCTCTTTTCAGAACCATTTAGTTAATTTAATTTTCAGAGCCATTAACCCCTAGCTTGCCAGTGATCGCTATAAATCACTGGCAGTAGCATAGTTGTACTTTTTTGCTGTCTGTGCATTTTTTAGGGGTTAATTTTGTTGTTGTAATTTTTTAAAAATCCAGAGGCTCTTATCAGAACCATTTAGTTAATTTAATTTTCAGAGCCATTAACCCCTAGCTTGGCAGTAATCGCTATAAATCACTGGCAGTAGCATAGCAGTACTTTTTTGCTAGTTTATTTAGTTAATTAATTTAATTTAAAAAAAATTTAGTACATTTTTTTCTGTGACAGATACAAAAATGTCACAGAAAATATATAGTGCTGAGGAGGCGTATGCCATCCTTGCGTCAGAGTCAGATGCGTCTATGTCTGACTCAGACCCCAATTTTGACCCTGCCATATGCTCAGATACATCACTAGATGCAGTCTCAACTGATAGTGATGTATCTGTGGCTGCTAGACCCCCTACCAGCCCCCCTGCCAGAAGGAGGCGTGTTGCTGCCATTGCTGCTGAAGAGTGGGTAACACCTCATCTCCAGAGGCCAGATATCCCACCCTTCACAGCAAATGCTGGCATAAAAATAGATGTGGCAGGTTTTAGCCCCCAGCAGTTTCTGGAAGTGTTTCTGGACGATGATGTATTGGGGAACACTGTCGCCCAAACTAATTTATATGCCCATCAGTTCCGTGCTTCAAAGCCTGGAACATATTTGGCAAAGCAGCAATGGGCCCCCATCAATGTGCCAGAATTCAAAAAATTCTGGGCATTGACCATGCTGATGGGCATCATAAAGAAACCCTCCATTCGCTCCTACTGGAGTACTAGCCCCATCTGCTCTACCCCCATTTTCTTCCAGATTATGTCGAGGAAGAGGTATGAAATGATTCTGCATTTCATGCACTTCAGCGACAACAGCCTGTGCCCCCCTAGGGAGCATCCCCAATTTGACAGGCTGTATAAAATCCGCCCCCTGATAACTCACTTTTCTGCCAGGTCTGCAGAGGCTTATACACCTGGAAGGAATATATGCGTTGATGAATCCCTAATGAAGTATAAGGGCTGGGATTCAAGCAGTTTATTCCTTCCAAGCGCTCCAGATATGGGGTAAAGGTGTATAAGCTCTGTGACAGCGAGAATGGGTATACTCAGGCCTTCCGGGTGTATGAGGGAAAGGATAGCCAACTTGACCCTCCAGGTTGCCCAGAACATATGGGAACCACTGGCAAGATTATCTGGGACCTGATATTACCCCTAATGAACAAAGGGTATCACTTGTACTTAGACAATTTTTATACAAGTGTCCTTTTGTTCAAGCTACTGTATTGCTTTGATACAGTAGCTTGCGGTACAATTAAAAAGAACCGCGCAGGTTTCCCAGGACAGCTTGTACGCACCCGGCTACGAAGGGGGGAGACCTCAGCTCTGCGCCAAGAGGAGCTGTTGGCACTTAAGTACAGAGACAAGAAGGATGTATACCTTCTTACCACCATCCACACAGAGAGGACGGTGGCGGTTTCTGTACGTGGCAGAGCTGAGATCATAAGGAAGCCAGTGTGCATCAAGTCTTATAACCGGCATATGGGTGGGGTTGATCTGGCTGATCAGCTGCTGCAGCCCTACCTAATTATGCGAAAGACAAGGGCCTGGTACAAAAAGGTTGCAATTTACCTAATGCAGATTGCAACCCACAACGCTTTTTTGTTGTTCAAAAAAGCAAACCCCAGAGTTAAAAAGACTTTTTTTTACAGTTTCAGCTCCAGATTATTACGGGGATTTTGTACCATGATGCACCTGCTCCCCGGGCGGTGATGGGAGAGAGCAGAGTTGGGGCTACCCATTTTATTTTTAAAATCCCCCCTACTGCCGCAAAGCAGAAACCACAAAAAAAATGCAGAGTCTGTACCAAGAGGGGGAAGAGAAGGGACACCATATATCACTGTCCTGATTGCCCTGGACAGCCTGCACTCTGCATTGGGGACTGTTTCAAGCGGTACCATACAATGGTCAATTTTTAAAAAAATAAATACATTTGCTGATATATATATATATATATATTTTTTTTTTGGTTATGTTTACAGTTAGATGTTTTTTTGGTTTTTTTACTTTTACTGTGCCAGATTTTTACATTTCACTACTCTATTTTTTTCTAAAATTGGGCCTGTTTTTTTTTTTAACCAAAACCCCTGTCAAACCTATGCATGGGGGGCATAGGTGTTCTCAGGGTGCCTTGCAGAAAACTACCTGAAGTATGTTTTTGTAATAACTTACAACAGTCTCTGCTAAATCAAAGTCAAAAAGCAATGTGTCTGTAAAAATGAAAATTGAAAAATTACCACCATACACTTTCTCGCATCAAAGCACACCATATACAATACCTTGGGGTGTCAACATTTAAAAAATATACACTTTGAATGCAATAAATAAAAGTGGGGTATGCGATAGGCCCCAAACTAAAGATAGGCCTATCAGAAGAAATACTCTCATTTTTAATAACTAAAATCACAAGTCATAAAATTGTAACATAACCTTCCCAAAATCCTGGCAAACCTATGCATGGAGGCATAGGTGTACTCAGGGTGCCTTGCAGAAAACAGCCTGAAGTATTCTTTGGCAATAACTTACAACAATCTCTCCTAAATCATAGTCAAAAAGCAATGTGTCTGTAAAAATGAAAATTGAAAAATTACCACCATACACTTTCTCCAATTTTTTGGGCTAAAACGGTTGCTACAAAGGCATCAAAGCACACCATATACAATAACTTGGGGTGTCAACATTTAAAAAATATACACTTTGAATGCAATAAATAAAAGTGGGGTATGTGATAGGCCCCAATCTAAAGATAGGCCTATCAGAAGAAATACTCTCATTTTTAATAACTAAAATCATGTAACATAACCTTCCCAAAATCCTGGCAAACCTATGCATGGGGGGCATAGGTGTACTCAGGGTGCCTTGCAGAAAACAACCTGAAGTATTCTTTTGCAATAACTTACAACAATCTCTCCTAAATCATAGTAGAAAAGCAATGTGTCTGTAACAATGAAAATTGAAAAATTACCACCATATACTTTCTCCAATTTTTTTGGGCTAAAACGGTTGCATCAAAGTCATCAAACCACTCCATGTATAATACCTTGGGGTGTCAACTTTTTAAATATAATCACATTTATGGAAAACAAATAAATTGGGGTATGTTAAAAGACCCCCAAAAAAGACGATAGGCAAAGAAAATATGTTAAATGTGAAAAAAAAATCACAAACACATGTCAGACATTTGGCATTGCACCGCCCAAACAAGCCACCAAACCTATGCATAGGTGGTATCACTGAACTCAGGAGATGTTGGTGACCAAATATTGGTGTCTTCTTTGGTAGTAACACATAACAGGAGCTGTGAATCCATGTCTAAAGTACAATGTATGTGAAAAATAACACAAAAAAATGAATGCCCAATAGTTTGACAAAGACCAGTGGTTGAATTAGTGTATGGAAAGTGTTAAAATACCTGCATTTGAAATACCCTAGGATGTCTACTTTTCAAAAATATATGGTTTGATGGGGGTAAATTACATTGGCCGGCTTCAGAAATGTCTTAAATAGAACATGGGTGCATGGGATGTGAAAATGGGAAGTGTAAAAAATGGAATGCGCTTCCTAAAAATAAGGCCTTCTAGCCCCCAGAGAACCCAACACACCTATACATGGGTGGTATCACTGTACTCAGGAGATGTTGTTGAACACATATTGAGGTGTTTTTTGGCAGTAACACATAACAGGAACTGAGAATCCATGCCTAAAGTACAATGTGTGTGAAAAATAACACAAAAAAATGACTACCCAAAAGTTTGACAAAGACTGGTGGTTAAATAAGTTCATGGAAAGTGTGAAAATACCAGCATTTCAAATACCCTAGGGGGGTCTACTTCTCAAAAATATATGGTTTGATGGGGGTAAGTTTCATTGGCCGGCTTCAGAAATGTCCCAAATAGGACATGGGTGCATGATGACCGATGTGAAAATTCCAAGTTGAAAAACTGGAATGCGCTTCCTAAAAATAAGGCCTTCTAGCCCCCAGAGAACCCGACACACCTATACATGGGTGGTATCACTGTACTCAGGAGATGTTGTTGAACACATAACAGGAACTGAGAATCCATGCCTAAAGTACAATGTGTGTGAAAAATAACACAAAAAAATGACTACCCAAAAGTTTGACAAAGACTGGTGGTTAAATAAGTTCATGGAAAGTGTGAAAATACCAGCATTTCAAATACCCTAGGGGGGTCTACTTCTCAAAAATATATGGTTTGATGGGGGTAAGTTTTATTGGCCGGCTTCAGAAATGTCCCAAATAGGACATGGGTGCATGATGACCGATGTGAAAATTCCAAGTTGAAAAACTGGAATGCGCTTCCTAAAAATAAGGCCTTCTAGCCCCCAGAGAACCCGACACACCTATACATGGGTGGTATCACTGTACTCAGGAGATGTTGTTGAACACATAATGAGGTGTTTTTTGGCAGTAACACATAACAGGAACTGAGAATCCATGCCTTAAGTACAATGTGTGTGAAAAATAACACAAAAAAATGACTACCCAAAAGTTTGACAAAGACTGGTGGTTAAATAAGTTCATGGAAAGTGTGAAAATACCAGAATTTCAAATACCCTAGGGGGTCTACTTCTCAAAAATATATGGTTTGATGGGGGTAAGTTTCATTGGCCGGCTTCAGAAATGTCCCAAATAGGACATGGGTGCATGATGACCGATGTGAAAATTCCAAGTTGAAAAACTGGAATGCGCTTCCTAAAAATAAGGCCTTCTAGCCCCCAGAGAACCCGACACACCTATACATGGGTGGTATCACTGTACTCAGGAGATGTTGTTGAACACATAACAGGAACTGAGAATCCATGCCTAAAGTACAATGTGTGTGAAAAATAACACAAAAAAATGACTACCCAAAAGTTTGACAAAGACTGGTGGTTAAATAAGTTCATGGAAAGTGTGAAAATACCAGCATTTCAAATACCCTAGGGGGTCTATTTCTCAAAAATATATGGTTTGATGGGGGTAAATTTCATTGGCCGGCTTCAGAAATGTCCCAAATAGGACATGGGTGCATGATGACCGATGTGAAAATTCCAAGTTGAAAAACTGGAATGCGCTTCCTAAAAATAAGGCCTTCTAGCCCCCAGAGAACCCGACACACCTATACATGGGTGGTATCACTGTACTCAGGAGATGTTGTTGAACACATATTGAGGTGTTTTTTGGCAGTAACACATAACAGGAACTGAGAATCCATGCCTAAAGTACAATGTGTGTGAAAAATAACACAAAAAAATGACTACCCAAAAGTTTGACAAAGACTGGTGGTTAAATAAGTTCATGGAAAGTGTGAAAATACCAGAATTTCAAATACGCTAGGGGGTCTACTTCTCAAAAATATATGGTTTGATGGGGGTAAATTTCATTGGCCGGCTTCAGAAATGTCCCAAATAGGACATGGGTGCATGATGACCGATGTGAAAATTCCAAGTTGAAAAACTGGAATGTGCTTCCTAAAAATAAGGCCTTCTAGCCCCCAGAGAACCCGACACACCTATACATGGGTGTTATCACTGTACTCAGGACATGTTGTTGAACACATATTGAGGTGTTTTTTGGCAGTAACACATAACAGGAACTGAGAATCCATGCCTAAAGTACAATGTGTGTGAAAAATAACACAAAAAAATGACTACCCAAAAGTTTGACAAAGACTGGTGGTTAAATAAGTTCATGGAAAGTGTGAAAATACCAGCATTTCAAATACCCTAGGGGGTCTACTTCTCAAAAATATATGGTTTGATGGGGGTAAATTTCATTGGCCGGCTTCAGAAATGTCCCAAATAGGACATGGGTGCATGATGACCGATGTGAAAATTCCAAGTTGAAAAACTGGAATGCGCTTCCTAAAAATAAGGCCTTCTAGCCCCCAGAGAACCCAACACACCTATACATGGGTGGTATCACTGTACTCAGGAGATGTTGTTGAACACAGATTGAGGTGTTTTTGTTTGGCAGTAACACATAACAGGAACTGAGAATCCATGCCTAAAGTACAATGTGTGTGAAAAATAACACAAAAAAATGACTACTCAAACGTTTGACAAAGACTGGTGGTTAAATAAGTTCATGGAAAGTGTGAAAATACCAGCATTTCAAATACCCTAGGGGGTCTACTTCTCAAAAATATATGGTTTGATGGGGGTAAATTTCATTGGCCGGCTTCAGAAATGTCCCAAACAGGACATGGGTGCATGATGACCGATGTGAAAATTCCAATTTGAAAAACTGGAATGCGCTTCCTAAAAATAAGGCCTTCTAGCCCCCAGAGAACCCAACACACCTATACATGGGTGGTATCACTGTACTCAGGAGATGTTGTTGAACACATATTGAGGGTTTTTTTGGCAGTAACCCTTAATATTATCAGTAAATGTATTCTTAAATTGCTATTTTGTCAAAAAATCTAATTATTTTTTTTTCCCCCCAAAACTTTGGCATAGATTGGTGGTAAAATGGTTGCATGAAAAAAGTCAAAATACCCCAAGTTTAATACCTTAGGTTGTCTCCTTTTAAAAAATATATACATTTGAAGGGTTATTCAGGGATTCCTGACAGATATTGGTGTTACAATGTAACTATCGCCAATTTTGGAAAAACATGGTTTTGAAATAGCAAAGTGCTACTTGTACTTATTGCCCTATAACTTGCAAAAAAAGCAAAGAACATGTAAACATTGGGTATTTATTATCTCAGGACAAAATTTAGAAACTGTTTAGCATTGGTATTTTATGGTGGTTGTAGATGTGTAAGAGATTGTGGGGCTCAAAGTTAGAAAAAGTGCATTTTTTTTTCATTTTTTCCTCATATTTTATATTTTTTTTTTACAGTAAATTATAAGATATGATGAAAATAATCATATCTTTAGAAAGTCCATTTAATGGCGAGAAAAACAGTATATAATATGTGTGGGTACAGTAAATTAGTAAGAGGAAAATTACAGTTAAACACAAACATCGCAGAAATGCAAAAATAGCCTTGGTCCCAGATGGTCAACAAATTGAAAAGTGGTCTGGTCACTAAGGGGTTAAAGATCCTTTATATAGGAAACTTGAATATTATCTAAGGAAAGCTTATTTATATTCTGGCTATATTCTCAGGGCTGCCATTTCTATGGCTGATGTTGCGGCTGCAGTAACCTTTTGGTTGGATAGCCTAGAGCAACAGGAAACAGGTCCTGATGTGTCTAGCATTGTTAGTTTGCTTTAACATGCTAATCATTTTATGTGTGATGCCATTTTTGATATCCTCAAGATTGATGTTAAATCCATGTCTTTAGCTATTTTAGCTAGAAGAGCTTTATGGCTTAAATCTTGGAATGCTGTCATGGTATCTAAGTCTAGATTACTATCTTTCTTTCCAAGTTAACAATTTATTTGTTTCTCAGTTGGATTCAATTATTTCAACTATCACTGGGGTGAAGGGAGTCTTTACCTCAAGATAAAGATCTAAGGGTAAATCTAAAGCTTCTAATCGTGTTTGTTCTTTTCGACAGAATAAGGGACAGAAAACCAATCCTTCCCCTAAAAGACTCTGGTTCCACTTGGAAACCTTCTTTAAGTTGGAATAAATCCAAGCCTTTTAAGAAACCAAAGCCAGCCCCCAAGTCTGCATGAAGGTGCGGCCCTCGATCCATTTCAGCTGGTGGGGGGCAGATTGAAATTATTTCAAGACATTTTTGCAGATTCTGTTCAAAATCATTGGATTCAGAGTATTGTCTCTCAAGGGTATCGAACAGGATTCAGAGTAAGACCGCCTGTGAGATTTTTTTTTTCTCTCAAGTTCCAGCAAATCTGGTAAAGGCTCAGGCTTTTCTGAAGTGTTTCAGATCTAGAGCTTTCAGGGGTAATTATACCAGTTCTGTTTCAGGAACAGGGTCTGGGGTTTTATTCAAATCTATTCATTGTTCCAAAAAAAGAAAATTCATTCAGGCCAGTTCTGGATCTGAAGTTTTTGAGTAGTTTTGTAAGGGTCACAACTTTTAAGATGGTGACTATAAGGACTATCCTGCCTTTTGTTCAGCAAGGTCATTATATGTCCACAATAGACTTACAGGATACATATCTTCACATTCCGATTCATCCAGACCACTATCTGTTTCTGATATTCGCTTTTCTAGACAAGCATTACCAATTTGTTGCTCTTCCATTTGGCCTAGCAACAGCTCAAAGGATCTTTTCAAAGGTTCTTCAGCTTGTTGAAACCTTCATTCCCTTCAGTGGCTATGTGCATGGAAGTTTTAGATCTCATGACTGCAGCATCGGATGCGATCCCTTTTGCTCGTTTTCATATGAGACCTCTGCAGCTTTGTATGCTGAATCAATGGTGCAGGGGTTATACTCGGATATCACAATTGATATACTTAAATCCCAACATTTAACGCTCTCTGACTTGGTTAGACCATCATCTTATAATTCAGGGGGCCTCTTTTGTTCGTCCTACCTGGACTGTGATCACAACAGATGCAAGTCTTTTTCAGGTTGGGGAGCTGTCTGGGGATCTCTGACAGAACAAGGGGTTTGGAAACCTCAAGAGGCGAGGTTACCGATCAATATTTTAGAACTCTGTGCTATTTTCAGGGCTCTTCAGGTTTGGCCTCTGTTAAAGAGAGAACCATTCATTTGTTTTCAGATGGACAATATCACAACTGTGGCATATGTCAATCAGGGTGGGACTCATAGTCCCCTAGCTATGAAAGAAGTATCCCAGATACTTTCTTGGGTGGAATCCAGCTTTTCTCTAATTTCTGCGGTGCATATCCCAGGTGTAGACAATTTGGAAGTGAATTATCTCCGCTGTCAGACCTTACATACAGGGGAGTGGTTTCTCCATCCAGATGTATTTTGTCAGATTATACAGATGTGGGGTCTTCCAGAAATAGAAATGAGAAAAAGAAATGGTTTATTGCAACAAAGCAAAATAACTGCTATATAGTAATGTCCGAACAGGCTTTGAGTTATAGTTCCTTTTTATTTTTTGTTTCTAAGTAGTGACAGTAATAACAAGCAAAGTATGCTGTGCTCCCCTCTCTCTGTGGACAATAAACAATAGGTTATCAAGCCCCTCCGTTAGTATTTTGACTTTTTATGTATATATATTTTGCGTTATTCAGATAACCCTATATGACTTGTTCCCGAGTGTCAATATGTGGCTAGTGATCCTTATAACGATAATATGAAGGATTTTAAGCGGATATGGAAAAGTCCCAATCAGCAAACCAATGTCTACTGTTCATGCAGATACATATATATATGGATACATATACCTCCGCTCCCTTCTGTGCCCCGGTACCTCTGACCTGGATCGTCCTAGGTCTTGCTGGCTTGCTGTGCGCTGTTCCGGACCCCCGTCCGTCCACACCATGCGGATTCAGCGTCTTCCGTATCGCCACACGTGGGGCGTGACGTCACTTCCTGGATTCCGTCTGTTAACGGTACACCCTGGGCAACTGGGCTTGGAGTCTAGTGGAACTTTGGCCAATCCACGGGCTGTTTCAAGTTTCTCTGCCGCAAAATCCTATGTAGTTAAAGTCTACAATCAACTAGCACCAAAATAGGTACTTCCACAGTTTTTATCCTGATATCGTATGTTATATCCTCGGGAAACAAAGTAAAAAGGATATCATCCAGAGAGAGGGTTATTAGCAAGTCCGGACTGCAGTGCAGCTAGTAGAAAAGCAGCAACTGACTTGGGCAAAAATTAAAGCTCAAAAATATACAAGATGTCAGTTGCTGCAATTAAAAAAAAGTCTCTTTATTTAGAAGTATTTAAAATACAGAGGGAACATACCCTATTAGAAAAGAACAGACTAACATGTTTCGGCTTGCGCCGTACTCATAGTCCTAAAACAACATACAGACACTCCTGCTTAAGAACCCTATACTAGGGTTTGATTGGTAGAAATCTCAATTATCAATTAGGGTTTTTAAAGGTGCAATACATAGTACTCTTATTTAGCAATGGGATAGAATATATACACACATCAATTCATACAATTTAGAGTATATACTTGTATAGTG
Organism: Bombina bombina; assembly: GCF_027579735.1. Lineage (NCBI taxonomy): Eukaryota > Metazoa > Chordata > Amphibia > Anura > Bombinatoridae > Bombina > Bombina bombina. The sequence continues at coordinate 1,037,340,817 of NC_069499.1, forward strand.
CCCTAAGTTCACGCATGTCTAACATTTACTTTGTGCCTCAATCTCATATTTCTTTTGTTAGAGATGGATTAAACTGAAAATGGAAATCTTACATTTTAAATTTTAAACTTTAAATTTTACATTTTAAAGTTTTAAAAGAGGAAAGACTGATTTTTTTTGTATATAGATTTCATATCAAATTTCATACAACTTTTCATGTAGATTTTATCTCTAAAGGGGCTGCAATAATTTACCTAGTTCTTATACTGAAAACTATAGAAGCTTGATAGTAAATTAAACCTTGTAATGGATTAAGTAGAAGAACAAATAGATGTAACATGTAATGTATAACCTATATGTTTTTGTATAACTCTAAGTGTGTTATCTCCATAACCAAGGTTATGAAAAAATCTTTTTATATATATACTAGTCATCTACACACATAAGTGCTATTGACCAATATATAATTGGAAACTTACATGAGACAATTATTTATTTATTGATCTCTGGATTTCAAGGGCCTTTGGAAGCTCTAAGGCTTTATGACTTTAAAAAAGCCTTCAAAGGGACCCGAAGGAGGGGGGGATGACGTGATCAATTCCAATGATTGATAAAGTCATACTCAGAGTTCAGACCAAAAGGAACCTTGGTCTGAAGTCTGAATATCCAGTACATCTCCTGTCTGGATAGAATTTGGAATTTATCTCCACCCCTCCCTCGGGCCTGAACTTTCTCAATTACCATCCATCTGAGGCTTGTGCAATCTTTATCGTGTGTATTAACAAAATGATTAACTACGGGGGTGGTACTCTTACCTACTCTAATGGTTGATAAATGCTCACGTATCCGTGAGCGTACCTCTCTTGTTGTTAAACCTATGTATTGGAGGTTACAAACCGTGCACCACAAGAGATAGATGCAGTAGGTGGATCTACAGTTCACGCAGGCTGCTACTTCAAAACTTTCCCCTGTAGTACAGGATTGAAATGATGAGCCTATGTGGACATGTTCACATGCTTTGCATTGATTGTTCCCACATCTATATGTGCCCCTATGTCTAAGCCAGGAGGATTGTATAGCTGGAGCCGGTTTTTTAAGTTGTGAGGGAGATAGAATGCTACCCACAGATTTATTCCGTCGATACGAGAATCTGCAGCCTTTTCTTACTGCATCAGCTAGGCAATCATCAGCTGCCAGTAGTTTAAAATGTCCTCGGATTATATTGCAAATAGTGTGGTATTGTTCAGAATAATCTGTAACAAATGTCAATTTGCATTCTTGGTGACCACTAGGTTTTATGCGGTCCACCAAAAGGGAATCTCTTGTTAGTTTGTCTACTTCGTTTCTAGCTTTCTTAAGCACCTTGGTACTATATCCCCTTTCTTTCAATCTATCCTGTAATGCTTCTGCGTGGCGTTCATAGTCATTTACTTTTGTACAGTTCCTTTTAAGACGAATAAATTGTCCCTTAGCCACAGAATATGGAACCTGACGAGGATGGCAACTTTGGGCATGTAATATACTGTTCCCTGAAATGGGCTTCCTGTATACTTCAGATGTAATGTCGCCTGATTGCCATCCCCTAAGCTCCACATCCAAAAAATGAATATTCTGTTTGTTTGTTTCATGTGTGAAACGCAGATTGAAATCATTCTGATCCAGATATTTAACAAATTCATTTACTGGGTATCTCTCACTGTCCCAAACAAACAGCAAATCGTCTATGAAACGATAGTACATCCTAATGGCAGGACAGAAGGTGTTACTATCCGCATAAATGTGGGACCGCTCCCACCAACCCATATATAGGTTGGCATAGGTAGGGGCGAACTTAGCGCCCATAGCAGTCCCACATTTCTGCAGATAGTAGTCACCTTCAAATTGGAAATAATTGTGTGAGAGGAGAAATTCAGTGACCTCCAACACAAAAGCTCTAAAAGGCTCACTGTAAGTTGTCTCATTAATCAAAAAATATTCAATAGCCTTCAATCCTAAATGATGAGGGATTGAAGAGTACAATGCTGTGACATCCACTGTGAGCCACATAGAATTCTGTGTCCATCTGATTTGATCAATAAGATTCAGAATGTGTTTTGTGTCCCTAATATAACTAGGGAGGGCTATGACCAAAGGTTGTAGCAAGTCATCCAACCATTCTGATAGATGCTCTAGCATAGATCCTATTCCACTCACTATCGGTCTTCCCTGCACGTTTTCAATTGTTTTATGCACCTTAGGAAGGTGGTGGAAAATTGGAGTTACCGGGTGTTTGACATACAAATATTGACAGGTGTCATTGTCAATAAAACCCTCTTCCACAGCACTATCCAAAAGGTGCATAAGTTGTCTCTGAAACACATTCGTCGGGTCTCCCCTCAGTTTGATGTAACTGTTGTCATCTTCCAGTTGCCTCAAGGCCTCACTTATATAGTATGACCTATTCATGACAACTACAGAGCCCCCTTTATCCGCTTGTTTTATGACAATATTCAAATTGTCACTTAATGATCTCATGGCTTGTTTTTCAAGTACACTTAGATTGTTTTTAACTGTTTTTTTCTCATGATTTAGTTTTCTCAAGTCAGCCTCAACTCTTCTATAAAAAGTCTCTATGGTATTTCCTCTGCTCTGGATGGGGTAGAAAGTAGAGGGATTTTTGTATATCTTGTGCGATGTGGTTTGTGTATTAGTGGTATCAGTTATTGTCTCATGTTCCAACCCCCTCAGGGCTATGAGGTCACATGTATCTTGGAATTGAAACCCTTGGTAGATATTAGAATTCACTTGCCCCTGGGATTGTTCTATAGGAATTTCTGATTCATTGTTTTTGAAGTGTTTACAGAGTGTTAGGTTGCGCACAAATTTGTTAAGATCCAACATTGTATTAAACAAATTGAAACTTACAGTGGGCACAAAGCCCAGGCCCAAACTCAACACTCTGTACTCTTCTTTTGTCAAGGTATGATCAGATAGATTTATGACGGTTTGTATTTTGATGGCATCCTGGTTTGTCTTACCGGGTACCTTCCTTGTTCGGGTAGTGTGATTGCTGTCCCACCTCCCCTGGACCGCTGACCCATGTGAAAAACCTGCTCCATCTGTGAAAACTCCTCATCTCTACTTGTTGACTCATTCATAGATTGTTGTTCATAAGATGGAACAGAGTTTACAGATGGTTGATATTTTCTCTGTTGGTGTGTATTTTGTTGTTGAAAGCTGGGTTTACCAGAGTGTTGGACTGCATATACCCTGTTAGGGCCCTGTCTCATATCCATTCTAGTGTGCATGTTACCCCGTCCAGAAAATCTGTTATAATTAGTGTTCCTTTTTACCGTATCCTGGAGGGTTTCTTCCTCAGCTGAATATGCACCATCATCCCCAGACTCTGCCTCACTATCTGAAAAAGTAACATTTTTGTTACCCCTACCTCTCTGTCTCCTACCCCTTCCTCTCCTATGCCCCCTGTTCTGACTCCTCCTATATTGGAATCTTTGGCCTCTGTTCCAAATATAGATTTTGTTGTTATCATAATCTGATTTATCCCTTAAAAATTTGTTGTGTTTGATACTAACAATCTCCTCCTTAACCTCTCTGATTGTTTTTTGCAAGACTGCATCAAATTTGGGAAAATCAATACTGGCACAGATATTGTTTAAAAGTGTTTGTACATCACAAATATCAACCCTGATTGCATTTAACATTTCAGTTTTATGACTTATCAGTAGTTTCATTAGTCGGCCAGAACAGTCACTTAGAATAAGGTTCCACATATCAATAAACTCTTGATCATCAGTTTCAAAAGTTGGAAATTTGCTGATTCGCAAGCCCCTTGGTATCATGTTAAGGGCTAGATACTTTTCTAAAGTCCAAATATCCCATTTGATTTTCTTTTCCTTAATCAAAAGGCGCTCCATCTCATCAAATAGCATAGGCAAATCAAAACTTTTTCGATCATGTGAGAATATATGCTCTATTTCCACATTGTCAAAGTCCCTCTCATTTGCTTCTTTTAGTGAATAATAGGTGATCACAGTTGATCCCTCTTGAATCATATCTTGCTGCATATTGTTGCAATACAAAAACCAGGGGTTTTGCCCAAACACCCAAAAATACAAATGAGAAAAAGAAATGGTTTATTGCAACAAAGCAAAATAACTGCTATATAGTAATGTCCGAACAGGCTTTGAGTTATAGTTCCTTTTTATTTTTTGTTTCTAAGTAGTGACAGTAATAACAAGCAAAGTATGCTGTGCTCCCCTCTCTCTGTGGACAATAAACAATAGGTTATCAAGCCCCTCCGTTAGTATTTTGACTTTTTATGTATATATATTTTGCGTTATTCAGATAACCCTATATGACTTGTTCCCGAGTGTCAATATGTGGCTAGTGATCCTTATAACGATAATATGAAGGATTTTAAGTGGATATGGAAAAGTCCCAATCAGCAAACCAATGTCTACTGTTCATGCAGATACATATATATATGGATACATATACCTCCGCTCCCTTCTGTGCCCCGGTACCTCTGACCTGGATCGTCCTAGGTCTTGCTGGCTTGCTGTGCGCTGTTCCGGACCCCCGTCCGTCCACACCATGCGGATTCAGCGTCTTCCGTATCGCCACACGTGGGGCGTGACGTCACTTCCTGGATTCCGTCTGTTAACGGTACACCCTGGGCAACTGGGCTTGGAGTCTAGTGGAACTTTGGCCAATCCACGGGCTGTTTCAAGTTTCTCTGCCGCAAAATCCTATGTAGTTAAAGTCTACAATCAACTAGCACCAAAATAGGTACTTCCACAGTTTTTATCCTGATATCGTATGTTATATCCTCGGGAAACAAAGTAAAAAGGATATCATCCAGAGAGAGGGTTATTAGCAAGTCCGGACTGCAGTGCAGCTAGTAGAAAAGCAGCAACTGACTTGGGCAAAAATTAAAGCTCAAAAATATACAAGATGTCAGTTGCTGCAATTAAAAAAAAGTCTCTTTATTTAGAAGTATTTAAAATACAGAGGGAACATACCCTATTAGAAAAGAACAGACTAACATGTTTCGGCTTGCGCCGTACTCATAGTCCTAAAACAACATACAGACACTCCTGCTTAAGAACCCTATACTAGGGTTTGATTGGTAGAAATCTCAATTATCAATTAGGGTTTTTAAAGGTGCAATACATAGTACTCTTATTTAGCAATGGGATAGAATATATACACACATCAATTCATGCAATTTAGAGTATATACTTGTATAGTGCCCTAAGTTCACGCATGTCTAACATTTACTTTGTGCCTCAATCTCATATTTCTTTTGTTAGAGATGGATTAAACTGAAAATGGAAATCTTACATTTTAAATTTTAAACTTTAAATTTTACATTTTAAAGTTTTAAAAGAGGAAAGACTGATTTTTTTTGTATATAGATTTCATATCAAATTTCATACAACTTTTCATGTAGATTTTATCTCTAAAGGGGCTGCAATAATTTACCTAGTTCTTATACTGAAAACTATAGAAGCTTGATAGTAAATTAAACCTTGTAATGGATTAAGTAGAAGAACAAATAGATGTAACATGTAATGTATAACCTATATGTTTTTGTATAACTCTAAGTGTGTTATCTCCATAACCAAGGTTATGAAAAAATCTTTTTATATATATACTAGTCATCTACACACATAAGTGCTATTGACCAATATATAATTGGAAACTTACATGAGACAATTATTTATTTATTGATCTCTGGATTTCAAGGGCCTTTGGAAGCTCTAAGGCTTTATGACTTTAAAAAAGCCTTCAAAGGGACCTGAAGGAGGGGGGGATGACGTGATCAATTCCAATGATTGATAAAGTCATACTCAGAGTTCAGACCAAAAGGAACCTTGGTCTGAAGTCTGAATATCCAGTACATCTCCTGTCTGGATAGAATTTGGAATTTATCTCCACCCCTCCCTCGGGCCTGAACTTTCTCAATTACCATCCATCTGAGGCTTGTGCAATCTTTATTGTGTGTATTAACAAAATGATTAACTACGGGGGTGGTACTCTTACCTACTCTAATGGTTGATAAATGCTCACGTATCCGTGAGCGTACCTCTCTTGTTGTTAAACCTATGTATTGGAGGTTACAAACCGTGCACCACAAGAGATAGATGCAGTAGGTGGATCTACAGTTCACGCAGGCTGCTACTTCAAAACTTTCCCCTGTAGTACAGGATTGAAATGATGAGCCTATGTGGACATGTTCACATGCTTTGCATTGATTGTTCCCACATCTATATGTGCCCCTATGTCTAAGCCAGGAGGATTGTATAGCTGGAGCCGGTTTTTTAAGTTGTGAGGGAGATAGAATGCTACCCACAGATTTATTCCGTCGATACGAGAATCTGCAGCCTTTTCTTACTGCATCAGCTAGGCAATCATCAGCTGCCAGTAGTTTAAAATGTCCTCGGATTATATTGCAAATAGTGTGGTATTGTTCAGAATAATCTGTAACAAATGTCAATTTGCATTCTTGGTGACCACTAGGTTTTATGCGGTCCACCAAAAGGGAATCTCTTGTTAGTTTGTCTACTTCGTTTCTAGCTTTCTTAAGCACCTTGGTACTATATCCCCTTTCTTTCAATCTATCCTGTAATGCTTCTGCGTGGCGTTCATAGTCATTTACTTTTGTACAGTTCCTTTTAAGACGAATAAATTGTCCCTTAGCCACAGAATATGGAACCTGACGAGGATGGCAACTTTGGGCATGTAATATACTGTTCCCTGAAATGGGCTTCCTGTATACTTCAGATGTAATGTCGCCTGATTGCCATCCCCTAAGCTCCACATCCAAAAAATGAATATTCTGTTTGTTTGTTTCATGTGTGAAACGCAGATTGAAATCATTCTGATCCAGATATTTAACAAATTCATTTACTGGGTATCTCTCACTGTCCCAAACAAACAGCAAATCGTCTATGAAACGATAGTACATCCTAATGGCAGGACAGAAGGTGTTACTATCCGCATAAATGTGGGACCGCTCCCACCAACCCATATATAGGTTGGCATAGGTAGGGGCGAACTTAGCGCCCATAGCAGTCCCACATTTCTGCAGATAGTAGTCACCTTCAAATTGGAAATAATTGTGTGAGAGGAGAAATTCAGTGACCTCCAACACAAAAGCTCTAAAAGGCTCACTGTAAGTTGTCTCATTAATCAAAAAATATTCAATAGCCTTCAATCCTAAATGATGAGGGATTGAAGAGTACAATGCTGTGACATCCACTGTGAGCCACATAGAATTCTGTGTCCATCTGATTTGATCAATAAGATTCAGAATGTGTTTTGTGTCCCTAATATAACTAGGGAGGGCTATGACCAAAGGTTGTAGCAAGTCATCCAACCATTCTGATAGATGCTCTAGCATAGATCCTATTCCACTCACTATCGGTCTTCCCTGCACGTTTTCAATTGTTTTATGCACCTTAGGAAGGTGGTGGAAAATTGGAGTTACCGGGTGTTTGACATACAAATATTGACAGGTGTCATTGTCAATAAAACCCTCTTCCACAGCACTATCCAAAAGGTGCATAAGTTGTCTCTGAAACACATTCGTCGGGTCTCCCCTCAGTTTGATGTAACTGTTGTCATCTTCCAGTTGCCTCAAGGCCTCACTTATATAGTATGACCTATTCATGACAACTACAGAGCCCCCTTTATCCGCTTGTTTTATGACAATATTCAAATTGTCACTTAATGATCTCATGGCTTGTTTTTCAAGTACACTTAGATTGTTTTTAACTGTTTTTTTCTCATGATTTAGTTTTCTCAAGTCAGCCTCAACTCTTCTATAAAAAGTCTCTATGGTATTTCCTCTGCTCTGGATGGGGTAGAAAGTAGAGGGATTTTTGTATCTCTTGTGCGATGTGGTTTGTGTATTAGTGGTATCAGTTATTGTCTCATGTTCCAACCCCCTCAGGGCTATGAGGTCACATGTATCTTGGAATTGAAACCCTTGGTAGATATTAGAATTCACTTGCCCCTGGGATTGTTCTATAGGAATTTCTGATTCATTGTTTTTGAAGTGTTTACAGAGTGTTAGGTTGCGCACAAATTTGTTAAGATCCAACATTGTATTAAACAAATTGAAACTTACAGTGGGCACAAAGCCCAGGCCCAAACTCAACACTCTGTACTCTTCTTTTGTCAAGGTATGATCAGATAGATTTATGACGGTTTGTATTTTGATGGCATCCTGGTTTGTCTTACCGGGTACCTTCCTTGTTCGGGTAGTGTGATTGCTGTCCCACCTCCCCTGGACCGCTGACCCATGTGAAAAACCTGCTCCATCTGTGAAAACTCCTCATCTCTACTTGTTGACTCATTCATAGATTGTTGTTCATAAGATGGAACAGGGTTTACAGATGGTTGATATTTTCTCTGTTGGTGTGTATTTTGTTGTTGAAAGCTGGGTTTACCAGAGTGTTGGACTGCATATACCCTGTTAGGGCCCTGTCTCATATCCATTCTAGTGTGCATGTTACCCCGTCCAGAAAATCTGTTATAATTAGTGTTCCTTTTTACCGTATCCTGGAGGGTTTCTTCCTCAGCTGAATATGCACCATCATCCCCAGACTCTGCCTCACTATCTGAAAAAGTAACATTTTTGTTACCCCTACCTTCCAGAAATAGATCTGATGGCTTCTCATCTAAACAAGAAACTTCCCAGGTTCAGGGATCCTCAGACGGAGATGGTGGATGCTTTAGCAGTTCCTTGGTTTTACCAACCTGCTTATATCTTTCCGCCTCTAGTTCTTCGAAGAGTGATCTCCAAGATCATTATGGAACAATCGTATGTGTTTCTGGTAGCACCAGCGTGGCCTCTTAGGTTTTGGTATGCGGATCTTGTCCGGATGTCCAGTTGCCAGCCTTGGCCACTTCCTCAAAGACCAGACCTTCTGTCTCAAGGGCCATTGTTCCATCAGGATTTCAAATCATTAAATTTGAAGGTATGGAAATTGAACGCTTAGTGCTTTGTCATAGAGGTTTCTCTGACTCAGTGATTAATACTATACTACAGGCTCGTAAATCTGTTTCAAGGAAGATTTATTATCAAGTTTGGAAGACCTATATTTCATGGTGTTCTCATAAATTCTCCTGGCATTCTTTTAGAATTCCTAGAATTTTAATGTTTCTTCAGGATGGTTTCGATAAAGCTTTGTCTGCAAGTTCCTTGAAGGGACAAATCTCTGCTCTTTCTGTTTTATTTTATAGAAAGATTCCTAAGTTTCCTGATATTCACTGTTTTGTTTAGGCTTTGGTTCATATCAAGCCTGTTATTAAATCAATCTCTCCTCCTTGGAATCTTAATTTGGTTTTGAAGATGTTGCAGGCTCCTCCTTTTTCAGCCTATGCATTCTTTGGATATTAAACTACTTTCTTGGAAAGTGTTTCTTTTGGCTATCTCTTCAGCTAGAAGAGTTTCTGATTTGTCTGCTCTCTCTTGTGAGTCTCCTTTTCTGATTTTCCATCAGGATAAGGCTGTTTTTCAGACTTTGTTTACATTTCTTCTTAAGGTTGTGAATTATAACAACATTAGTAGGGAAATTGTTGTTCCTTCCTTGTGTCCAAATCCCAAGAATACTCTTGAAAGATCTTTGCATTCTTTGGATGTTGTAAGAGCTTTGAAATATTATGTTGAAGCTACTAAAGATTTCAGGAAGACTTCTAGTCTATTTGTTGTCTTCTCTGACTCTAGGAAAGGTCATAATGCTTCTTACATTTCTTTGGCATCTTGGTTGAAGCTTTTTGATTCATAAGGCTTATTTGGAGGCAGGACAGTCCCCACCTCATAGGATCACAGCTCATTCTACTAGATCAGTCTCTACTTTTTGGGCTTTTAAGAATGAAGCTTCGGTTGATCAGATTTGCAAAGCAGCAACTTGGTCTTCTTTGCATACATTTACTAAATTTTACCATTTTGATGTATTTGCTTCTTCTGAAGCAGTCTTTGGTAGAAAAGTTCTTCAGGCAGCTGTTTCAGTTTGATTCTTCTGCTAATGTTTTAAGTTTTTTTTTTTCTTTAAAATTTATGAGAAACTTACAGCTACACTGCTGTTACAAGTTTTGTCAGAATAGCTGCACCGCACACATTTTTTGGTCGTCACGCAAGGTCAGTACCGCACTTTAAAGTGAAAGTCCATTTTGATTAATTACTGCCCGGTTTTTAATAAACCTATTAAAAACAAAGGCACTTTAATTCATCAAAATTGACATTTCACTGTTTTTTTCCCAAAACTTACCTTTTAATCCTGGCAGCCGCTCCAGCACTTCCTCCGCCCGTCGCAAGCCATCTTTTCAGGTCCAAAGTGACGAATCCAGCTTCCTCCAATCACAGCGTTGCATCAGGCCAAGATTCCCCCGGGGGGAAAGCTGTGATTGGAGGAACCCTGATTTGTCATTTCTGACGTCAGCAGAGGCTTCTGACGGCTGGGGGAATTGCTGGAGCAGCATACAGGATTAAAAGGTACGTTTTTGAAGAAAACAGTGAAATGTCAGTTTTGATTACTTAAAGTGCCCTTGTTTTTAATAGGTTTATTAAAAACCGGGCACTAATTCATCAAAATGTACCTTCACTTTAAGAAAAGTCCTCTTCTTTCTAATGGCACGATGAGTCCACAGATCATCTAATTACTATTGGGATATATCACTCCTGCCCAGCAGGAGGCGGCAAAGAGCACCACAGCAAACCTGTTAAATACCATCTCCCACCCCAGTCATTCTCTTTGCCTATGTTAGAGCAAGGAAGTGGTAAAGTTAGGTGTTAGAAAAAGATTCTTCAAGCAAGATTTTATTGTTTTAAGTAGTGCAGGATTGTGCTGCTTTGTCCTAGGGTGTAGCTGTAGTCCACATCAGTCTCTTCAGTAGAACATTGGTGACTTTAGAGCAATGGGAACTTGTGAAACATAATTCTCACTGCGCCTCCCATATACTGATACTGCCCTAACTCTGGAAGCCTGAGTAAAATTACTCAGTCTTTATCCTTTTTTCCCCAGGCCCATGTGAGGGAGAAAACCTATCAAACCTAGTGAGCTGTCTGGCAGATTGAGGTGGTAAGTGCTGACTTTGATTTTTTTTCCTGGGGTAATGAAAGGAAAAGACTTAGAAAAAATTTGGGCACTTTATCAACGATGGGACAATACATAAAGGTCTCAAAGATTTTGGGCTCTTTATTATAACATTAGTACAGGAAAAGAAGGGAGATACCATCGCTCTTAATAAAAATCAAAGACTTTTTTTATTCCAAAAAAGTTATAAAATGATAATGAACAGCAAGCACTGAAAATCTTAGTAGTGTGAGGAGCGTAGGCTATGATTACGGCACCCTGCCGTAATGTGTAAGCCTGTTTGCTACGGTCCTCACACTACTAAGATTTTCAGTGCTTGCTGTTCACTATCTTTTTTTAAATCCTTTTTTGGAATTAAGTCTGATTTTTATTAAGAGCGATGGTATCTCCCTTCTTTTCCTGAACTAATGCTTATGATACCGGCTTTACCACGCTCAGTCTGTTCAATAACTGCTGCAACAGGATTGGTCTGCAGACACACCCCTGGGAGGACGTCATCGACACTGGCCGGGAGGATATCGAAACTCGGAAGTCTTTGGATTTGTAAACAGAGCAAAGACGCGGATACCGGTGAACATACAAGTGCAGAGAAGTCCTAGATGAAATAGCTGTGCCGCACCAGATGTAATCCGCTTAGAAGTTCCTCCGGAGGTCCTAAGAGGTATGTCTCGAGACCCATAGAGGTATAATACATACAGACACCAACCTTAAGAGGGGGCCTATCTGGGACTTATAAATCATTGTTGGCAGAAGTGTTGTATATTATACATGTGCACGGAACACATATATTCTATGCCCCCAGTAAGCTGAGGCTACGGATTGGGACGGATATCTCTAAAGAGGCAAGAATTGTGACTCAACACTCATGTCCCATTGTCACACTCCCATTGGACTACTAGAAAATGCTTTTATTCCCAGAGTGAAAGTATAAATAAGGGATTGTACAAGATAGTGTCTAAAAAGGACTTTAACACAATACCAATCCTAACGGACATTATATTAATATAATTTAAAACATGTATATAGCCTTACTGTGCCCTTATCTGCAGAAATTAATCTTTATTATAACGGCATAAATTCTCCTATAGGGGAGACAATATGCAGATAGCTGGATGCAGGCACTGGGGCTTAGTTAGCTCTGGGGTTTAGGTGGTTTCTCGGCTCCCGGCGGTGTTATTTTTTAGAAACAATATGCCGCCCGTGAGATTACTTTCTTTAAGGCACCAGTGAGGGGCGGAGCTATGGGAGGCAGCAACCACTTTTTTTGTTAAATTTTAATAAAGTTTTTTTATTTGCTATCTTGATCCATTGTGAGTCAAAATGGACCAAGAGGCTTTGCAAAATGTCAATTGTTCTTTATGTTTTGATGCCAATGTGTAACCACCAATCTCTTTCTGTTCCTCATGTATTGAGAGAACTTTATCTTATTGAGAAACTTTTTTCTGAGCCAACATTTTCTAAGGCGGATGCTGTTCCAGAGTCTAATGACAATGTTCAATATATGCCGCAGCTTTCTCAAGCGTCCTAAATTTTACCTCCCACACATGCAGTGCCCTGCGCTTCCTCTATCACTCCTGGAGTTACGTTGCCAGACATTGCTTCCCTTATGTCCCTAATTAGATGATCCGTGGAATCGTGTCAAGAAAGAAAGAAATTTATCAGGTAAGCATAAATTTTCTTTTTCAATGGGACTTCCATAGTGCCGGTATTACAAGTTTTGCTGTGAGGCCAAAAAGTGAGTGGTACAGCCTAAAATGACCAGATCTGTACCGCCAACTAAAGTCAGGAGTTATGAGTTTTACGCTACAAAGCTGTAGCATAAATCTCATAACTAAAGTGTTAAAAAGTGCACTAACACCCATAAACTACCTATTAACCCCTAAACCGAGGCCCTCCCGCATCGCAAATACTATAATACAATTATTAACCCCTAATTAGTGATGTCGCGAACAGTTCCCGGCGATCTTAGCTTGTTCGCCGCGGCGGGCGAACATATGCAATGTTCGATCTGCCCCCTATTCGTCATCATTGAGTAAACTTTGATCCTGTATCTCACAGTCTGCAGACACATTTCAGCCAATCAGCAGCAGACACTCCCTCCCAGACCCTCCCAGCTCCTGGGCAGCAGCCATTTTAGATTCATTATGAGCCTGCATTCTTAGTGAGAGGAGGGATAGTGCTGGTGATTTTATAGGGAAATTGATAGCTAGGCTAGTGTATTCAGTGTCCACTACAGTCCTGAAGGACTCATCTGATCTCTGCTGTAAGGACAGCACCCCAAAAAGCCCTTTTTAGGGCTAGAACTTCAGCCCAAAAAGCCCTTTTTAGGGCTAGAACTTCAGTCGTTTTTTTTTGTAATCTGATTGCATTTGCCTGCCTGTCAGCCTGTGTGTGAGGCTCACAGCATATACTGTGCCTACTTGCTCACTGCCACCACCCATATCTGGTGTAACATTAGTGTAAATTTAAAAAAAAAAATTTTTTACATCAGTTTGCTAGTGTAATCTAATTTCATTTTCCAGCAGGCCTGTGTGTCAGGCTCACAGCATATACTGTGATTAATTGCTCTGTGCCACCACTCATATCTGGTGTAACATTAGAGTAAATTTAAAAAAAAAAAAACTTTTACATCAGTTTGCTAGTGTAATCTAATTTCATTTTCCGTCAGGCCCACAGCATATACTGTGCCTAATTGCTCTGTTTTCAACCACTCATATCTGGTGTAACATTAGTGTAAATTTTTTTAAAAAAAACTTTTACATCAGTCTGCTAGTGTAATCTAATTTCAGTTGCCCTGCCAGCCTCAGTGCCACCACTCATATCTGTTGTAACATTAGTGTAATTTTTTTCAACAAAAACTTACATCAGTCTGCTAGTGTTATTTAATTTTAGTTGCCAGGCCAGCCTGCCACTAGTGCCAGCCTGTGTGTCAGGCTCCCAGCATATACTGTGCCTACTTCCATCCTCAGTGCCACCACTCATATCTGTTGTAACATTAGTGTAACTTTAAAAAAAAAAAAAACTTTTACATCAGTCTGCTAGTGTTATTTAATTTTAGTTGCCAGGTCAGCCTGCCACTAGTGCCAGCCTGTGTGTCAGGCTCCCAGCATATACTGTGCCTACTTCCATCCTCAGTGCCACCACTCATATCTGTTGTAACATTAGTGTACATTTTAAAAAAAAACAAAAAACTTTTACATCAGTCTGCTAGTGTTATTTAATTGCAGTTGCCTGCCAGCGTGTGTGCCAGGCCCACTTTCCAACTAGTGCCACCAATCATATTTGTTATAACAGTAGTGTAAATATTTAAAAAAAAAAAAAAACTTTTTTGACTGTGAAACATCAGTCTGTTAGTGTAATCTAATTGAAGTTGCCTGCCTGCCTGCCAGCGTGTGTGCCAGGCCCACTTGCCAAGTTAGTGGCACCACTCATATTTGTTGTAACAGTAGTGTAAATATTTTTTAAAAAAACTTTTGACTGTGAAACATCAGTCTGCTAGTGCAATCGAATTGCAGTTGCCTGCCTGCCAGCGTGTGTGCCAGGCCCACTTGCCAACTAGTGCCACCAATCATATTTGTTATAACAGTATTGTAAATATTTTTAAAAAAACTTTTTTGACTGTGAAACATCATTCAGCTAGTGTAATCTAATTGAAGTTGCCTGCCTGCCAGCGTGTGTGCCAGGCCCACTTGCCAATTAGTGCCACCACTCATATTTGTTGTAACAGTAGTGTAAATATTTAAAAAAAAACTTTTTGGACTGTGAAACATCAGTTTGCTTTTTTGTGTCAGGCTCACAGCGTATACTGTGCCCACTTGCCCAGTGCCACCACTCATATTTTGTTTAATAGTAGTGTAAGTCTACATTTAAAAAAAAAGAAATGACAGGCAGAAGCAGGCCACCCCGCAGGTGCCGTTGTGGTTCTGTGATTCCCTTTGACCCTACAATAATGCACAGTGTTCAGAGGCCACGTGCCATGAACGCGAAAAGTTCTGAGGAGGACCTAGTTGAATGGCTAACACAGGACACCCAATCTTCTACAGCTTCCGCTCCTAACCTTGACGCACCATCCACCTCCAGCTTAGCTTTGGGCACCTCTCAAGTGACCAGTGCCACTCGCCCGCCTGCCGCCACCACCAACATTAGCACCACAGCCGCTTCACTTGATCTGTCAGAGGAGTTATTGACACATCAGTTGGAAGAAATGAGTGATGCGCAACCATCATTGACAGAGGATGTAGATAACAGTGATATGTCTCAGTCAGGCAGCATTACAGACATGGACGTACGGTGTAATGATGATGGTGATGTTGTACCCGCTGCTGCTTCCTTTGTTGATTTGTCAGATACAAGTGAAGCGGTTGATGATGATGCGTCCATGGATGTCACGTGGGTGCCCGCTAGAAGAGAAGAAGAAGAGGGGGAAAGTTCAGATGGGGAGACAGAGAGGAGGAGGAGGAGGAGGAGACGAGTTGGAAGCAGGGGGAGGTCGTCACAAGGAGCTAGTGGCACAGTCAGACAGCATGCCTCGGCACCCGGGGTCAGCCAGACAGCACGCCAATCAACGCATGCTGTTGTCACCACCAGAATGCCGTCATCGCAGAGCTCAGCAGTGTGGCATTTTTTTTGTGTGTCTGCCTCTGACAACAGCGATGCCATTTGCAACCTGTGCCAAAAGAAACTGAGTCGTGGGAAGTCCAACACCCACCTAGGTACAACTGCTTTGCGAAGGCACATGGTCTCACATCACAAACGCCGATGGGATGAACACATGAGTAGAAGCAGCACACAAACTCAAAGCTGCCATCCTCCTCCTGGTCCAGCATCTTCATCACGTCAACCACTGCTGTACTCCTTGCCCCCTCTCAACCATCCGCCACTCAGTCTCTCTTACGTAGCAGTTCCTGGTCATCTGCCCACAGTCAGGTGTCTGTCAAGGACATGTTTGAGTGTAAGAAGCCAATTTCTCAGTCACCCCCTTGCCCGGCGTCTGACAGCTGGCTTGTCTGAACTCTTAGCCCGTCAGCTTTTACCATACAAGCTGGTGGAGTCTGAGGCGTTCAAAAAATTTGTATCTTTTGGGACACCGCAGTGGAAGGTACCTGGCCGAAATTTCTTTTCACAAAAGGCAATCCCCAACCTGTACTCGATTGTGCGAAAGGAAGTAATGGCATGTCTGGCACACAGCGTTGGGGCAAGGGTCCATCTGACCACTGATAGCTGGTCTGCAAAGCATGGTCAGGGCAGGTATATCACCTACACTGCGCATTGGGTAAACCTGCTGACGGCTGACAAGCATGGAATGCCTGGCTCTGCAGAGGAGTTGGTTACACCGCCACGACTTGCAGGCAGGCCTGCTGCTACCTCCTCTACTCCTCCTACTCCATCCTCTTCCATAACCTCTTCCTCGGCTGAGTCCTCTTCTACTGCTGCGTCTTGCTCCACATTAATGGCACCCCCCCAGCTCCCCAGGTACTATTCAACATCCCGGATACGGCAGTGTCACGCCGTCTTGGGGTTGACTTGCCTGAAAGCAGAGAGTCACACTGCACCAGCACTCCTGTCCGCCCTGAACGCACAGGTGGATCAGTGGCTGACTCCGCACCAACTGGAGATTGGAAAAGTTGTTTCTGACAATGGAAGTAATTTGGTGGCGGCATTGAAATTGGGCAAGTTGACACATGTGCCGTGCATGGCACATGTGTGTAATCTGATTGTACAACGCTTTGTGCATAAGTACCCAGGCTTACAGGACGTCCTGAAGCAGGCCAGGAAGGTGTGTGGCCATTTCAGGCGTTCCTACATGGCCATGGCGCACTTGTCAGATATCCAGCGGCGAAACAACCTGCCAGTGAGGCGCTTGATTTGCGACAGCCCGACACGTTGGAATTCCACACTCCTAATGTTCGACCGCCTGCTCCAACAAGAAAAAGCTGTTAACAAGTATTTGTATGACCGGGGTGCTAGGACAGCCTCTGGGGAGCTGGGGATTTTTTGCCACGCTACTGGACGCTCATGCGCAATGCCTGTAGGCTCATGCGTCCTTTTGAGGAGGTGACAAACCTAGTCAGTCGCACCGAAGGCACCATCAGCGACATCATACCATTTGTTTTCTTCCTGGAGCGTGCCCTGCGAAGAGTGCTGGATCAGGCCATAGATGAACGTGAAGAGGAAGAGTTGTGGTCTCCATCACCACCAGAAACAGCCTTATCAGCATCGCTTGCTGGACCAGCGGCAACGCAGGAAGAGGATTGTGAGGAAGAGGAGTCAGAGGAGAAATGTGGCTTTGAGGAGGAGGAGGAAGAACAAGCACAACAGGCATCCCAGGGTGCTCGTTGTCACCTATCTGGTACCCGTGGTGTTGTACGTGGCTGGGGGGAAGAAGATACCTTCAGTGAGATCAGTGAGGACGAGGAACGGGACATGAGTTGCTCGGCATCCAACCTTGTGCAAATGGGGTCTTTCATGCTGTCGTGCCTGTTGAGGGACAGTTATATAAAAAAGCTGAAGGAGAATGAACTGTACTGGGGTCCAAGCTACTAGACCCCGGGTATAAGCATAAAGTGACTGAAATGTTACCGAATTCCCGCAAGTCGGAAAGGATGGATCAGTTCAAAAATAAATTAAAAAGTATGCTTTACACAGCATATAAGGGCGATGTCACAGCACAACGGGAATCTAACAGGGGAAGAGATGAAAGTAATACTCCCACGACCACGCCGGCAAGGACAGGACGCTTTCCAGACGTGTTGTTGATGGAGGACATGCGGACCTTTTTAACTCCTATGCATCGCCACAGCCCTTCGGGGTCCAGCCTCAGAGAACGACTCAACCAACAGGTAGCAGACTACCTCGCATTAACTGCGGATCTCGACACTCTGAGGAGCGATGGACCCCTTGACTACTGGGTGTGCAGGCTTGACCTGTGGCCTGAGCTATCCCAATTTGCACTAGAACTTCTGGCCTGCCCCGCTTCAAGTGTCCTGTCAGAAAGGACCTTCAGTGCAGCAGGAGGTATTGTCAATGAGAAGAGAAGTCGCCTAGGTCAAAAAAGTCTTGATTATCTCACCTTTATTAAAATGAATGAGGGATGGATCCCGAAGGGACTGACATTGGGCGATACATTAGAGTAAAAAAGGCCTGATGAGATGAGCTGCCTTGGGCTAAAAATGGTACACATGCTGCTGTATTTTATCTTCAAATGCCGGATGACTTGCGTGACTTATCCACCAACAACTAGGGTTCAAGCTGCAATGTTTTAGGGCACTTTCTAACTGTCAAACAAACATCAGTTTTTCTGGCCGCTGCTACAGCAGCGGCTGCAACAAACCCTAATTTTTCAGGCATGTGTACATGCCTAATTTTTCTGGCCTCTGGTGCTGCACTGTGGCTTCAAAACCCAAACCAAACCAAAAAAAAGGCACATAACAGGGATTAAACTGCTAAGAATAGTACTACTTAACACACCACTCATATCTGGTGGCACACTAGATTGCACACGCAGTGCCCCAAATTTGAAGTAGGAGGACCGACCAAGCATCTTTTTCCATCTCCCGGTTCCTAAAAATATCTCCGGGTTCCTAAAATCGATGCCATACCTGTACTCGATTGTGCAAAAGGAAGTCATGGCATATGGGGTCTTTCATGCTGTCGTGCCTGTTGAAGGTTGGGGACCCTCTTATAAAAAGGCTGAAGGAGAAAGACCTGTACTGGGTGTCCAAACATCTTTTTCCATCTCTCGGTTCCTAAAAATTATCTCCGGGTTCCTAAAATCGATGCCATACCTGTACTCGATTGTGCAAAAGGAAGTCATGGCATATGGGGTCTTTCATGCTGTCGTTCATGTTGAGGGTCGGGGACTCGTATAAAAAGGCTGAAGGAGAATGACCAATACTGGGTGTCCAAGCATCTTTTTCCATCTCCCGGTTCCTAAAATCCATGCCTTATACACGTCCCCTGTATATGATCTATGATCTATGTAACTCGTATCTATCAAATGTATATTGCATCTATTGATCTATGTAACTCGTATCTATCAAATGTATATTGCATCTATTGATCTATGTAATTGGTATCTATCAAATGTATATTGCATCTATCGATCTATGTAATTCGTATCTATCAAATGTATATTGCATCTTTTGATCTATGTAATTCTTATCTATCAAATGTATATTGCATCTTTTGATCTATGTAATTCGTATCTATCAAATGTATATTGCATCTATCGATCTATGTAATTCGTATCTATCAAATGTATATTGCATCTTTTGATCTATGTAATTTGTATCTATCAAATGTATATTGCATCTTTTGATCTATGTAATTCGCATTTATCAAATGTATATTGCATCTTTTGATCTATGCAATTCGTATCTATCAAATGTATATTGCATCTTTTGATCTATGTAATTCATATCTATCAAATGTATATTGCATCTTTTGATCTATGTAATTTGTATCTATCAAATGTATATTGCATCTATTGATCTATGTAATTCGTATCTATCATATGTATATTGCATCTATTGATCTATGTAATCTATGTTTCTCTTGTAAGGTGTATCCAGTCCATAGATCATCCATTACTTGTGGGATATTCTCATTCCCAACAGGAAGTTGCAAGAGGACACCCACAACAGAGCTGCTATATAGCTCCTCCCCTAACTGCCATACCCAGTCATTCTCTTGCAACTCTCAACACGCATGGAGGTAGTAAGAGAGAGTGGTGAAAAATAGTTAGTTTTCTTTCTTCAATCAAAAGTTTGTTATTTTTAAATGGTACCGGAGTTGTACGATTTTATCTCAGGCAGTATTTGAAGAAGAATCTGCCTGAGTTTTCTATGATCTTCGCAGCTTGTAACTAAGATCCACTGCTGTTCTCGCATATGTCTGAGGAGTGAGGTAACTTCAGAGGGAGAATGGCGTGCAGGTTATCCTGCTATAAGGTATGTGCAGTTATAAGTTTTTCTAGGGATGGAATTGCTAGAAAATGCTGCTGATACCGGATTAATGTAAGTTAAGCCTAAATACAGTGATTTAATAGCGACTAGTATCAGGCTTACTATCATAGATATATACTCTTATAAATTTGCAATATAAAACGTTTGCTGGCATGTTTAATCGTTTTTATATAAGCTTTGGGGCCTAGTTTTTTTCCACATGGCTGGCTTAAATTTTGACTAGAAACAGTTTCCTGAGGCTTTCCACTGTTGTAGTATGAGTGGGAGGGGCCTATTTTAGCGCTTTTTTGCGCAGTTAAAATTACAAACTGAGACATCCAGCTTCCCTCAG
The DNA here is from genome assembly GCF_027579735.1 of Bombina bombina. Lineage (NCBI taxonomy): Eukaryota > Metazoa > Chordata > Amphibia > Anura > Bombinatoridae > Bombina > Bombina bombina. Next base: position 1,037,361,195 of record NC_069499.1, read on the forward strand.
CAGTCCCCTGAATACTATGGGACATCTCTAAAGGGCTAAAAAGGCTTCCAAAATCGTTTATGGGGAAGGTAAGACCACAGCACAGCTGTGGCAGTTTGTTGTGACTGTTAAAAAAACGTCTATTTAGTTTTTTTGATCCGTTTTTTGCATTAAGGGGTTAATCATCCATTTGCAAGTGGGTGCAATGCTCTGTTAACTTATTACATACACTGTAAAAATTTCGTTTGTTTTACTGCCTTTTTTCACTGTTTTTCAAATTTTGACAAAATTTGTTTCTCTTAAAGGCACAGTAACGTTTTTTATATTTGCTTGTTAACTTGATTTAAAGTGTTTTCCAAGCTTGCTAGTCTCATTGCTAGTCTGTACAAACATGTCTGACATAGAGGAAACTACTTGTTCATTATGTTTAAAAGCCATGGTGGAACCCCATCTTAGAATGTGTACCAAATGTACTGATTTCACTTTAAGCAATAAAGATAATTTTTTGTCTTTAAAAAATTTATCACCAGAGGATTCTGACGAGGGGGAAGTTATGCCGACTAACTCTCCCCACGTGTCAGACCCTTTGACTCCCGCTTAAGGGACTCATGCTCAAATGGCGCCAAGTACATCAAGGGTGCCCATAGCGTTTACTTTACAAGACATGGAGGCAGTCATGGATAATACACTGTCAGCGGTATTAGCCAGACTACCTGAATTTAAAGGAAAGCGAGATAGCTCTGGGGTTATACCTAATACAGAGCATACATACGCTTTAAGAACCATGTCTGATAATGTCTCACAATATGCAGAAGCTGAGGAAGGGGAGTTTCAGTCTGTGGGTGATATTTCTGACTCAGGGAAGATGATTCAACCTGATTCTGATATTTCTACATTTAAAATTTAAGCTTGAGAACCTCTGCGTGTTGCTCAGGGAGGTTTTAGCTGCTCTGAATGACTGTGATACAATTGCAGTGCCAGAGAAATTGTGTAGACTGGATAAATACTATGCAGTGCCGGTGTGTACTGATGTTTTTCCAATACCTAAAAAGGTTTACATAAATTATTAATAAGGAATGGGATAGACCAGGTGTGACGTTCTCTTCCCCTCCTATTTTTAGAAAAATGTTTCCAACAGAGGCCACCACACGGGACTTATGGCAGACAGTTCCTAAGGTGGAGGGAGCAGTTTCTACTCTAGCAAAGCGTACTACTATCCCTGTCGAGGACAGTTGTGCTTTTTTAGATCCAATGGATAAGAAATTAGAAGGTTACCTTAAAAAAAATGTTTATTCAATAAGGTTTTATCCTACAGCCCCTTGCATGCATTGCTCCTGTCACTGCTGATGCGGCGTTCTGGATTGAGCCTCTGGAAGAGGCTTTACAGGAAGAGACTCCATTGGATGAATGATACTTGACAAGCTTAGAGCACTTAAGCTAGCCAGTTCATTTGTTTCTGATGCCATTGTTCATTTGACTAAACTAACGGCTAAGAATTCTAGTTTTGCTATACAATCGCGCAGGGCGCTATGGCTTAAATCATGGTCAGCTGACGTGACTTCAAAATATAAGCTACTTAACATTCCCTTCAAGGGGCAGACCCTATTCGGGCCTGGTTTGAAGGAGATTATTGCTGATATCACTGGAGGAAAAGGTTATGCCCTTCCTCAGGACAGGTCCAAATCAAGGGCCAAACAGTCTAATTTTGTGCCTTTCGAAACTTCAAGGCAGGTGCGGCATCAACTTCCTCTAATGCAAAACAAGAGGGAACTTTTGCTCAGTCCAAGACGGTCTGGAGACCAAACCAGACCTGGAACAAAGGTAATCAGGCCAAAAAGCCTGCTGCTGCCTCTAAGACAGCATGAAGGAACGGCCCCCTATCCGGTAACGGATCTTGTAGGGGGCAGACTTTCACTCTTCGCCCAGGCGTGGGCAAGAGATGCCCAGAATCCCTGGGCGTTGGAAATTATACCCCAGAGATATCTTCTGGACTTCAAAGCTCCCCCCCCCCAAAAAAGGGGAGATTTCACCTTTCACAATTATCTGCAAACCAGATAAAGAGAGAGACATTCTTACACTGTGTTCGAGACCTCCTAGTTATGGGAGTGATCCATCCAGTTCCAAAGGAGGAACAGGGACAGAGTTTTTACTCAAATCTGTTTGTGGTTCCCAAAAAAGAGGGAACCTTCAGACCAATTTTGGATCTAAAGATCTTAAACAAATTCCTCAGAATTCCATCATTCAAGATGGAAACTATTCGTACCATCCTACCTATGATCCAGGAGGGTCAATATATGACTACAGTGGATTTAAAGGATGCTTATCTTCACATTCCGATACCCAAAGATCATCATCCGTTTCTCAGGTTTGCCTTTCTAGACAGGCATTACCAGTTGGTAGCTCTTCCCTTTGGATTAGCTACAGCCCCAAGAATTTTTATGAAGGTTCTGGGGTCGCTTCTGGCGGTCCTAAGGCCGCGGGGCATAGCAGTGGCCCTTTATTTAGACGACATCCTGATACAGGCGTCAAACTTCCAAATTGCCAAGTCTCATATGGACGTAGTACTGGCATTTCTGAGATCGCATGGGTGGAAAGTGAACAAGGAAAAGAGTTCTCTATCCCCAATCACAAGAGTTTCCTTCCTAGGGACTCTGATAGATTCTGTAGAAATGAAAATTTACCTGACGGAGTCCAGGTTGTCAAAGCTTCTAAATTCCTGCCGTGTTCTTCATTCCATTACGCGCCCTTCGGTGGCTCAGTGCATGAATGTAATCGGCTTAATGGTAGCGGCAATGGACATAGTGCCGTTTGCACGCCTACATCTCAGACGGCTGCAACTATGCATGCTCAGTCAGTGGAACAGGAATTACACAGATTTGTCCCCTCTGCTAAATCTGGATCAAGAGACCAGAGATTCTCTTCTCTGGTGGCTATCTCGGGTCCATCTGTCCAAAGGTATGACATTTCGCAGGCCAGATTGGACAATTGTAACAACAGATGCCAGCCTTCTAGGTTGGGGTGCAGTCTGGAACTCCCTGAAGGCTCAGGGATCGTGGACTCAGGAGGAGACACTCCTTCTAATAAATATTCTGGAACTGAGAGCGATATTCAATGCTCTTCAGGCTTGGCCTCAGTTAGCAACTCTGAGGTACATCAGATTTCAGTCAGACAACATCACGACTGTGGCTTACATCAACCATCAAGGGGGAACAAGGAGTTCCCTAGCGATGTTAGAAGTCTCAAAGATAATTCGCTGGGCAGAGATTCACTCTTGCCACCTATCAGCTATCCATATCCCAGGTGTAGAGAACTGGGAGGCGGATGTTCTAAGTCGTCAGACTTTTCATCCGGGAGAGTGGGAACTCCATCCGGAGGCGTTTGCACAATTGATTCATCATTGGGACAAACCAGAACTGGATCTCATGGCGTCTTGCCAGAACGCCAAGCTTCCACCATTTCCTCTGCTCCCTCGACTGATTGCCAAGATCAAGCAGGAGAGTGCATCAGTGATTTTGATAGCGCCTGCATGGCCACGCAGGACCTGGTATGCAGATCTGGTGGACATGTCATCCTTTCCACCATGGACTCTGCCTCTGAGACAGGACCCTCTACCTCAGGGTCCTTTCAACCATCTAAATCTAATTTCTCTGAGACGGACTGCCTGGAGATTGAACGCTTGATTTTATCAAAGCATGGCTTCTCCGAGTCAGTCATTGATACCTTAATACAGGCACGAAAGCCTGTCACTAGGAAAATTTAACATAAGATATGGCGTAAATATCTTTATTGGTGTGAATCCAAGGGTTACTCATGGAGTAAGGTCAGGATTCCCAGGATATTATCTTTTCTCCAAAATGGTTTGGAAAAAGGATTGTCAGCTAGTTCCTTAAAAGGACAGATTTCTGGGGGCGGAGCCAACTCTGAGAAAGAAAGGTCGCATGTTGCCACAGCTCTGCTGTATACTTTTCAAAAAACGCATATATTGCCTTTGTACTCAGCAAATCTAACACTCATAAAGTGCCTAATTGCTCACTGAGCATCATTCAGAAATTCGGAATCTGAAGGACAATGAGGAGTTAAGCTGGCCTGACTGTTTTGTCGGGGGAACAAGTTGAGGCCTTTCTTGAGCAGCCATCTTTAATCTACACGTGAAGGATAACCCACAAGAAACCTTTCTAAGCTCACCATGGCATTGGCTTGCTGCCTCTTGAAGGACATCGGGGCCCTTCTAAAGCAATATCAACTCCGCTTCACTGAATCTATGCAATCTATTGTGAACCTGCCTGACCCAGATGTTAAATCCCAGTCTGCCGGCAAATTGGAGGATACGCGCTCTTGTGATCCTCTGCAACTCAACAGCACACTCCTGAACGAGATCTCACCTTACATACGGGAGGCTGGAGACCTCTACCTTTCCGAGGGACAGATTGCTGATCAACAGTCTAAAGACCCGGAACAGGCTATGCTGCGACCTCAGCAACTATCAACGAGCGGGGATCGCTCCGGGAGTGCTAACATTCAGGCTAAGCGCCCTACTATGTGTTCTGCTGATCTGAGTTGGGGGTCGGCAGTGGCGATGATCTCCCCTCAGCACATACTGCTCCAGAAACTTGCGCTGCAGGGATCTCCACCATCCCCTTTTTAAGCCGGTATCGGCTAGAACACACTCTCCCGGCTGGTCCTATACAGAGGTAACATAGTCTGAGACATACTCTGGGTCAGCCATGCTTACATCTTACCGGATCATCCTACTGTTAAGCTTGCTATGGGGCACGGCATGCGATAATTACCGGTGAACCAGAGGACTGAATGTGTGACCTTGTTTTTTGGATTATGCTGTCATCTATGGGGAACACTTATACATACGATAATATGTGGACCTCTTACGCTAGGCCAGATACGCTTTACAATAGGTACTTCATTGCAAGCCGTGTTAACTATCACGTTAAGATACGGGCTGGACATTTTATATTTTGTAACTTCTTATTTCTGAGACTTCCTATTGTCAACTTTTGAGTTTTAGACCCATCGATGTCATAAGCCCAACTTGACAGTTGGAAAATACTGGTTCACCTCAGTTTATTATATGTTTGCCTGTTTGTCAGTTGAGCCTATTTTACTCAGTTACGTGCGTGTGTCACTGTTAATTACATTGTCACTTTTCTCCATGCAGATGACTGCAGATTAATGTGACCAACCACACATTCTCTGTCTATTTATGTACCTTATGAGCAGTTTCCTCACTGCGTTTTAGTTTAAGTAACCTCTGCATACAATTACTAAGCTGATTTTGCATTATTTACAAAGAGAGATGTCCTTATGTGTATTTCTAATTATCGCTTATACAATGCCCTAGTTTTTATATCAGGCTGTATGTTGTTCCCCATGATTATGCTCCCATAGGTGTAATTAACTAGGTGTGAGATTTCTGCTTAAAATATTAATGACCTAGGATGTCACATATTCTACCGAGGTAACCAACTGTCTACTGCTTCTTTAATTCATAGAGGTTCCAGCTTCTTTGTTTAACTGCTTTTCATGTTAGATATAACTTTTTAAACATGTAGAAGTTGTTCCCTTTAATGCAAAGATTTATTTGTTAGGATAAATCCGGTCTTATTGTATATTTATATATAGTCAACGATTGCAAGCTCTTATTACATTTGACATGATCACTGTAGGTGTATGTATGTTTGTCATCCTGCACTCTCAAACTCCTTTCATGTTAGTCACACACTCTGAGGGATAAATAGCACTATTACATGGTGATATCTTTATTTCATTCCCATGCCTGTTTGGCTAAGGCTGGACCTTAGCCCCTACATGTACCCTCCAATTCTAGGGAAATCTCTATTGTAACAGACACACTCCCAGTAATATGGTGCAACCTTTGATTTGGAAGCTCCCCTGCTAGCGGCCGAAGCAGTGGGCGCATGCTTCTTATAAGTGTGTGGCTATACAGATGTATTTTAGTTCTAACCACATGTTACCATTAACTTTTGGTAATTGTCATATAAACAGAGCTCCTACATATGACTGACTCATCTACCCTTCCCATACCGGATGTCCTGACAGAAATGGAAGTCATCCATTTATATAATCAAGCTTAGCTTGTCCCGCTAGGGGCTTGCTATATCCCTTTATTGCGGACAGTCTCCTTTACCTTGCTCTAGTACATACCCTTGAAGTTTGGTTTGCCCTAGCCCAGAGTAGGTGTCCCTAGGCCCTTATTGTAACCGGAGACATACTTCCTTATTGTTATTTGCCCTAACCAATTATTTCAATAGCGTAGAGTTCCTTCTATCATATTTCCCACACCTAACTGCCCACCTCCCCCCCTCCCCATAATAATGTACCTCCTAATTTGGGAGATCTAACTACACGACTTATCTTGCCTATGTCGTATCCTGTTTATTCCTACTTAATTATTTTACTATGTTGGTGTTACCAGTTCTACAGCATATTTTCATACATAGCATTTCCATGCACTTAATAACAATAATATACTTTATCATAAATCCCATTAGACACAGTACCGCAACCATCACTACTTTTATGCTTGCAGCTTTTCATTTTCCTACAATGTTGACTTTATCCCTCCCTTTTCTTTTTAGCATAATCAAAATGATCAGCTTCACTTACAAATTGAGTTAAAAGCTTTAAATCTAACAACTCTCCCAGTCTTAAACCTACTCAATTTAAACTTCATCTTATTCATACCCCTTAAAAATTGTTTTACTATATTATTAGTTACCAGCTATAACATCATGAAAATGTAAAATCTGAGGTGAATGTTAAGGGATCCATAAGTGATCTCTCCTATTTTAAGTAGCCTTCTACAAATGTTTATTTTTTCTTTTCATGGTCTGAGGCCCAAGTGAGGCCTCATATTTCTGCAGAGAAGGTTTCGATTATCATTGGCATCTACCTACTTTGTCTTTCAATAGTACAATTGATATTATTAACCTTGGTTTTTGCAGCCTATAATGTATACTATATAAGATACCTTGCTATTGTTTCTCTTTGCAGGTGACTGTATATTGTTCAATTGTTTGACTTGTTTGCCAACATTTTTCCCTCAATAAAAATATTAAAAAAAAAAAAAAAAAAAAAGGACAGATTTCTACTGACGTTCAGGCATTTTGTCAGGCTTTGGTTAGAATCAAGCCTGTGTTTAAACCTGTTGCTCCACCATGGAGCTTAAATCTGGTTCTTAAGGTTCTTCAAGGAGTTCCGTTTGAACCTTTTCATTCCATAGATATCAAATTTTTATCTTGGAAAGTTCTTTTTTGGTAGCTATTTCCTCGGTTCGTAGAGTCTCCGAGTTATCTGCTTTACAATATGATTCTCCTTATCTGATCTTCCATTCGGATAAGGTAGTCCTGCGTACCAAACCTGGGGTTTTACCTAAGGTGGTATCTAACAAGAAGATCAATCAAGAGATTGTTGTTCCATCCTTGTGTCCTAATCCTTCTTCAAAGAAGGAACGTCTATTACATAATCTAGATGTGGTTCGTGCTTTAAAGTTTTACTTACAAGCTACTAAAAATATCGTCAAACATTTGCTTTGTTTGTTGTCTACTCTGGACAGAGGAGAGGTCAAAAGGCTTCAGCAACCTCTTTCTTTTTGGCTAAAAAGCATAATCCGCTTAGCCTATGAGACTGCTGGACAGCAGCCTCCTGAAAGGATTAGAGCTCGTTCTACTAGAGCTGTGGCTTCCACTTGGGCCTTTAAAAATGAGGCTTCTGTTGAATAGATTTGCAAGGCGACGAGGTCTTTGCTTCATACTTTTTCAAATTTCTACAAATTTGACACTTTTGCTTCTTCGGAAGTTATTTTTGGGAGAAAGGTTTTACAGGCAGTGGTACCTTTCGTTTAAGTACCTGCCTTGTCCCTCCCTTCATCCGTGTACTTTAGCTTTGGTATTGGTATCCCACAAGTAATGGATGATCCGTGGACTGGATACACCTTACAAGAGAAAACACAATTTATGCTTACCTGATAAATTTATTTCTCTTGTGGTGTATCCAGTCCACGGCCCGCCCTGTCATTTTAAGGCAGGTCATTTTTTCATTTAAACTACAGTCACCACTGCACCCTATGGTTTCTCCTTTCTCTGCGTGTTTTCGGTCGAATGACTGGATATGGCAGTTAGGGGAGGAGCTATATAGCAGCTCTGCTGTGGGTGTCCTCTTGCAACTTCCTGTTGGGAATGAGAATATCCCACACGTAATGGATGATTCGTGGACTGGATACACCACAAGAGAAATAAATTTATCAGGTAAGCATAAATTGTGTTTTTCTATCTATCAAATCTATCCATCTCGTGGCCGGACTGTTTTGTGACAGCCACTTGTGTTTTGGCCAAATTTGAAGTAGTAGGACCGACCAAGCATCTTTTTCCATCTCCCGGTTCCTAAAATCCATGCCATATACACCTCCCCCGATAGGGGGAGTAACAGGTATTAAACTGCTAAGAATAGTACTACTTAACACACCACTCATATCTGGTGGCACAATAGATTGCATGCGCAGTGCCCCAAATTTGAAGCAGGAGGACCGAGCAAGTATCTTTTTCCATCTCCCGGTTCCGAAAATCCATGCCATATACACGTCCCCTGGCGGCGCAACTGCCTCTGGGAACCTTACCATGGGTCGCAGACCGCATGTCTTATTGTAATTCTCTGTCAGGGAAATGATATATCTATCAAATCTATCTATATATCTATCAAATCTATCTAGCTATCAATCGTATCTATCAAATATATATTGCATCTATTGATCTATGTAATTCGTATATCTATCAAATGTATATTGCATCTATTGATCTATGTAATTCGTATCTATCAAATGTATATTGCATCTATTGATCTATGTAATTCATATCTATCAAATGTATATTGCATCTATCGATCTATGTAATTCGTATATCTATCAAATGTATATTGCATCTATTGATCTATGTAATTCGTATCTATCAAATGTATATTGCATTTATTGATCTATGTAATTTGTATCTATCAAATGTATATTGCATCTATTGATCTATGTAATTCGTATCTATCATATGTATATTGCATCTATTGATCTATGTAATCTATGTATCTATCAAATCTATCTATCTCGTGGTTGTGCAAATGGACTGTTTGCGGTTGTTTGCGGTGCATTACACGGGGAGTTTGGTCTGTCTCTGTGAAGCAGACGTAACCCTTACACTACCTGATCGATACAACATCATACGTGATGTTTTAAAGCATGTTATTCCAAGCAATTTAGGAATGTTAGGTGATTTAGGCCCTTTATGGCTTAAAACCAGACTCTGCATCAACTATGTAATTTTCCGTGGGAGTTTTGCCATGGATCCCCCTCCGGCATGCCACAGTCCAGGTGTTAGTCCCCTTGAAACAACTTTTCCATCTCTATTGTGGCAAGAAAGAGTCCCTGTGGGTTTTAAAGTTCGCCTGCCTATTGAAGTCAATGACGGTTCGCCGGTTGCGAACAGTAGCGGAAGTTTGAGTCCGCCGTTCGCGAACCGAAATTTTTAGGTTCACGACATCACTACCCCTAATCTGCTGTCCCCCCACACCGCCGCTATAATAAACCTATTAACCCCTAAACGTAACCTTAACACCCCCTAACTTAAAGATAATTAAAATAAATCTAAAACTTACAATTATTACCTAAATAATTCCTATTTAAAACTACTTACCTGTAAAATAAAACCTAAGCTAGCTGCAATATAACTAATAGTTATATTGTATCTATCTTAGGTTTTATTTCACAGGTACGTTTGTATTTATTTTAACCCTTTAAGGACACAGCTTTGTTTGCTCAATTGTTTTATGACGGAAAAATTCCGTCATATGTCCTTAAGAGGTTAACTAGGTAGACTAGTTAGTAAATAGTTATTAACTATTTACTAACTACCTAGCTAAAATAAATATAAAGTTACCTGTGAAATAAAACCTAACCTGCCTAACACTAAAACCTAACATTACAATAAATTAAATTAATACATTTATCTTAATTATAAATAAAATAAAGACTAAATTACACAAAATAAAAAACAAAATCATCAAAAATAAAAAATAATTACTCCTAATCTAATAGCCCTATCAAAATGAAAAAGTCCCCCCCCAAAAATAAAAAAACCCTAGCCTAAATTAAAATGCCAATAGCCCTTAAAAGGGCCTTTTGCGGGGGTATTGCCCCAAAGAAATCGGCTCTTTTACCTGTAAAAAAAATAATACAAACAACCCCCCAACAGTAAAACCCACCACCCACACAACCCAACCCCCCAAATAAAAAGATATCTAAATAAACCTAAGCTAACCATTGCCCTGAAAAGGGCATTTGGATGGGCATTGCCGTTAAAAGGGCATTTAGCTCTTTTACTGCCCAAACCCTAATCTAAAATTAAAACCCACCCAATAAACCCTTAAAAAAAATCTAACACTAACCCCCCCCCCCCCCCAACGATCCACTTAGTTTTTGAAGACCGGACATCCATCCTGATCCAGGCGGCAGAAGTCTTCATCCATCCGGCATTTTCTATCTTCATCCATCTGGCGCGGAGCATCTTCTTCCAATGGTCAATGAAAAATGAAGTTTCCCTTTAAGGTACGTCATCCAAGATGGCGTCCCTTACATTCCCTTGCAATGTTGGAGGTTTCAAAAATAATTCTATGGGCAGAGGTTCACTCTTGCCATCTATCAGCTATCCATATCCCAGGAGTAGAGAACTGGGAGGCGGATTTTCTAAGTCGGCAGACTTTTCATCCGGGGGAGTGGGAACTCCATCTGGAAGTGTTTGCACAGTTGATTCAACGTTGAGGCAAACCAGAATTGGATCTCATGGCATCTCGTCAGAACGCCAAGCTTCCACCGTTTCCTCTGCTCCCTCGTCTGATTGCCAAGATCAAGCAGGAGAGAGCTTCAGTGATTTTGATAGCACCTGCGTGGCCACGCAGGACTTGGTATGCAGATCTGGTGGACATGTCATCCCTTCCACCATGGACTCTACCGCTGAGACAGGACCTTCTACTTCAGGGTCCTTTCAACCATCCAAATCTAATTTCTCTGCGTCTGACTGCTTGGAGATTGAATGCTTGATTTTATCAAAACGCGGTTTCTCCGAGTCAGTCATTGATACCTTAATTCAGGCTCGAAAGTCTGTCACCAGGAAAATCTATCATAAGATATGGTGTAAATATCTTCATTGGTGTGAATCCAAGGGTTACTCATGGAGTAAAGTCAGGATTCCCAGGATATTATCTTTTCTCCAAGAGGGATTGGAGAAGGGATTGTCAGCTAGTTCCTTAAAGGGACAGATTTCTGCTCTGTCTATTCTTTTGCACAAGCGTCTGGCGGATGTTCCAGACGTTCAGGCGTTTTGTCAGGCTTCAGTTAGAATCAAGCCTGTGTTTAAACCTGTTGCTCCGCCATGGAGTTTAAATTTAGTTCTTAAGGTTCTTCAAGGGGTTCCGTTTGAACCTCTGCATTCCATAGATATCAAGCTTTTATCTTGGAAAGTTCTGTTTTTGGTAGCTATTCCTTCGGCTCGAAGAGTTTCAGAGTTATCTGCCTTACAGTGTGATTCCCCTTATCTGATCTTCCATGCAGATAAGGTAGTTTTGCGTACCAAACCTGGGTTTCTTCCTAAGGTGGTATCTAATAAGAATATCAATCAGGAGATTGTTGTTCCATCACTGTGTCCTAATCCTTCTTCAAAGAAGGAACGTCTATTACATAATCTTGACGTGGTTCGTGCTTTAAAGTTTTATTTACAAGCTACTAAGGATTTTCGTCAAACATCGGCATTGTTTGTTGTTTACTCTGGACAGAGAAGAGGCCAAAAGGCTTCAGCAACTTCTCTTTCCTTTTGGTTAAGAAGTATAATCTGCTTATCTTATGAGACTGCTGGCCAGCAGCCTCCTGTAAGAATTACAGCTCATTCCACTAGAGCAGTGGCTTCCACATGGACTTTTAAAAATGAGGCTTCTGTTGAACAGATTTGCAAGGCGGCGACTTGGTCTTCGCTCCATACTTTTTCTAAATTCTACAAATTTTATACTTTTGCTTCTTCGGAGGCTATTTTTGGGAGAAAGGTCTTACAGGCAGTGGTGCCTTCCGTTTAAGCACCTGCCTTGTCCCTCCCTTCATCCGTGTCCTAAAGCTGTGGTATTGGTATCCCACAAGTAATGGATGATCCGTGGACTGGATACACCTTACAAGAGAAAACGAAATTTATGCTTACCTGATAAATTTATTTCTCCTGTGGTGTATCCAGTCCACGGCCCTCCCTCCCTGTCTTTTTTTTTTTTTTTTTTTTAAATACACTTTTTATTGAGGTTGTTAAATGGTACAGCGTTGAGAATAATACATAGTTTGTAGGTCAATAATTAAGGACAAATATAATGACATCCCAGATAAAGATATTAAGGTACAGGTTACAGCACGTTATGCAAATAAAAATAGAACAGACTGAGGAATAGGAGAACTAACAATCTAGATTGAGTAGCAATTCACTAATAAAGAGTTGTTCATATATATTTAACAAACTTCATAGTTCTCTAATACACAAACAGCAATAAGGCGTTAATAAGGACTTGCCTGTATGTAAAGAAAAATAAGAATAGGTAATCAGACCTGCTATATAACTATAAGTAACTGAGAAAGGGATAAAATTAACAAAAGGACTGAACAAACTCAAATGGAACCTCTTTTTCTCTTAGGGGGTATTGGGGTAGGAAGTCAGTGGGCAAGAGCCACTCGAGTAAGGGAGAAGGGGAGGAGATAAAATAAAATGTTTTCAGATTGGGCTAGTGAGTATACTATGACATGGAGGGGGAACTGAGTATATTCATATAGAGGGAGTAGTATATGCCTAGGATATGTATATATACAGATGTATTCTTAAATAGGTCAGGGTACGGATGCAATAAAAGGTCAATTGTAGACATAAGCATAATGCTAAAGGGGAGCTGAAAGTGGCTAAGGACCTAAGTAATAAAAATTAAGGCATGAGATATGTGGTGACTATAAGCTAGGAGCGGGGAAGGTAAAGACCCCAGTCCTCACATCCAAGTGGGGAGCCTTTAACCAGAGTTATAACAGATATCTGCTTCAATGTAATATTGCTCCCTGTGACTCTCGCGTATTACTTAGAGTATCTATCTAATAGGTGCAAAAAAGGGGAACATAATCCTAGGCATCTAGCAGCAACACCTATTATGATTTGTCATCCCCTTCCATCTGTGATGCAACAGGTATCCTCACTAAATGCTAGACTTGAGATTTAACCGTAGATGTTATAAAGTTTATACATCTACTTGAAATGTAGGACAATTAATACAGCTAATCTAAGACCATTCACTCTAAATCAAAACCAATGGCTGGGGAGATAAATGAGTCATATTAGCAGTTAAGAGCGTCAGCATGAGTAATGAATAGAACATCAGGCTCTGGAGTGGAAAAACATTCATACATACAGGAATTAGTATCAGCAAGCATAAGCATGTAAAAGAGGGGATTGTAACTTAGAGCAGTAACGTCCAGTACTTCACATAGGAAAGTAGGTCCTTATGATTAACCCACTCCACTCCTGAAGAATTGGTCTGGATCAGGACAGTTACTTCTGAGCAGATCAGCCTCCCCATTTGGAGGCCAAGTGAACGGCAAACTTGGAAAGATTAGGACTTGAAATGTGGGTAATTGTGCTCCACTTGTGGCGGTATTCACCACAGAACCCATGCCTCTGGATCGCCACTCACCGCTCCGCTGCTTCTTTGTGAAGAAGAGCTGTGTCTCTGAGGCCCCATCGTCTCTCCAGAGGCCGGCCGCACCATCCAGAGAGACGGCTAAGGGGAGTCTGGTGGTGTTCTTCGGCTGATAGCGATGAGTGTAGAAAACGGCTTCAGGTGAATAGTCAAGCTCAATGTTACTCATATCCTGAATGTTCCCCGGTTTCTCCATACTGTCACCACTCTGGGAGTTACAGTGAGCTGTTGCAATAGGATAAGTACTGGATTCGCCTGTAGCGGTAGATTTTCACATGTATAGAAGGCCCCCTGCAGGGCTACTAGCTCCTCCATTTTCAAACCAGGCTGAGGATCGGATGTAGGATTTAGTGAGCGGTTTTGCCCATCTAGGATAGATATCTCCTGTTGCGCAGCGATCTCCATTACTTCAGCCACTCCAGATGACTCGCGATCGTTCTTATTTCACAAAAAGAACAGCACCAACCAAAGATGAGTAAAAGTGTATCTTTATTGGGACATCTCCAAACACAGCACAGAACACGACGTTTCGGTCAGATGACCTTAATCATGTGATTAAAAACAAGACCTATAACCACTCCTTATATGTGTGGGATATTATCATATCTTTGTTTAGGGGTTTTGCATTTTTTCATATATCTTCTGAAATGTTATAAGGATTTATGTATGTACATATATATATTGCCATACCTTTTTTTTGTGTTTTTTTTGTGTTTTTTGCCTGTGAGTTAACCAAGTAATATGTAAGAATGATAAATGACCTTGTTTTACCACTAGAGGTTGCTAAAGAGTTCAATGTTGAAACAGAATGCATAAAATTCACCTGTATAGGTAATTATCACCTCCCCCAAGGTGGGTATATAAGGAGTGGTTATAGGTCTTGTTTTTAATCACATGATTAAGGTCATCTGACCGAAACGTCGTGTTCTGTGCTGTGTTTGGAGATGTCCCAATAAAGATACACTTTTACTCATCTTTGGTTGGTGCTGTTCTTTTTGTGAAATTGGACATTATTGGAGGTCATTGGCAGGACCTGGGTACGTGCACCTCCCTGCAGATTGATGCTGTTTTCATTCTTCCATATATTCGCGATCGTTCTTACCCATGGCAGATCGCAGGGTACGGCGTAAGTCCTCAGCATTGCGGAGCATCTGTAGCCCCAGCTCCTCCAGTATTAGCTGCATCTGAAAATCCCCCTCCATATCCAAGTACGAGGTGTCAAGAGAAAGTTAAGGTACTCACTAGCATTAGACTAATATACCCGGTTGTTAACAAACCGGGGGGGGGATGGCTGATTGAAAAATTAGTATGAGGCCGCAGCCGTCGCTCTTTGAAACCTGAGAGTATCTTTGCTGCCGATGGAACCAGGGAGATCTGTAGCATCACACAGTTCCTTGGTTTATCCTCTATTAAGTGCACAATTTATGAGAAATAGCTGTCAAAATGTGGAGTTATAGAGGGAGCTTCTCCATCTTGCGACTTCTCCCGGCTGCGGCTAGGACACGCCCCCCCGCCCTGTCTTTTTAAGGCAGGTGTTTTTTAAATTTTTAAACTACAGTCACCACTGCACCCTATAGTTTCTCTTGCTTGTCTTCGGTCGAATGACTGGGAGGTGGCAGTTAGGGGACTAGCTATATAGACAGCTCTGCTGTGGGTGATCCTCTATCAGCTTCCTGTTGGGAAGGAGAATATTCCCACAAGAAATGGATTATCCGTGGACTGGATACACCACAAGAGAAATAAATTTATCAGGTAAGCATAAATTTCGTTTTTCTTTTCCCATAGACATCAATGGGGCTGTGTTACAGAGCTTTTGTTTCCGCAATCGCAGGAATCGCTTCTTTTTTTGCTGGCTCTCCCCATTGATGTGTATGGGGAAATTGTGCACGAGCACGTCAAAGCAGCGCTTGTATTTGGGTGAGGTATGGAGCTCAACGCAACCATATCGCCCGCACAAGCCTGCCTTTTGCAAACCTGTAATAGCAGTGCTATGAAAGGTGAGCGGTGAAAATAACGTACAAGTAATTAGCGAGCAGCCATAATGCAAAACTCGTAATCTGGCTGTTATTTTTTTGTGGATTTAATTTTTACAGTGGAAAATAGCTGTTTTTATTTTATCCCTCCCTTTCTAGTGACTCTTCTGTGGACTTCCACATCTTGGGTATTTCTATTCCATCCGTCACTAGCTCATGGACTCTTGCCAATTACATGAAAGAAAACATAATTTATGAAAGAACTTACCTGATACATTCATTTATTTCATATTGGCAAGAGTCCATGAGACCCACCCTTTTTCTGGTGGTTATGATTTTTTGTATAAAAGCACAATTATATTTCCAGTTCCTCCTTTTTTGTATTCTTTTTTTACTCATTTTTCTATCACCCCACTTCATGGCTATTCGTTAAACTGAATTGTGGGTGTGTTGAGGGGTGTATTTATAGGCATTTTGAGGTTTGGGAAACTTTGCCCCTCCTGGTAGGATTGTATATCCCATATGTCACTAGCTCATGGACTCTTGCCAATATGAAAGAAATTAATTTATCAGGTAAGTTCTTACATAAATTATGTTTTTCTGTGGCATTTTTTTCTGTTTTCAAAGCGCGCCTTTTTTACATAGATTGATGGTGCAGCTTCTAACGGATCGAAATATTTGACGATCTACAGTTTCTGAGGCTACTGCGATCTAGGAAGCTGAATTAGGTCTCTGTTTTCTCTGTAGTGCAGAGGGGGCAGGTAGGCACCTCAGTAATAGCACTGAGGTGTAGAGGTGTTCTGTATAAATCCTCCTTTGTGAAGTAGGTATTGGCAGGTTTTCTTTCATGTAATTGGCAAGAGTCCATGAGCTAGTGACGTATGGGATACAATCCTACCAGGAGGGGCAAAGTTTCCCAAACCTCAAAATGCCTATAAATACACCCCTCACCACACCCACAATTCAGTTTTACAAACTTTGCCTCCTATGGAGGTGGTGAAGTAAGTTTGTGTTAAGATTTCTACGTTGATGTGCGCCTCTCAGCATTTTGAAGCCTGATTCCTCTCAGAGTACATTGAATGTCAGAGGGATGTGAAGGGAGTTTCACCTATTGAATGCAATGGTTTTCCTCACGGGGATCTATTTCATAGGTTCTCTGTTATCGGTCGTAGAGATTCATCTCCTACCTCCCTTTTCAGATCAACAATATACTCTAATATTCCATTACCTCTACTGATAACTGTTTCAGTACTGGTTTGGCTATCTGCTATATGTGGATGGGTGTCTATTGGTAAGTATGTTTTCATTACTTAAAGTGAAGGTAAAGTTAACCCCATCTCTATCTATAATATCATTAAATGTTTAAAAATAATATGAGTTTCATTCATCATATTTGATATAAATCGTTATATTTCAATATATTACCTTTCTAATTTGATTTTTTTTCATTCCAAAATTCAACCTGTAAAAATTTTTTTTTTTTTTACTTTTAATAACGTTTTTCTTAACCAACTGATTTTTCGGCCGTCATCCACCCCTTTACTCGTTGCTGCATATGCAAATGATTTTTATTTGGTTTCTCAACCCTGCGCGCTCCTGTTTCGCGCATGTGTGTTTACAACTACCAAGTGGGAATCCCTACAGACTACGTCATCTCTTTTTGCAGACGCCTTTTATAACCTCAAGTTGTAATAATGTGCCTTGTTCTGCACAGCCTTGTTACCTGTCTGTACGATCAGAGACAGGAGCTGCATTTATTGATATCGTTGAAACGTTTCTTACAAAACATTGATCTATCAACTAGATTCTATAGTACAATTGGGCAAACAAAGTTAATAGATCGATGTTTTTAAGAAACGTTTCAACGATAGCAATAAATGCAGCTCCTGTCTCTGATTGCATAGTAGTGAATGAATATACCTATTTATTCACTACTATGTTACAAGGCAAATTAGCGCATGCGCATTTTGAAGTAATAGGATGGCCATTGATTACCATCGGCGAGTAACGCATGCGCAATTGAATTCAGGGTTGTGAACGCGCATTTGAGAGCGGGTGGGACCGCTGAAGACGTAACTAAATGCCTAAGGAGGAAGTAGGGCTTGGGAGGAGCCGGGAGATAAAAACGGTAGGGAATTGGAAATAAGTTTTTTAATAAAAATATTTGAAAAACAAAACAAAAAACTTAGCGACTAATATAAGGTGATAGGGAGAAATTGTATATTGGATTCAATAAACTATAACTTTACCTTCACTTTAAGACACTCTCAACTATGGTTTGGCACGTTATGTATTTATATAAAGCTCTAAATATATGTATTGTACTTATGTTTGCTATGATTCAGGTTTTCAGTATATTTCCTTTTGCAGACTGTCCGTTTCATATCTGGGAAATGTTCTTTTTTTTTTAGGAAAAATGTATTTCTTACTTGGGGTATAGTCTCTTTTTCAAAATTGACTGTCTTTTAAATTCGCAGGCAGAATTAGGCTCGCGATGGTGCAAAATGCCAAATTTTATTGCGTCATTCTTGGCGCAAGATTTTTGGCGCAAAGTTACGTTCGTTGATGCAAATTCGTTATTTCTGGTGTCTTAGTTGACGCAGACTCCTTCACAAGGTTGCATCTTCTGTGACGCGAGTGTGTCATTTCCGGACGTTTTTGGCACCAAAAAATATTTTTCTGTTTGTTGTGCGTCACACTTGGCGCAAAATATTTTCATTATTTAAGACCCCATTCCTATATGCCTCTTGCCTTTTTTCTCTATCCGAAGGCTATGCTATTTGCATTTTTTCCTATTCCTAAAACTGCCATATAAGGAAAATTATAATTTTGCTTTATATGTTGTTTTTTTCTCTTACATTTGCAAGATGTCTCAATCTGATCCTGTCTCAGAAATCACTGTTGGAACCCTGCTGCATGATAACAGTTCTACCAAATCTAAGTGCATTTGTTGTAAACTTGTGGAGGTTATATCTCCTGCTGTGGTTTGTAATAGTTGTCATGATAAACTTTTACATGCAGAGAATGTATCCATCAGTAGTAGTTCATTACCTGTTGCTGTTCCCTCAACATCTAATGCACAAGATATACCTGTAAATGTAAAAGAATGTATTTCTGATTCTATTCAGAAGGCTTTGTCTGCCATCCCGCTTTCTAATAAACGTAAGAGGTCTTTTAAAACTTCTCATAAAGTTGATGAAATTTCAAATGACCGGCAACATGCTGAATTATCCTTTTCTGATGGGGATCTATCTGGTTCAGAAGATCCTGCCTCGGATATTGACACTGACAAATCTTCTTATTTATTTAAAATGGAGTATATTCGTTCTTTGTTAAAAGAAGTGTTAATTACAATGGATATGGAGTAAACTAGTCCTCTTGATATTAAAACTAGTAAACATTTAAATTCTGTTTATAAACCTCCTGTGGTTATTCCAGAGGTTTTTCCAGTTCCTGATGCTATTTCTGATATGATTTCTAAGAAATGGAATAGGCCTGTTACTTCTTTTATTCCTTCTTCAAAGTTTAAAAAATGGTATCCTTTGCCAGCAGTTACTTTCGAGTTTTGGGAAAAGATCCCCAAAGTTGATCGGGCTTTCTCTACTCTTGCTAAACGTACTTCTATTCCTATGGAATATAGTACTTCTTTTAAAGATCCTTTAGATAGGAAACTTGAATCTTATCTAAGGAAAGCCTATTTATTTTCAGGTCATCTTCTCAGGCCTGCAATTTCTTTGGCTGATGTTGCAGCTGCTTCAACTTTTTGGTTGGAAACTTTAGCGCAACAAGTATTGGATAATGATTTGTATAGCATTGTTAACTTGATTCAACATGCTAATAATTTTATTTGTGATGCCATTTTTGATATCAAAATTGATGTTAAATCTATGTCTTTAGCTATTTTAGCTAGACGAGCTTTGTGGCTTAAGTCTTGGAATGCTGACATGACTTCTAAGTCCAGATTGCTATCTCTTTCTTTCCAAGGTAATAAGTTATTTGGTTCTCAGTTGGATTCAATAATTTCAACTGTCACTGGGGTGAAGGGAGTTTTTTGCCTCAGGATAAAAGACCTAAGGGTAAATCTAAAGCTTCCTACCATTTTCGTTCCTTTCGACAAAATAAGGAACAGAAGCCTAATCCCTCCCCCAAGGAATCTGTTTCCAATTGGAAGCCTTCCTCGAATTGGAATAAATCCAAGCCATTTAAGAGATCAAAGCCAGCCCCCAAATCCGTATGAAGGTGCGGCCCTCATTCCAGCTCGGCTGGTAGGGGGCAAATTAAGATTTTTCAAAGATGTTTGAACCAATTTGGTCCAAAATCAATGGATTCAGAGTATTGTCTCTCAGGGGTACAGAATTGGATTCAGACTAAGGCCGCCTGTGAGAAGATTTTTTTTCTTTCACGCATCCCTGCAAACCCAGTAAAGGCTCAGGCTTTCCAGAAGTGTGTTTTAGACCTGGAGTTATCAGGGGTAATCATGCCAGTTTTTATTCAAATCTATTCATTGTCCCAAAGAACGAAAATTCATTCAGACCAGTTTTGGATCTAAAAATTTTGAATCGATATGTAAGAGTACCAACTTTCAAAATGGTGACTATAAGGGCTATTCTGCCTTTTGTTCAGCAAGGGCATTATATGTCCACAATAGACTTACAGGATGTAAATATTCATATTCCAATTCATCCAGATCACTATCAGTTCCTGAGATTTTCTTTTCTAGACAAGCATTACCAATTTGTTGCTCTTCCTTTTGGCCTAGCGACAGCTCCAAGAATCTTTTCAAAGGCTCTCGGTGACCTACTCTCTGTAATCAGAGAGCGGGGTATTGTGGTGTTTCCTTATTTGGACAATATCTTGGTACTTGCTCAGTCTTTACGTACTGCAGAATCTCACACAAATCAACTAGTGTTGTTTCTTCGGAAACATGGTTGGAGGATCAATTTACCAAAAAGTTTCTTGATTCCTCAGACAAGGGTCACCTTTTTAGGCTTCCAGATAGATTCAGTGTCCATGACTCTGTCTCTAACAGACAATTAAAATTGGTCGCAGCATGCCGGCACCTTCAGTCTCAGTCATTCCCTTCAGTGGCTATGTGCATGGAAGTTTTAGGTCTCATGACTGCAGCATCGGACGCGATCCCCTTTGCTCGTTTTCACATGAGACCTCTACAGCTTTGTATGCTGAATCAATGGTGCAGGGATTATACAAAGATATCACAATTAATATCCTTGAATCCCAATGTACGACACTCTCTGACATGGTGGATAGATCACCATTGTTTGGTTCAAGGGGCTTCTTTTGTTTCGGCCAACCTGGACTGTGATCTCAACAGATGCAAGTCTTTCAGGTTGGGGAGCTGTTTGGGGATCTCTGACAGCACAAGGGGTTTGGAAATCTCAAGAGGCGAGATTACCAATAAATATTTTAGAACTCCGTGCAATTCTCAGAGCTCTTCAGTTTTGGCCTCTGTTAAAGAGAGAACCGTTCATTTGTTTTCAGACAGACAATATCACAACAGTGGCATATGTCAATCATCAGGGTGTGACTCACAGTCCCCAAGCTATGAAAGAAGTATCTCGGATACTTACTTGGGCGGAATCCAGCTCCTGTCTAATCTCTGTGGTACATATCCCAGGTGTAGACAATTGGGAGGCGGATTATCTCAGCCGCCAGACTTTACATCCAGGGGATTGGTCTCTCCATCCAGATGTGTTTTCTCAGATTGTTCAGATGTGGGGTCTTCCAGAGATAGATCTCATGGCCTCTCATCTAAACAAGAAACTTCCCAGATACCTGTCCAGGTCCAGGGATGTTCAGGCGGAAGCAGTGGATGCGCTGACACTTCCTTGGTGTTATCATCCTGCTTACATTTTCCCGCCTCTAGTTCTCCTTCCAAGAGTGATCTCCAAAATCATCATGGAACAATCATTCGTGTTGCTGGTGGCTCCAGCATGGCCACACAGGTTTTGGTATGCGCATCTGGTTCGGATGTCCAGTTGCCCGCC